>NW_022103924.1:3825875-3834173 GCF_000313985.2 Echinops telfairi
AAAAAAGAAGTTAATTGAACACCAAATTAGGATCAATCCCCAAAGGAAGTCACCATCATAACACAATCAAATTTTATAAAACTAAAAAAAGACGAGGAGGAGAAAAAAATGAAAGAATTTTGAAAGCAGTTTAAGAAAAATGAAGTTATTTAGTTATAAGTGAGAACCAAGAAGATTAGGCTCTGATTTTTTTCAGTGGAAACCATGCAGGTAGGCAGGCAAGGAGGTGACATACACAGCCTTAAAGAAAAAATATGCCAATCAAAGACACCAAACTTGTCTATCAATATTAGGATATTTTCAGATAAGCAGAAATTTGTGAAAATTAGACCAACCATAAAAGACACCCTTAAAGAGAGTTCACCAGAGAACTAAAAATGGCAGACAACAGAGTAAAACGAACATTTTTGACAACATCACACAGAAGTCAATTCAGATATAGAAGAATGCAAAATAAAACAAATCTAAAAGAAACAGAGACATCAATTTTAAGTGAAGTAAAAAGAGGAATAAACAGTGTAGTCACAGAACTTGCAAATAAAAAATAAGTTCAAGATCGATTCATCAAAATAGAGAGGAAAATTGAAAGACTTAGTAAACACTAAAACAGCAGTAAAGGAAATGATAAGAAAATTCACAAATAAATAAACTCAGGGCTCAAAATTATGTGGAACAAAGGAACCAACACATGCACGCACGCACGCACGCGCGTGTGCGCGCACACACACACACACACACACACACACACACACAGCAAAATGACCGTAAATAGATTCATCCCTATTGAAAAGTACACTGAACACAACTGGACTAAATGTACCAATTAAGACAGAGAGTAGTAAATGGGTAAGAAAGCCAGATCCATCTATATGCTATCTGTAAGAAACACACTTTAGACACTTAACAGTGATGTACAAGTAGACTCACGGAAAGACGTCCTTGAGCAAACGTGGGCGGAAGTGCAGGAGCACACAAACTAACAGATGTAGAGCAACTGAGGATATTTGCACATGTGTATCTACCTCTGTTGCAAACATACTCATGAATGTAGTAATGCACACATGCCACAAAATTTTGAAACCTTCTAAGACATAAACAAACACCTTGAAGAAATGGTCTTTGGGCCTGTGGGCTCAGTACCACGATTTAGAGGAAAAACAGGTCAACTGGCATATTACAGTCCACAAAGACAACGACCTATACTTAGTGAGTAGGAATTGAGGCCTTATAAGTTCATAAACAGCCATCCATGATGCAACTATTGGCCTCTCCCCTCCCCCAGAGAAAAAAATTGCCCCTTTCAACATAATTGAAGACCCAAGGAAACAATTAGTCCAATGTACTGACCCATACAAACATCAGTCACCATGACGCTGAGACCGTAACACTAATTAGTTCCTAGATACCACTATTAACTGCTTTACAGGGATCATATTAGAAGGTTCTGGGTAGATTGGGAGAAAAATATAGGACAAAACTCAAAATCATTTCAAAAAAGGATGAGGCTTACCTACTGGTCAAGCAGAGACTTGTGAAACTCCCAAGCCTATGATTCTTATTCACCTTTCAGGTCTGGAAATGAATATACCTTTATGGATCAATTTTCAACAAACAAAAAGCAATGCAAAGAGTAACAATATCACCAGGGAAGTGTGCACACCTTAGAAGAATCGACCATCTGGGATCACAAGGGCAACTTTACTCAAAGACAAAGAAGGGTTAGGAAAGATGGGGAAATGGAAACAGGAAACACAGGGAGGGAATGGATAAGTGATTTCATTCAAGGGATTGCAATAAATGAGATGAAACAAAATGTGCATGAATTATTGAATGTGAAACTGATATGGATCATCTGTAAACCTTCACTCAATTCACAATAAAATGTGTTTTGCTTTGTTTAAAACACAAGCTTCTTAACTTCTATGTCAAATGATTATAATCCCATTTGGGAATGGATTGTTTTTGTCACGTTCGTAAGGCAGCGATGCATTAAGATCTCCAGTAGGGTGTGTTTTTAGTCAATGTCTTACAAGATATAGAGAGAGCAGATTAGGACAAGCAAGCAGGCAGAGATGCGGGAGCCAGAAGCTCAGAAGAAACAAGAGCCTTTCTCCAGAGCCAGCAGAGAGAAGGCCTTCCCCTGCGGCCAGCACCCTGGATTCAGATGTCCAGCTTCCTGAACTGAGAGAATAAATGTATTTGATAAAGCCATAGCTACTTGTGGTTTTGATGTAGCGGTATTACAAAGCAAAGACTGTGTGTCCCATTATCTCTCTACTAATGGCTCTGAGGTTCCCAAGTTTCAGATCATTGTGTTCCTTGATCCTAAAAGAAAAGCGTTCACTCTGGCTCTAAAATGGAGAGCTGTTTCTGAAAGAGGGACATGCACTCATGCTAACCACAAACCAAACTCATCACACAATGGCAGGCAAGATCAGGTGACCACAGACCAGCTCTTATCTCCATTGGGTATACTGAGTGCAGGGAATGGGCCACATGCAGATTCCCTAAGCCACTACTTTCTGCAACCATAAAGGATGATGACTTCTGCAAGCGGCTCAGCAGGCAGAATTGTATAACTCCCTCAGTCACCATTACCAACACTACCATCTACTACCACTCTGGGGAATACCACTGCTTCAGCTGTGACCTCCACCACCCTCTACTGGTAACACCAACCACACCAACCATAACCACAACCAATATGTCTTCTTCTCCACCTCCTCTTTCTCACAATTACCACCATCATCACTATCAGCAAGTGCCATTAATCAAGACCCTGAAGTTAAAAAAAAATGACAAAAAACCCAAACTCACTGCCATCAAGTCATTGTTGACTTATAGTGATCCCCTGTGGGTGTCTATGACTGTAACTGCTTACAAGAATAGAAAACCCAATCTTTCTCCCGAGGAGCTGCTGGTGGTTCTGAACTGCTGACCATGTGGACCACACACCAAGTGTAACCACTACACCACCAAGGTTCCTAAGGCCCTGAATACTGGAGACATAAAAATGGTCAAAGGTCAGCCTGCCTAGCATCCAATTCAAAAAAGGTCTGTTTGGAGAACATTTGAATCACCTGTGCAAACTGTCACATCCATGTCTCAGCATGTACAAAAACATTCCCTCCACCTTCCTTAAAGCCACTTGCTGCAACAAACGTCATTGGACTGGCAGAGACTCCTAGAAAGGCAAACTCCCTCATTTCCTACTACAGTGCATCAGAAGGGAGCCACCAAAAGGAATGGAAAAGGCCCTCCGGGTCCCAGAGTGGTCTCTCACTTAGCTTTGCCCCTGGAGGCTAATGGTGGCCTGACATGCAAGGATAAGACTGGGTAGGACACATGAGTAGCCAAGACGGCAAAAACAGAGGGGATTGCCATATGTCCATCTGCCAAGAGGGTGCTGTGAACTCTCTGGCCAGGGGTTTTGTTAAAAAGGACTTGAAGCCCATTAACAAATAGCTTTGCCGCCAGGGCTATGGGGCAAGAACAAGGAAGGCATTTGCTTGTGCCCTGCCTGCTGCAAGAAGGAAACCTGAAATAATATCCTTTAAAGAATTACCTTTCTCTAAAATTGTGCTGTAAAATTGAAGACAGAAACATATTTTTAAAGCCTTGTCCACATTTTTAAAAATTATGAAACAAAAAGAACCTATTTTTCCCCCTTGGATCCTTGTAACTTAACAGTTATAAACAGGTAAACTGGATTTTTCAAATGATCTTTTTAAAAACTTTTTTTTTTTAAAGCAAAGGCTATTCCTGGACTGACACTACATATGCCAGACCTGTAGCTAGGGGCAAATTTTTAAAGGTGGTTATGAGTCCCCAAAATATGAGTTTATATTGGAAAGCTGAAGCAACCTTAACTCTAAGCATGCTGAAGGGCGCCACTGTAATTACAGCCCCAGAGCTGAATCAAATATAGGCTCTCTTTTCTACAGAAGCATCACAAAGAACCTATTAACTCTCCAATTACTAAAGGAGGAAACAACATTCTGGAGAAGGAAAGCCAAGTCTAAAAAGAACACTTGGTGTTCTAACTAAAAACCCTAAAACCCAGCTTCAAAGTTCCAGGCCACAGAAGGAAGGCACTCCCAGGCACAGAATTGTTTACTTCACTTATCTAAAATAAGTGAGTCCTTTGCCAAGGCTCACATAGACTATTCACTTAACAAATAAAGATGTGCATTTCCTGGAGTGTTTCTAATTGAGATTAACAAGCTCTCCTTCTGAAAAATGTTGGGTCCAGATATCTGCAGGAGGATAGCCTTGATAACATGGTTCTCCTATATCTAGCGGAGTGGAGAGCCTGGTAGACAGAAGAGCACTAGTGCATACTAGTGCATACTAGTAGGAATGGCCAAATGGTTGGTCTCTGAGGACGCACCAATCTCGTTTTCAACGGAAAAAGAAACGGGGAAGGTCAAGGAGGTATCCAGTAGGATTTGTAGATTGAGCTATTTATTTAGTGGCAAGAAAATTTTTAAAAATCATCACTTTGGAAGAGGTCCCATTCCCTTGTCCCCTCCATTCTCTCACTCCTCCCATCCTGGATCTGCCATGTGGCCCCCGGTGTCTTCGCAACAGCAGTGAACCAGCCCTACTTTCACAGCATGCTCTTTGAAAGACTTGGGAGACTGGCCAGGGCAAAACCAAAGATTCCTTGGCAAGGCGTGTAATATAAAACTCAAAGTTGTTCCTGTTCAATGAAAACAGCCATGAGAATTTGGGTGCTATTAAAAACCCAGGAAAATGCTGTTGCCAAATGGAGGAGGAAAAGAGCTTCCCAATAGGAAGCAGTAGTATTTTTCAGGACTTGAGAAGGAATGACAATGAACCAGGGAGCAAGAGCATAAAGAAACGATTGTTTTCTGCAATTCTTTTCATCAGTAAGAGACTAAGCCCACCTCCACAATTCCAGAGAGAAGGCATGGAGTTCAAGCCACAGGAGTCTCAGGAAACATTTTGCGGCTGGGGCCCAGAGTCCCTGGTAACACCTACCACCGCTGCCCCAAGGAAAGACTTCCCAGGTTTGTGGATTAACTCACTGACGTGCAACCAATAAAAATATTCTGTACTCAAGATCCTGTTTTGAACGGAGTTTGACAAATGGTTGGAAGGGAATAATTATAGATGCAGAAATTCTATTTGGGCCTCCATCTGAAAGTTAGGAAATACTTCTAGCAGTGTGTGTTAAGTACTTGAGTTCATAAAGATAATGTGCACAAGCTTCACTTAAAATTAAGATTTTAATTATGAACGATGCCCAGGAAACCATCTTTGGCTGATTGTAACATTGTCAGAGGAAGGGGCCATGGTGCCACAGAGCCAGCAGACATCAGGGAATGAGAGTCTTGAATTCTTCCTTTGGAGGGCCTTGGAGAAATTCTAGAACATTGATTTGGGGCAGGGCTGGTGGTTTACTCCTAAAAAATGTGCAGTAGGAGAAGGTGTTTTGAGATTAAATGTAATGTTCAGTTCTATTTTTTATCTCCCTGGTTGTTAACGATGGCATAAAAAGTAGCATTTGGCCTCCCCTGACTTCACATGGAAGAATGAAAATCAAACCAATCATCAGACCAAGACCAATTCCTAAGTAGTGGGCAGACATGCCTCTCTCCTCTTTTCTCCCCTACCAAGCTGACACTGGTGATCTTCCCCACAGAACTTTTTCTTCTCTGCTGTGTTCAATAATCCACTGCAGTGGCCACAAAGAACTCAGTTATGTGGTTTAGTACAGAAATTCAGCATCAGAAATGCTGAGGATACAGTTCTTCCAGTCAAATGTGTCTCTTCTCAGACATTCCCACAGGCATAACTCTCTCTGATCCTCAGTCTTTCAGCTGTGAGGCCCCTTAACCTCGGCTCTATTTGGACAATTGCTATTAATCTTCATTAGCATTGATGAGAAATGCTGAAAGGTACCATATACATCAGCCAGCAAGAGTTCAGCCCTATCTACATGGTCTAGGAAACCTAGCTTCCCCAATAAGTGCATGGAGGCAGCCCACTCCCAGGTGAGCTTCCTGGCCAAAGGCACGCCATTTTCTCATTCTGTGAGCTGGAAAACCCACTGCTCTGTCTATAGTACTCCTGGAGCTGCTGCCATGTCAGCACACCACTCCTGTCAGTATCACCACTTGCTGCCTCCTGCAACAAAGAGGCTCAGGGCAGTGATTATGGGGTTCAAAGAACACAATCTACAGCGTTCTGGATGCCAGAGAGAGCCCTCATTCCTGTTTCTGAGATGGCTCATTTTAAAGCTAACAGGATGACAAAACTGACCAATCTGGACAGTAGTTTCCTTTTAAAAAAATCATTTTATTGGGGCTCCTACAGCTTTTATCACAATCCATACATACATCTATTGTGTCAACCACATTTGTACATATGTTGGTATCATAATTTTCAAAACATTTTTTTCTACTTGAGCCCTTAGTATCAGCTCATTTCTCCCCCTCTCCCACCCTCCCTCCCTCATGAACCCTTGATAATTTAGAAAAAAAATTTTTTTCATGTCTTCTACTGACTGCTGTCTCCTTTCACCCATTTTTCTGTTGTCCATCCCCCTGAGAGGGGGTTATATATCAATCATTATGATCGGTTTCCCCTTTATCCCCCCACCTTCCCAGTCCCCCTCTTGGTATTGCTACTCTCATTATTGGGTTTAATCTGTCCTGGATTCCCTGTGTTGGGAGCTCACATCTGTACCAGTGTACATGCTCTGGTCTAGCTGGATATGTAAAGTAGAATTGGGATCATGATAGCGGGGGGTGGGGTGGTGGAAGCATTAAAGAACTAGAGGAATATTGTGTGTCTCATTGGTGCTATACTGCACCCTGACTGGCTCATCTCTTCCTTGTGACCCTTCTGTAATAGGATGTTCAATTGTCTACAGATGGGCTTTGGGTCTCCACTCTGGACATTAGTTCCAGAGTTAAGAATGCATATAGTTATGAATGTCCAGATGAGTCTATAAAAGGTGTGTCAGCACAACTCCACAACTCCAGCCCAGTTCTTGAAGAGACTGAAAATTCAGTAACATTTGCTCGCTTCCATAAACTACTACTTTCCAATTCTCTTTGCCATTTTATTCCACTTTCTCTGTACTCAGATCATGCTTGGCTTTCTACCTGTTTGAAGATTAAAACCATTAAAAGCCTCTGTCTTCTCAATATTCTCCCATTTAAAAAGTTGATGATCATGATAGTATTAGTCTTCCTCTTTAATTATTATTTTCTCTGTGTGACTGAAGAAGGGTCCCCCCTGCCTCCTTGAAATGTTCTGTTCTGATACCTACATGGTAGATTAATTTTGCAAAACTGGTCTTTGGCCTTTTGCTCTGGCTTCTGTGCCTGATCTGGCCAGCTTTTCTCCCAGGTCTCCAGAAAAACACTGCTCCTGAAAGCCCAGCCTACACACAACTCAGTACCACTCACTCAACAGCAGGGTACAACCTAAATGAATAATATCAAAAGCCCGACGAAACAACATCTAGTTCTTTTTACCCAGAAAAATAAATGGCATTTCTAAATGTCATTTGGAAATGTCAAATATGTGGGCACATTTTAATTTTTTTGAAAAAAGGATTTTTTTTTCAAAGTTACTGTAAGTAGGATAAAAACAGTTTTGTAGTTGTTAAAACTAATTAAATCTAGTAACGACTTCATTACAAAAAACTACTGGAAAAGGTGTATCACAGTTTTTCACTCAGTTTGCTCAATACGAACCAAGAATCAGATTCTCAAAATAAGACACTGAGATTAGGGTGAGAGAGTACTCTAATTTTCAATCCTGTGTTATTATATAAGGGGCAGAAAAATGCTGATATTTGAACAAAATGTTTTCAAAATTTTGCTGGCCTACACTTCATGTAGTCCAAATACAGTTAGCAAACAGAAAACCAAAAAACTCACTGCCACTGAGTCCATTGGATTGAGGGGCCCTATAGGGCAAGGTAGAACTGCCCCTGTGGTTTCTGTGGTTGTAACTCTTAAAAGGAGTAGAGCATGCTCTTTTTCCTACAGAGCGGCTAGTGGTTTCAAACTGCTGACCTTGTGGTTCACAACCTCATGCCTAACCACTAGGCAACCAGGGCTCACTAGCAAGCACTAGTGAGGAATAAATAAGAAGTAAGCACTTTCATACTTTCCACAGTATAGTCAGAATGTGTATTGCATGTATGCATAGGCATATATGGAGCCCTGGTGGCATGAGGGTCAAAATGTCAGCGGTTCAAATCCACCAGCTGCTCTGCAAGAGAAACACATCTCCATAAAGATCCGCAGCCGTGGA
>NW_022103924.1:3835194-3836409 GCF_000313985.2 Echinops telfairi
GATCCTATAGGTCAGGGTGGAACTTTCCCTGTGGGTTTCTGAGACTGTAACTCTTTCCCGGAGTAGTGGGTTCAAATTCTTGACCTTGTGATTAGCAGCCCAATGCATAGCCACTATGCCACAAAGGCAAAGTGCAAAGCAGGCTGTGTTCTCTATCTGTTTTTGTATAAGAAAATGAGGAACTAAAAGGGATAGAGTGTTGGAAGAAGCAAGTCAGGCATATCTCAAAATGGAGCTATAAACCTCTGCCTAGTTGCCCCTGGCCTGACATGGGCCACCGGTGTCGCCACTGCTGCCAGGGGGAGAAGGGCCATGGTCCAAAGGAAACAGAAGGGCCATGATCCATGAGAAAACTATTTATTGGTGGTCTGAGTTTGAAACTACAGATGGCAGGTCAAGAGAAAATTGTGAGCAGTGAGGCACGCTCACAGATTGTGTGGTAATGACAGATTTCCAAAGAAAACGGTTTAGCAGCTTTGATTTTGTGAGTTACTCTCCTGCTGAAGGGGCTGATGAAGTCATGTATGCCCAACCAATCACGCTGGATGGAGGTGGAGTGGAGTCAGAGAGCTGCTCCTGGACCATTCTGTCAAGTCTTGCGCCCAGTTACCAGTGGAGAAAGCTTTTGCTGGTGGTATTAAAGGAGAAGATAATCTGAGAGATGAGTTTAAAAAGTAGGGCCTGATTGAAAGTACAGAGGTAATAGAAAACAGGTAGAATGAAAAAAAGAGAGAATTGGGTTTTGTAACTGGTCATGCTAGAATGGATGAAGTTTTTGTTGAGAAATCCTATTGTGGAGTTAGAAAGGCCCTGTTTAAACAAGAGATGTCTTCTGATGGATCACAAGAGGTTATGGGTGTGGTCTGGCAACCTTATGGGTCATGGAGAAAATGGTGGGAGACGTAGGGGAACTTGGGCCATGAGAGAGAAGGTCATGGTGGTAGAGTAGCAGCAGCAGCTGCAGAGGGAGCTATGAAGGTGGTGAGGGCTGAGGAAATGGATGCGAAGATGATGGCAGTAGAGGGGCTGTTGAGGGAGGAGGAGGAAGGTCAGGATATGGAAACCAAGGTGGTAGATAATGGTGGTGGTGATGCAGGACATAATAGTTACAAAGGAGGAAATTCTGATGGTGATAAAAATGGCGGTTTGGGGAACTAATAATTTTGGAAATTGTAATGGACTGAAAAAAACAGCACTGTTGCCAGCAAGTGAATA
>NW_022103924.1:3838359-3857383 GCF_000313985.2 Echinops telfairi
CAGTGAGGGGCATCACGTCTCATAGTGGGGCTGGCCATGTGGTCCTCTCCTCCACAGGGTTTTCAATGGCTGGGTTTTCAGAAGTATATCTCCAAACCTTTTTCTCTGAGATGCCTCTGGATGAACTGGACTCTCTCACCCTTCAGGGAGCAGCTAATGTGTTAACCACTTGCACAACCCAGAGACTTGCTCCTATAGTGGACAACCCACTTACACAGTCATGAAAGGGAGAAGCTTGGGTAGTCCCTATGGAGTTGGTTATGGGATAGGGGTGGAAGTGGAGATATGGTAGCAAAAGGATCTCAGTTTTCAGCAGAAAAGCTGCACAATATTTTGAGGCAGTAGTCCCAAACACAGTACAGGAACTGTGAAAAATTGCTACCAGCTTATAGCTTAAACAGGAACCATTTCTTCTTCAAGACATAGCCAAAAAAACAATGAAGAACCAAACCAAACAGTCACAGCCACTGCTAACAAGGAGATTCCAACTCAGAGTGTGCCCTCCAGAGGGTTTCTGAAACTGGAGATCTTGCTAGGAGCAGGTGTCTCATGTTTCTCCTGTGGAGTGGCTGACAAGTTTGGGTGGCTGACCTTGGGGTTAACAGCCCAACACCAAATCCCCACTGTCACCAGGGCCCCTTGCAAAAAGGGTAATCATTGCTCAATACAATGTCGTGACAGCTCAATGACATGCTTGAGGTCTTTTGTATGTTATAATGTTGTCCTTTTCTTTCCATTACATCAGGTGTAATGTCCTATGAATTGTGGATGTGGTACCAGGAATTACAAAAGTAAAAGTTTTTAACATTAAAAAAAGAACCATAGATTAATAAATTCAGTAATCTATACAGTCTTTTTTTTTAAATTCCTTTTTTTAAGTCATTTTATTGGGGGCTCATATCTGTACAGCTTTATCTTGACTCACATCTGCATAATGAAACACAGGTTATATAAAAAGCAAGAAAAACATACTTAAAGGAATATAAGGAATGAGGCAGATGGGTACAGAGTTTGCGGGAGGGGGGTATTGTATAAAAGAAACTTATTATTCAAAGACGTGACCAGCTCTAGGTTTGTGTGTGCTCATGTGTGCTTAAAGGGTAGAACTATATTATCCTCACGTTCATATGCCTTCAACTTGGTAAATTCTCAGATACTTGAGTGTTGATTACTACAAAACTTCAAAAGACTAGTTTTTTGTTGTTTTCTTTTCAAAAGATGAGTTTTAACAAGTAGTCTAGACTGAGCTTCTGGAATTTTTGTTTTGTTTTTGTATTATCACATCCATGACTTTTAAAAATTATTATTATAGTGACATACATACAACACATTTTTTTCAACAAATTCTACTTATAGACTTAAATTTAAAGGTTGGTTCTTTTGCAAAGTTCAGATTCCTTTTATAAAGTGTCTTGAGCTCTTCCCATTCTGGCCTACTGGATGATCTCAAGCAACACACAGAGGCCTTTGTTATGAAATGCTCCCTTTGTTTCTGGGAGGAGTGGCCAGTGAGGAGAGGCTGGAGGTGGAGTTGGTATCCAGGACAGAGCAGCCACAGCTGCCAGCACAGGGCTGGACCTAGAGAGGCCCTCAATGGGTGTGGCTGCACTGGGCTCTGTCATAAGTTTCCATTACGTGGTCCTTTCAATCTCAGGTCAGATAATGATTCTGATAATACTGAGAACAGAGCAGAGACAGCTGCTTCAGGAGCTGACAGGGCTCAATCTCTGATCCAACAGTGAAGGAAAAAGAGGTCAAGGGCATAGGGCATTCTCTACCTGGAGGAACTAGGCCCTAGAGAGGCTGAAATTCAGGCACCCTGAATAGGACAGGACATTGTAGAACTGCTCCTTAGGGTTTCTGAGACTGTAAATTTTTAGTTACAGACAGCCTCATCTTGTTCCTACAAAGTGGCTGGTGGATTTGAGTTGTTGGCCTTGTAGACTCTGTCTGATGGGTCAAAATTAACTCAACAGCACACAAGTGCCAGGTTTCTTACAAGTAGTCTTCGTCAACCTTCACAAGAGTTGCAGAGGTGAGTAGTTGTATGGTATTTTACAAGCACAAGCATGGAGGCTGCTCCGAGAGGGTTAGGTGACTGTGGCAGATTCCACAGCAGTGGGAGCAGAGCTCCTCTCTGAGCCCAGCCTTCAAAGTTCGTGCTCTCTTTCCATGACCTCACAGGCCTGGAAAAAGAACCAGGGTACTGACGAGGGTGTATTCACAGCATAGTGGTTCAAAGGCTGACCGAAGAAAACAGAATAACGGAGAAGCTACTAAATGCACTTGCTTACCTAGGGCTTGCCCTGGCTTTGCTCACAGCATGGGAGTGGGTCTACAAGTTTCTACAGCTCAGTTCAAGCAAACAGCCAATCATTAGGATCCACTTGCCCTCAGCTTCAGAGGCCAAGAGGCCCGGAAACCTGGGCCCTGATCTGGGCTGTCAGCACCTGCTAGGATTCATCACCCCATATGATAAACTACTTGGCTGAACAGAAAGCAGAGCTGGCGCGGCCTGGTGGATGGAAAATCACAGAAGGGACAGGGCGGAGAGGCCTCTCCGAGCAGCAGGGGCAGGCTGGTGAGCACCAGAACAGGGCTAATCTTGAAGGAAGCTGTGGGGAGCTTGTGACAGTGGGGCCATGGAAAGGTGGGGCCTGGTTTATGAGGATTCACAAGTTAATGAGTATGGGAGAGCTAGTTTAAAGTAAGGTGGTACCATCATTCAAGAATCTGAAGGTGAGAAGGGAAAGGACCCAGGCATTTTCAGATTACTTGAAGCCAATGACTCACTTTTCCAAACCAAGCATGTAATTAGGAGTCCCTGCCTGGTGCAAATGATTAAGCAACTGATGACTAGCCAGAGGGTTGGTGGGCTGAACCTGCCCAGATGTGTTATGGAAGATAGGCCTGGCAATCTGCTTCCAAAAGGCCACAGCCTCTGGAGCAGCTCTACTCTACATATCTGGGGCCGCCAAAGCCAGAAGTGGCTTGATAGTAATGAAAAATAACTAATTGGAGCCCTGGTAGTGTAGTGGTTAGGCACTGGGCTACGATCCACATGGTCGGCAGTTTGAAACCATTAGCTGCTCCACGGGAGAAAGATGGGCCTTTCTACTCCTCTGAAGACTTAGTCTTGGAAATTCACCGAGGCCATTCTACCCTGTCCTATAGGGTATCTATGAGTTGATATCAATTCAATGGCAGTAAGAATTGATGTTTTTGTTTATAAAAAGCCCCAAGAAGTCCCCTTCGAAAACTAGTCAGGACTCTGGGTTGTAAAGGGCTGAAACCCAACTCAACTAGCTCAGATGGAACGCAGGCCCTTGTTTGATGGTCCAAAGATGCGCGTGAAGCGCAGGGCGCGCATGGGAAGGCCATTTCTGCTTCTCGGATTATTTTCCAAGACCAGGCTCCTCTAGGTAGAAGGAAACATGGTCCAGTCTCTCTTATATCACATGATATTCAACCTCCTTGACTCTTTGCTCGAACTGGAAAATTTCTAGGAAAACTTGGACCCAACTGGGACCATGGGTCATTCTGTGAGGCCTAGTCTCTGAGACCACATTGATTGAAATTGGAGGAAACACAGTTCCTGGAACAGAAAAACAGCTGTTGTCAGGCAGATGCCAACTCAAGGTGGTCCCACAGCCGCCAGTATAGGATTGTGCTCCATTAGGAGTTGCAATGGCTGACTTTTCAGAAACAGTACCCTGGTAGACCAGTGTCTCCAACATTAATCACTGAATATCATCTAGGGGCCCCTGAAACAAAGGGGATGCTGCTTCCAACAGGAGGTGGAGACAGACAAACTTTAGCAAGTCTGGAAAATGCCAGAACCCAACCTGACTGTACTAATCATGGCTGCCATGAACTAGCCACAAGGAGCAATCAGTGCCCAAGGCTATCAAAAACAATGCATAAGGGGGTGCCTGGGGGGGACAGGACACGAGGGGCAAAAGATGGCTTTTCACCTCACTTTTAAGAAGACCTGGATTACTTTCTAGCCACATGACAGACTAGCCAGCAGGCTATTGCACAGCATCTACTACAAAGACATGAGAGACCAAATGCAGCAGATATGATTTTAATCCCGAAGCCCTGAACTGCAGAGAAAAAAACAGAGAAGTGACCTGATTATCAACAAGGAAAAGACACTGAACAAAACTGGCAAGAGGAAGACAGATGGAACAGGTGAATTGTCAGCTGACCTGACACAGGATGACCATTTTGAATGTTTGCACGCAGCGTTCTGGTTCATCAATAATGGTCTCTACTTGCTCATGACATGTGCCCACACCAGTGGTTGGTAATCAGAAAGGTGTACCCTTCCTTTTGTTTCCACAAGCTCCCAGTACCCAGACATGTAGCCACCGAACCATCTCCAACCCTGCATAGCCTTGGCTCTGCCTAAGGTCAGAGGCTCACCTGTGATCAGGTGCTGGGATAGGATAAGAGTCTTCTTCACCAACCTCTGGGAGCCGACTAAGTGGAGGACCACATTGCTGGTGGTGGCGCAGGTTAGAAAGAAATATTTGGAAGAGATCTTACCAAACTAGGGATTCCTAGGTGGGGCTTAGAGCAAACCAAAAGTTCAAGTCTACCCGAGGTGGCTGGGAAGAAAGTCCTAGCAATTCATTTCCCAAAAAGCATCCATTGAAAACCCTATAGATTACAGTTCTATTTTGATACACATAGGGGCACCATGTGTCAGAATCAACCCATATAACAGATTGGTAATACATGCATTGGGTCTTGAGAACAAACACCCTAACCCTCCTTATCTACCTTTAAAATTTTAACCCAGATTTCATTCAACAATCTGAGGCCTTGAGCGTGGCCACCAAGGAGGAAGCGCCCCTGCATCATGTGTACTCATCTGTATCTTCAAAGAATGAGACAATAACCAAACACTGGTTGACAGGAGGCTGAATTCCTCATGTTTCTTCCATGGGTCCATTCACTGTTCTCACCCCATCTTCCAGGTTCCGGCCTGTATGGCAGGGGAGAGATCCCTCGTGTAAAAGGCTAAAACTCAGACACATGCAACAGAGCAGTCCTGGAGCATAGAAAAAAAAGTCCACATGGTTCTGGAAGAAGTTTCCCCAGCCAACACATAGAGCTGAGGTGCTAGGAGCAGGGGAGGAGGCCCAGGTGCCGGGGAAGAGTCCTGGAGGCTAGGGCAGGCCTCCTGGGTCTGATTTCCTGCAGTGGTCTGGGGCCTCAGGCCGGAGAGCCTACTCAGCAGTGTGGCCAGGCTGAGCTCTAGGGCCCCCAACCACCTGATTGCTTGCAGCTCTGCAAGGAGGTATCAAATCCAGGAAGCCATGGTTTGAAGCCAAACAGAGGAGGTGAAGGAACAGAGGGGCTGTGAGGCTGGAGGGAGTCCAGGAGGGAAAGAGTGGGGGAAGGCAAAGAAGGAGAGAAATCAAAATTAACTGAAAACAGCATTTGTAGCTGGGCCCCACTCCTAAAGCCCTGTCCTGCATGAATTAACCCTCCATGGCTGAAAAATCCAGGGCTCCAGTGCCTGCCTGCTGAGGCCCAGAAAGCTGTGGGGCTGTAATGTTTTCCAGGTGGGTGTGCCCAGAAGCACACAAAAGCCCTTGACAAGTCGTTTCCAACTGACTGTCAAGGTCAAAATACCACCACCTGGAGGCACAACTGCAATGTCTTCATCCATCTCCACCTCAGGAGTTCTCTGTTGCTTTTTTAAAACGGCACAGCTTGAATGGCAGACAAGCCTGACAACTGTTCAAACATATGTATATGCAATTTATTAGCTTGCAAATGGCGTTATCTGGAGGCTACAATCCAGTGGGAAGGGTGGGTATGAAGCTAACTCAAAGGGGTCCAAGGGAGGCGGCTGGGCAGTGAATTGCTTGGCCGCAGGGCGAAGCCTTGGTGAGTGGAGCAGGTCCTGGAGCAGTATTTGGAAATACCATTTTGCATTGATGGTGCGCAGAGCAGAGGCGGCAATTATGAAAGGAAGGGGCCCTGCCCTTGAGATCTGTCTATTCTGCAATTAACTTGGGGTAAAGAAGGCCCCCCTTTTAAACTCCTGCCCAGGGCCTCACATTTAAACACCCACTCTGCCTAGGTGCCCAGAGTACAAGACAATTCCAGCTTTATAATCTAGCTATGACATCAAAAAGAAAATAGATGTGTGTTAGGTTGCTAACCAAATTAAACTGTGCCCCACCCCCCACACTCTGTTCAAAATAAAAACTAGAGCCTAATTAAACCAAAGAATGCTAGGGTTCTAAGACACTTTAAATCAGCCCTAGTTTCTAGAAGAGATTAAGCCACAGGGGTGTAGAGACTTGCCCAGGTATTCCTACTGTCTGTGGGAGTAGCTTTGGGGGAACACAGCTTCCCTCCCGGGTAATTGACAGCGGGGAGGCATCACCCCAGAACTCTTCCTGCCCACCCACCAGCATCCCACCCACCCACTAGCATATCCCATCCTCTTTCCTCACAGGCGTTGTCACCTGAGAGAAGGTGGCTGGCATGGAACCTGATGAAGTTTTCCAAGTGATTATTTCCTATCTGGAGTCGTCGTCATCCCCCAACAAACAATGCTCTCTACTCCCTGCAGCATTCCTTGGGAAGGCCTGTGACCTTTAGTCTGCTGTCCAGACTCACCCCAACCCCCACCAGCCCTCCCCGCTAAAGCTAAAGAATCAGTGCATCTGCTGGTGCAGTCCAGGTGGTGGTAGGGATCTCTACCTTTTAAATTTAAAGCCCAGGGGACAGCCAACCCACTGGGCACAGGGGGGAAATGTCAGAGCGTCCTTGGGGAATTTCTTTTGGGAAACAACTTTTTCCTCAACCTTTCCATTTTTCTATTTGTATGTCTGTGTGATGTCTCACTAACATCCAATCGACACTGATGCAGACTCCAGCGACCCTACAGGACCAGGCAGAATTGACCTTGTGTGCTTCCAGACTATAGCTCTTTAAGGGAATAGAACACTTCATCCTTCTCCTTGTGTGATCCAGTATACTTAATATGTTCACATAGCTCCAAAGGTCTGTAAGGCTTCTACTAACCCAAGGCTGGCTTTTCAAATCATCCAGCAGCACAACGACCGACCGCAGCCGAGCAAACCGTATGCAGCAGTTCCACTGTGTTGTAACATTGTGGTCACCACAGGTTGGAATCAGCCAAATGTTACTAGGTCTGGTTTTTGAGTTTCAGTCTGTCTATGTCTGCAGCTATATAAAATTGCTCAAAAGGGGCTTGTAATAAAAAAAAAATAGAGTTTCCTGGAGAGAACTGTGATGTCCTTGATACATGCGGTAGGAACTCAACTATAAATGTTGACTTCCACAGCCAGCTTTGCAATGGATATATACAATGGATATATATCATGGGTAAGTTAAAATTTTCCGACAAAATCAGAGAACCCTTTATTAAACAAAACTACCCATCTCAGTCTATATACCTCTCTAACCCTCCCTGGAAGAATCCTGCACCACAGCAACATGGCAGGGTGGGCATCCTCTAGAGATATAAATCACGGTCCTTTTAGCATCTTCTTTGAGTGTCAGAAACAAAAAGAAGTCTGAAGGTACAGGTCAGGGCTGTAGGGTGGGTAGAGTATGGTTTCTCAGGGAGAACTTCAGAGGGTAACCCTTTTACCATCAGAGAAAGAGCAGGTACATGGCCAGGATGGAAAAAATCCCTCAGACCCCCTTTCCTGGCCCTTTCCTCGCCAAGTGAGTTTTCTGTTTTCTTCACTCTCCCCCCCTCCCTTTCTTTCTTTTCTTCTCTTCCTCTTTCTAGCCCCCCTTCCCTTCCTACTCATGGTAACCTTCGAAGAATGATTTTTTTCTCTGTGTAAAACCTTTTTTGGGGAGTTAAACGTTTTGCAGTTATGCTTATATATAATATTTACCCTTTTGTAATTGGCTGATATAATACAGCACAATGTCCTCTAGGTCCATCCATGTGATGAGATGTTTCAAAGATTCCTCATCATTCTTTAGCATCCTGTCATGTTGCATTGTGTATATGTGACACAGTTCATTTATTCATTCATCTGTTGATCAGCATTTCAGTTGTTTCCATCAGTTTGCTATTGGGAATAATGCTGTGATGAGCATGGGGGTGCATATATCTATCTGTTCATGTCACGGTTCTTCATTCTTCTGGGATATGTATCTGATAGTGGGATTGCTGGAACATCTGAGTTTTCCAAGTTTGAAAGAAGTACCATGTTGTTTTCCAAATTGGTTGTACCCATTTTAGATTTCTCCTTATATAATTTTTACAGTTTTATTGGCACATAATCCACCCATAATACAATCCAATAACATTTTAGGTTTCTACCAGTATGTAAAAGGCTTCCACTCTCTGTTCCTTTACCAGCATGTATTGCTTTCTGATTTTTGAAATAATGCTAGTGAGATGAAGCCGCATTGCATTGATTTGTATCTCACTAACGACTAATGACTGTTAGCATTTCTTCATGTGTTTGTTCACCTCCTGAATGTCTTCTTTGGTAAATAGTCTATTCTTGCCCTCTGATAATTTTTGAACCAATATTGATCTCTTTTGCTGTTAAGGTGTTACAATTCTATATAGATTTTACAGATAATCCCTTATGCAACTGTGCTGTTGCCACAAAAAAAAGCGCAACCAAAAAACTCTGATACTCTGTGGGTTTTTTTTTATTCTTTGTCTCCTGCTACCTGAGAAAGTTTAGCTTTGCTTGATAGTTTATTTAAGCCATATAAGTTTGACCCTATTTTTTCTTTGATAGTATTAGTTTTCATTTTACACTCAGGTCTTTGCTCCATCTTGACTTTGTTTTTGTATATAGTGAGAGATAATGGATCCTGTTTCATTCTTTTGCAAATGCATACCCAGTTTTGACAGCAACATTTACTAAAGAGATTCTCTCTTCCCCATTTAATGAGTTCTAGCCCATTATCAAAGACAGTGGCCCATTGGTGTATGGATTTACTGCGGGAGAATTCCATTGGTCTATATGTGTGTCATTGTACCAGGACCATGCTATTCTGAATACTTTGGCTGTGTAGTAGGTTTTGAGATCAAGGAATGTGAGGCCTCCTACTTTGTTGTTCTTTTACAGTGAGTGCTTCATTTATCTGGGGTATCCTTTCTACATAAAGTTAGTAGTTAGTTTTTACATATCTTTAAAGACTACTGAAATCTCAATCAACATTGCATTCTATCTGTAGATTACTTTGGTGTAGTGATATTTTCACAATATACGAGAGGGTACCCCCCCAAAACGAAATAGTGCTGGGCGGTGCAGAGCTTTCATAGTACGTATTTCTCCAGCTAGACTAGCACTGAGCAATTTGCTCTGAGTAGTGCACCCAGTGGAGTCACTTGGGAAGGTACCCTCTGGTCACAGTGAATTTTTTCATAAAGGCAGTTTTGCTCAAAACTCGTTTAAAAAAAACAATCAAACTCATTTTTTGTGATGGCTGATTTAAGAGAACAGAGTGCTGCTGTGAAGTTTTGTTTCTTGGGAAAAATGCCACAGAAACTGTTATGATGTTGAACACAGCTTACAAGGACAGCACTATGGGAAAAACTCAAGTGTACAAGTGGTTTTCTCATTTTAAAAAAGAGTGAAATGTCAATTGATGACAAATGTCATTCTGGATGACTGTCAACTTCCCGAACAGATGAAAATATGAACTCATAATGCATTTGGAGTTTGTTTTACCAGGTCAGACTGTTAATCAAGCTTTCTATTTAGAGGTTCTGAAAAGATTGCATAACAGTATGTGACAAAAAGGCCTAATTTATAGCAGTCAGGGGACTGGTTTTGCCACCATGACAATGCATCTGCTCATGCAGCAATCTCAATGAACCAGTTTTGGGCCAAAACCAGCATGCCTTTCTGCCCCACACACCTTACTCACCTGACCTCACTCTGCAAGACTTCTTTTTGTTTCTGCAAAGCATGAGGGCCATAAAATGACAGTGATCTGATGAAGTATAAGAGATGAAGGAAAAAAAAAACAAGGGAGGTGCTGTCAGCCATCCAAACAGATGAGTTTGAAAAATGTTTCTGGGAATGGAATCACAGATTTGACAAATGTATTAAGTGTAATGGAGAATACATTGAAGGTGATAAGGTGTTTTGTAAAAAAATATTAAATACATAGCTTTGAAAAATAAATCCAGTTCTTTTTGGGTACCCTCTTGTATGTCTTTCTATACATGAACATGGTGTATTTTCCCATTTACATGGGTCTTTTTTGGTTTAATGCAGTATTATGTTTTATAGTTTTCTTTGTATAGGTCTTTTGTTTCTCTGGTTAAAGTTATTTCTAAAAAAAAAAAAAAGTTATTTCTAAGTGTTTCATCTTTTGCATGGCTATTATAAAAGGTGCTTTGTTTTGTTTTCTCCAGAGTTCTCATTTCCTTTTCAGAGTTCTCTTTGTTAGTATAAATACAAATCCAACATATTTTATATGATATATTTTTTTAACTGAAGCTTCCAATTAGTTTCAATAATTTTTTAATTGAGTATTTGGGACTGCCTATGTATTGGATCATAGCATTTGCAAATAGGCATAGTTTTACATCTTCTTTGCCATTTCAGATGTCTTTAATTTCCCTTTTTTGTCTCACTACTCTAGCTAGGATTTCCAAATACCATATTAAAGAGCAGTGTTGATAAATGGCAGCCGTGTTTAGTTCCTTTTTTCAAGGGGATTGTTCTCATTCTCTTTACACTAAAAATAATGTTGATCATTGCTCTCCGTTTTTCTGCCATTCCTAGTGTGAATGCTTTCTCTCTTCCCAATGTCTTCTCATAACTTTCAGGATCAAGAGATTCCTGGCCAAGAAACAAAAGCAGAATCAGCCAATGGATTTGAATGAAAACTGTTAATAAAATCAGGGACAACTCTGAGAGAAGATAATGGAGAAGAATCAAGCTCGGTTAGTAAGGAGTCCCATGTGTGATAGCACACACAGCATTTACCTAGGTTCACGAGCATTTTATCATGCTACGTTTAAGATTTTGCTGCCATCTGATCAGTTGAACTTGTATTGACAATTATCTGGTTTACTCTGTCTTTTTTATGCTTCCACATCAAGAGGTTAACAATTAATAAATAATGTAAGGCCAGTGGTTGGGGGAGGGGGGAGAGAATAATATTGAGAGAATAATTGATTTTGTGTATATGCCCTTAATTCTGCTGAGAGATTTTCCTTCTATTCCTATTTTGCTAATTGGTTTTTATCTCAAAAAGGTGCTAGATTTTGTCAAGTGACCTTTCTGTATCAATTTATATGATTATGTGGTTCTTCTACTTATGTGGTAATTACAAATATTGCTTTTCTGATGTTGAACTATCCTTGCATATCTGGTATAAATCCCACTTGTTTATGATTTTTATGTTATTGGAACTGTTGGTTAGGATTTTACTGAGAATTTTGACATCAATGTTTATGGAGTATGTAAATCTATACATTTATTTTATAGTGATATCTTTGCGTGGCTTTAGCATCAGGGTTATGCTTGTTTCACTGAATGAACTCAGAATTATTCCATCCTTTTTTATGTCTGGAATAATTTTGGTAGAATTGGTGTTAGTTCTTCTCTGAATATTTGATAGAATTTGTCTGTGAAGCTATCTAGACCCAGACATTTTTGATTGGGAGTTTTTCTTCCTTTCTATTTTTTTCTTTAATGGCCTGTTCAATTTCATCTTTTGTAATGAGTCTGTTAAAATTCTTTGCCACAGATTGTGGGCTAGTGTTTCTAAATATTTGTTCATTTCTTTTTCTGTTTTCAAAGTTGTTGGAGTCCTTCAGAGTAGTTTGTTATTATTCTTTTTATCTACACTGGCTCTCCTGTAACACTGACTATTTCATTTCTTATTCCTGTTATATGCATGTCCTCCTTTTCCTTTGCTAAAACTTACCAATGGTTTTTCATTTTATTAATTCTTTCAAAGAATCCATTCCTTGTCGTAATTCTTTCTACTGTTTTTTTCTGTTTACTATTTCCTTTACTACTCAAATATTTACTGTTTCCTTTCTTCTGATGCTTATAGGTTTGTTTTTTTAATTCTTTTGCTAATTGTTGGAGGTGTCAGGTGAAGATGTTGACTTTGGTTCTTTTTCTTTATTAATACGTTTGTTTATCATTATAAATTGCCATCTAAGCACTACTTTTGCAGTTTCCCAAAGAATTTGGTATGTTGTGTTTTTATTATTTGACTCAAGGAATTTTTTTTGTTACATTTTTTTTTCTTCTATACCCACTAGCTTTTAAGCAGGGTGTTATTCCATTTCCATGTATTTGATATGTTTTCCCTTGATTTTCCTGTTGTTGATTGCTAATTTGATAGCATTGTAATATAAGATGCTTTGAAGTAATTTACTGGGGCTTGCTTTGTGGCCTAATTAACATAGAGTCTATTCTGGAGAATGTTCCAAGTACACTGGAAAAGAACGTACATCATATTGTTGAGAGGAGTGTTCTGTATAAGCCCATGAGGTTTGCTGTTTATGCTATTTCGAGCTATCGTATCTTTGTTGAGTTTCTGAGCTTTGTTGAAGTTGAGATATTAAAATCTCTTCCTATTACTGTGCAGTTGTCTATTTCTCTTTTCAATTCTATTAGTCTGATTGATGTATTTCAAATCCACTTATTGGGTGTTTATAGATATTTATTATGGTTGTGTACTCTTTTTGAATTTACCCTTCACTGCCATCAAGTTGATTCCGACTCATAGCTGACCCTATAGGCCCACGTAGAGCTACCCTTCCCTACTCTCTTTTGTAGTGGCTTGGTTGGTTGGTAGTCTCCGTTGCTAGTTTTTGCCTTAAAGTCTATTTTTTCTGAAATAAACATTGTCCACCCCTGCTTTTTTGCTGTTTTTGGATGACAGCCCAGCTTGTAACCTTTATGCCACCAGGGATCCTCTTTTTAATTTAAAAAAAATTGTCATTGTTTGATAAGTTTTTACATCCTTTAATTTTTGTCATATTTTTCATTTTTGTGTCTAAGGCATGTCTCCTTTAGACAACATATTGATGGGTCATGTTTTCTTATCCATTCTGCTACACTCTCTCTTGCTTGTACTTTTAACCCGGGCGTATTCAGTGTAATTATCTACAAGGAGCATCACTGGTGGTGCTGTGGATTAGGCCTTGGGCTACTAACCACAAGGCTGGTAGTTCAAACCAAACAGTTGTTCCACAGGAGAAAAATAAAGCTATCTACTCCTGAAATTTTTACAGCTTCAGAAACCCTAAATAGGGTCACCATGACTCAGGAACCACTCAAAGACAGTGGACGGGGTAATTGTCTATATATGTGAATTTACTGCTGTCATTTTGCTATGTGTGTGCAGTGTTGGTCATTTTTTTGTTCCATGTGCTTATGTGCTGTGTTCATTTTCTTTTCTTTATTAATTGGGGTGAATATATATATCATTCTGTAGTTCAATCACATTCAACAGAATTGTACATTAGCTACCACAATCAGTTTCCAAATATTCTTTTTCTATATGGACCTCATGACATCATCACCCGTTTACCCTGCCACCAACTCTGTGAACCAATCCCCCCCAAAGGCTTATTTCACTTGCTGACTCTATAGGTTCATCAGTCCTGTTTTTCATACTCCCCCCCCCAAAAAAAAAACAAAACATGTACAACGTCAAGAGGGTGACCCCAATTGTAGATTTTCTTATCATTTTCCTGCATGTCTGTTCTACTAGTGTTTTTATTAGACTATGGTTTTCTTCTTTTTTATTTGGTGAGACATGTTATTAATTTTATTTGAGGTTACTTTGTAATTTATTATCTTCCCAAGCTTAAAACAATCCAGACTATTTTCTATCTTCACTTACTCTCCATTGGAAGTTTTGTTACTACATCAATTACTCCCTGTTTTTGCTTTGTAGTTACCATTGTTTACAATTTGACAGCTTGGTTTTCCTAGTTTAAGTGGTAGATTTATTTTATTTTTGATACTTTTTTATATGGTTTGATTTCCAGGTGATGCTGTCGTCTGTCTTAATTTCTGAGTGTTTTCTGCTGTTGTTGAGTCTCTGTAGAGAATCTGTTTAGCATTTCTTATAAGGTTGACCTAGCTTTAATATATTCTTATTTCCATTTGTGTGGGAATGTCCTAATTTCCAACATCACATTTGAGAGACAATTTTTGCTGCATATATAATTCTCAGTAAGAACTGTTTTTCTTTCCAAGTTGTATGTATGCCATTCCATTGCAATCTTGCCTGCATGGTTTCTGCCAAGAAATCAGATCATAATTTTATCGATTCTCTTTTGTAGGCAGCTTTTCATTTTTCCTGAGCTGCTTTCAGGATTCTTTCTTTGACTTTGGTTTTGAAAGCTTGATTATGATATGTCTTGTTAATTTTCTTTCTTTTTGGGGGGGATGGTCGATGTTGCTTGGTGTTTGTCTTAAATATATATCTTTGCATTTTTCATATTAGAGAAGTTTTCTTCCAACAAATATTCAATAATTTTCTCAATGCTTTTTTATTGTTCTCTTTCCTTTCTGGAATTCCAATCACACATGGAATAATTCCTCTTCATGGCGTCCCATTAATTCTTAGGCTTTCTTCATGTGCTGCTGTTATTTTTTTCAGGTTGTTCCTCTAATAGTAAGTTACTCGTCTTCAATTTCACTAATTGTTTTCCACTGAATCAGTTCTACTCCCTTGTTCTTCTAATGTGCTATTTCTGAAGTTCTAGTATTAATCTTCAGGATTTCTCTTTGATTTAGGGGGTAATAATGTCTAATTTTCCATTTATTTTGCCTGTTTGTGTTATTGTTTTTATTGGCATATGATTGACATATCATACAACTCAGTAGTTCAATCACATAAGGTACAGTTGGGCAATCATCGCTATTTTTTTATTTCTTCTAGAGCTTTGTCTCTGTTTTCCTTGATTTTTATCTGCAGTTTTCACAAAGTTTCTTTCGATTTGTACCTAAATGTAATCGTCTTGAGTCCATTTTCAGGTAATTCCAATAGCATGTCTTCCTTCAGGACATTGTTTGCCCCTGTATTTTGTCACTTTTTTGAGCCATCTTGACGTGTGTGTGTGTGTGTGTGTGTGTGTGTGTGTGTGAGAGAGAGAGAGAGAGAGAGAGAGAGAGAGAGAGATTTGAAGTTGTCTGTCCTCGAAGACATTGTAGTATTATTGTATTAACATGTTGATTTGATCTTAGATTACTTTCTCCTATATTATTGTTTATTTTAGCTTATCCAGGTAATAGGGCAGGGTGTTCATTTGGTTGCTAGTTTGGCAACACTGTAGGACTCACACTTGTTTCAGGGTGGATGTCATAGCGGCTAGAACTGCGAGCATGAATTTTGATGGGTGATAGGGCAGAGCAGCTGAGGGCAGGCTAAGCAGATGTTGGCTGCTGTCTGTCATCAAACCAGTGGTGGTAGAATGGTGGCGAACTCGCCCACTAAAGGGGCCATATGAGTGGTTGGTATGGCTGCTGCTACCTGATAGTTGGGAAAGATAGATTTTAAAAAGAGGAGGGGGAGCAAGAGGGGAAAAAAAGACAAGAGTGGAGAAGAGGGAAGATCTAAGATGAAAGATAAAGAAGTAAATGCAACACAGTACTGGTGCAAGCATTAGCCACCAAACACAGTTATACTGGAAATATGATGCTCACTTTGTGTGAGTGCCACTACTGAATGCAGAGGCCCACCCAGGAGAGGGCACTATTGAACAGAAAGGTTGCAGGGTAGGATGACCACTCAGCTGGGTGAAAACGGGGGTGGGGTGGGGTGGGGGTACCGGCAAAGGAAAGAAATAAAAGGGGAAAAAAAACAAAGGAGGAAAGAAAGAAGAACTGGGAAGAAAGAAAGAAGAAGAAGAAGAAACTGACCCAAGTATTAGTTGTCAAACATATCTGCAAAGGGAAATAAGGTGTACTCCAGGAAAGCATGTACTGGTATCCACAGAGTGAGTGCCAGCGGCAAGAGCTAATGACCATGTGGAGAAGGAGGGGTGGGAAGACACATGCTCTACAATACCCAAAGAGAGGGAGGAATGAGAAGCATAAAACAAGGGGAGTGGAGAGACATTAATACAAAGCAGAGGGGAGGAAAGCAGAACAGAATAGTACTGATAAAAGTCCTAGCCATCTGTCAACAGTATCAGGTAACAGACACCAGAAGACCCAAAAGAAAAGAGAGAAAAAAACATATTGTTGCAAACTAAGGGAGTCGGAGCAGAGACTCAAAACCCATCTGTAGACAATAGGGCATTCCCTTACAGAAGGGTCACAAGGAAGAGATGAGTCAACCAGGGTGCAGGATAGCACAGATGAAACACACAATATTCTGCTGGTTCTTTGAGGCTTCCTCACCCCCCACTATCATGACCCCAACCGTGCCTTTCAGTTCTGGCTAGACTGGAGCATTTACATTTGTTCAGATAAAAGCTCACGACACACAGAATCCAGGTCAGATAAACCCCTCAGGTACAGAAATGGGAGTAGCAATATCAGGAAGGTAGGGGTAAAGTGGGGGGAGAAGGGGGAACCGATTGTAATGATTGATTCATAACCCCCGACTCCTCCCTCACCCACCCCTGCCTCAGGGGGATGAACAACAGAAATGCAGGTGAAGGGAGACAGCAGTCAGTGTAAGAAATGGAAATAATAATAATAATTTATAATTTATCAAGGGGTCATGAGGGGGGGAAGGGAGAGGGAGAGAAAAAAGACGAGCTGATACCAAAGGCTCAAAAAGAAAGTAAATGCTTAGAAAATGATAATGGAAACATACGTGCAAATATGCTTGATACAACTGATGTATGGAATGTTATGAGACCCCAATAAAAAAAATTTTTTTAAAGAAGAAGTATTAGCCATCAAACATGGCTACCAGGAACGCAGTGGCCATTTCTAAGGGAATCCACCTTTAATAGGGGAGGGGTGGGAATTCAGCATGGCTGTGCCCCTACGGTTGTCAGGTTACTACTCTTTGTTCATGGGTTTTCATTCAGGTTCCTCCTCTCATCGGCATTCTGTCTACGTTTTCAGGTTTTCCTTTGCAGCTCTGGGTTCCCGGATATCTGCATCAGGTGGTTTCCTGCGTTCTTTGTTGTAGAGGGTCTAGAGAGTGTTATCTGATGGATTCAACATCTTGAATCGACCCTCTAAGTTATGCATTTTCTGAAAACTTCATATGAAGCCCCTGTGAGTGCCATGTGTTTCAACAAAGTCTAAGATGGCCCCTTGGGAGTGTCCCAAACAGTCACTGTACCCTCTTACCTTGAACTGAACTGACCCGACAGGTTACCTCAGAGTCACCATTTTGATTGAACCTTTTTATGAAGGCATCTTTTTTTAAAATACTTTTATTGGGGGCTCTTACATCTTTTATCATAATCCATACAATCATCCACTGTGATGAGCACATTTGTACATATGCTCCATCATCATTTTCAAAGCATTTTCTTTCTACTTGAGCCCTTGATATAAAGACCACGTGGAAGAAGCACACCAGCCTGTGTGATCATGAGATATCAATGGGATCAGGTATCAGGCATCTAAGACCCAGAACAAAATCATACCCAATGTATGACGTGGAGTGGAGACCCAAAGCCCATTTGTAGACAATTGGTCATCCCCTCACAGAAGGGGCGCAAGGAAGAAATGAGTCAGAGTGCAGTATAGCACTAATGAAACATACAACTTTCCTCTGGTTCCTTAATACTTCCTTCCCCCACTGTCATGATCCCAATGCTACCTTACAAATCTGATTGGACCAGAATATGCACACTGCTACAGATAAGAGCCCCCAACACAGGGAATCCATGATAGATAAACCCCTAAGGGCCAATAATGAGAATAGAGATACCAGGAGGATAAGGGGAAGATGGGGGGAGAAAGGGGGATCCATCACAAGTATGAACATATGACACCTTCACAGGGGGATGAACAACAGAAAAGTGGGTGAAGGGAGACAGAGGATGATTTGAGATATGAAAATAATAATCTATAACTTATCAAGGGGTCATGAGGGAGGGCGGGCAGGGAAGGGAGGGGTGAAAATGAAGGCATCTTAATGAGAGTGAGACAAGTATATTGCTGAGAGAACTCATCTGCAGACATCCACTTATTGCAAACCCATGTTTAAACATGTTTTGTTGGAACAAACCTGCACACATTTGGACTGGAACTTTAGTAGCAATACTTTTTTACTTACTGTGTTAGTCTGGGTTGACTAGAGAAACAAATCCAGAGACACACATGTGTGTAATTGAGAGCTTTATATCAAAGAACAACTGTACATTGAGAAAGCACATCCAGATCAAGCCTACAAGTCTGATATTGGCCCATATGTCTGAAACAAGTCCATAAACTCCTCTTTAGACTCACACAGTCACTCAAAATGATACTGAATGCAGGAAGATCACGAGCCAGTGGGTGAAAGATCTTGTGAATCCAGTGGTGGTAGAAGCATCTCAGCTCTGGCACAAGTCTCCACGTGGCTCTCCACGAAGCAGAGAGAGAGTTGGTCTGGCCTCCAGTGAGCTACATATCTCCCTCTGAACTCTAAATGACATCATAAAGCTGCAACCTGATTGAAAAGCTAATTCCACCCCTTCACTCTTAATACCCTCAAGTTGACAGGAGATTATGTAAATGCCACATTTAACCTCAGATTTATTTTTGACACCATGTACTGGTGTTGGTAAAGAATACTGCAAGTATCATGGACTACCAAAGGAATAAACAGATCTGTCTTGCAAATGGGTGCATAAGCAAATATGGTGAAGAAAGCTGATGGTGCCCAGCTATCAAAAGATATAGCATCTGGGGTCTTAAAGACTTAAAGGGAAACAAGCGACCATCTAGCTGAGAAGCAACAAAGCCCATATGGAAGAAGCACACCAGCCTGTGCGATCACAAGATGTCAAAAGGATCAGGTATCAGCCATCATCAGAACAAAAAGTCATATCATTGGGAATGAGGGGGAGTGCAGAGTGGAGACCCAAAGCCCATCTGTAGGC
>NW_022103924.1:3857939-3870357 GCF_000313985.2 Echinops telfairi
AAAAAAAAAAAAAAGAACCAGATCTGTCTTGGAAGAAGTACAGCCAGATGATCCTTAGAAGCAAGGATGGCAAGACTTTATACCTTCATGTACAATGGCCTCGTTATTAGGAGAGTCCCGTTTCTGAAAAAGGACATCATGCTTGGTGAAGTGGAAGGGCAGTGAAAAAGAGGAAGACCATCAGGGAGATGGACGGATACAGGGGCTGCAACGATGGGGTCAAGCTTAAGAAGGGTGAGGGTAGCACAGAACCAGGCGGTGTTTTGTTGTTTGATATGTAGGCTCACTATGAGGAGCAATGGACTTCACAGCGCCTAACAACAACTAAAATATAATCTCCAAGGTATACCAAACTTTATACTCAGAACAGTCCCTGAAAGTGCTGTTATACAAACAACGTATTTTAATGAATATATGAATAAATAAATGGAGTCTCAAAATAAACTCATACTTAATTTTTTTTCGACCACAGTTGAGAAAGTTAATGTAACTTCTTTGGCAAGGTATTTTTTTTTTAAATAGGATCATCTTAGTCGTTATTTAGAACTTTGCCCAAATTATGTTTATTAGAGGTGATTCTGGGGGTACACAGTGATCCCGTGAGATGTTGTAAAGGGAGACTCCTTGATGCAATAGTTAGGGAATACTGCACATCCTGGGTCTGTCTTTAATATACCCCAAGACATTAAATCAAGATAATAACATTAAAAGCTTTTTTAGAAGTCCCCCAGTAAAAAATACTTTTAACTTGGCTTAATCCATTCATTTCCTAAACTAATTAACCCACAGTTCCTTTCGCCACATTATTAACATTCCATAGAGGTAGTCTTCCTTGGAGCCCATTGTAGGAAACTCCAATTTAGCCTGAAGGCTTCATATCTCTCTGCACCTGAAGGATCTCCAGCGTTTATCACACTCGTCTACAAATATACATTTACAGAATGAATTTCTACTTTTGTCCGTCCATCTCTTTTCAATGGCCAGCTTCTAATAGGATGTCCAGGAATGGACTGTGTGGGACAAAAGAGAGAAACTGTGGCTACCCCATTCCCCAAGAAACGCGTTCACTTTCGGTCCTTATGCCTTTTTCTTAGTCTATTTCAGAACTCAGATTTGCCAGCCATTTGGAGTGCAACAAGTCCACAAGGTGGGCTACAGTGACTCGGGCCCACTGGCTTCTCACAGGCTCATGAGAGCAGCCCCTTGTGTCCAGCTCAAATCTTGCGCTCAGGAGCCTCAGTGTCACTCCCAATCTCCTAACAGGCTGTTCCAAGATACCCACGTTAGAAGGGAGGGCGTGCTATTTTCCATAAGTCCCCTGGAAAGGTCTAGGGCAGATTTGGTGTGCTCAAAGACTGCTGGTTTGGAATTTGGTCCTCCGGGAACAATGTCTCGACTTTCTGAGGAGTCAGTCACCTCTACCAAGTGCAAGGTGAACAAGGGAACATCCACCCACTCATGGGGGCTAAGTCAGGGTGGATTTTTGCTTTGTGTCCTCAAATGCCATGAAATAGTCCTTTTTTTTAAGTTATCAGTTTTTAAAAGAAGTGTTTCCTTATGCCTGTGGCTGGCTTCCCAGGGCATTTAGGGGTGGGTGCAGAAAGAAAAAAGGAGCCCAAGCAGTACCATGGCTACACATTCTCCTGCTCACCAAATGACTGCTGGTTCAAAGCCACCCAGATCCTCAGCCATGTAGCTGTGGCAATCAGTTTTCATGTGGATCCTGGGCACCTCTACCCTGTCCTGTAGGGTTCTTACCAGTTGAAACCAAGTTGACGGTAAGGGGTTCTTTTTTATTTTTTTTCTGAAAGAGGGAAAGCAGCATCTCATCTATTTTATGCAAAGTTCTAGAGAACAGATGTCCACGTCTACCTCTTCCAGCCATTCCTGGGCTGTGACTGCACAGAGGCAATGTTCCTTAGGAGCACATTTTCAGACAGTGTCCTTTACTGGAGGGCTGTTTGCAGAATTATATTCACCCCAAACACAATCTAGTCTTAAAATAAATGCACACATACTTGATGCCCACATATAAGAGGGCCTCAAGAAGTTGGTGGGGGAATAAAATGGAATTAAAAGATAGGGAAATTTTCCTTCACAAACTTTGTGAAGGCCTTAAGGGTCAGCGCATTTGCTCGCTCTGTGTCTGAGAAGTAAGGCAGTGTAAGACGCCTGCTTGGGAGTGGATTCTCCTGTTCTTTGTCATGCAGAGAGTAGATGGTCTGTTTAGAAATGATGCTTCTGAAGGGGAAATGAGAAAGAGGAGAAAATAAGTACAAGGTTTTTCTTTGCGATGGGAAGGCAGGGCTGACTGGCCATCTCAGGCTGGAGGACTGGAAGAGATTAGGGGCCTCCGATGACATCAAGAGAGAGGGCAGGTTACAAATGCAGGTAGAGGGATGATTGCTTCAGGAAGGCCTTTCAAGAGAGCCTGACAAGCTCTCTTGAAGGACAGCCCCCACAGTGTTTTCTGAAGGCAGAACTGTCAGTCTACGTGTGTGGAGACCAGTTCAAAGAAAACGAACCACTTAAGTGCAATCTTTCAGAGGGTGAGGAATCATGGCATAATGACCATCAAACGCTACTTCTGCACCAGACAAGCAGCACAGCTGTTTGATGGCGAGGAGATTTTGGCTAAGCCAAAAACTGTTGAGTTCCCTCTGCCTGTTGTTTCAACAGGAGAGAGCAGGAACATGGGACTTAGGAGACCCAGGAGTTTTCCAGGTACCTAGATTCCTAAGTCTGCCTTCAAAATGAGCCCACAGTGAATGCTTATCTTCCAGTAGACACCAAGGCAGTTATGTTGCCCAGGGGGAGACACTGTAGCAAATACATACACCGCCAGAGAGAATTACAAAGGAATCTGACCTAAATCTGCACCTTTAGGTCTTGAGAACGCGTCCTAAGATGAGGCATTCTGATGCTTCTTTTCTGACTTCCTGGATCTAAGCAGACTAGGATATATCACATGTCCTCCATTCACCTGCTCTGTAAATTAAGGATGGAACACACCCACATTCTCACATCCTAGTGTGTACAAACAGGTATGGTAAAGACCACCAGCAAGAAATCCCAGAAAATAGCAAGACCAGTAATTATTCCAAGACAGAAAAACGAAGGACCAGAACACAACTAGAGAACGGAAACCTTCATGGAGAAGACACAAGGGAAGCAAAGCAAAGAATGGCCTCAGGAAGAACTCTAGAAACAGGAAACCAAATGGAGAAATGGAACACAGAGGAAGCAATGGAGAGGCCAGGGCACCAATCACCTTGGAAGTAGCTCATTACTCACAACTCGTTCAATTGTTCATCTCTAAAGCAACAGCAGGATTGTCAGTAAACAAAGGATTGTCATTTTATAGAGAAGAAAAGAAGAATGCTATGAGCTGCTTTTTGTCATTCCCACCCACCTGTTTGAGAAAAGAAGAGGAAGAGGAGGAGGAGGAGGAGGAGAGGGAAGAGGTGGAAAGGAGTGAGAAGAATTATACTGGAAAAGGAGGGACACTACCCACCACCCACCCCCGCCCCAACATGTTTTTAAACAATCCATGCTGAAAGAAGCTTGAGCATATTAAAGTCTGGAAAACATACAACAATAACAAACAAACAAAAAACTCCACACAAATCCCCCCAAATAAGAGAAAGCAGAAGGGCTGGTAGCCATAATGCATTGAAACACAGGCTAACTTAGGATCAGAATCTTATTCCCGAAGGCAAAGGTCACCCCCACTGGGCCAAAAATAATGGGGTTCCATCACCTAAAATATCAAAATCTGTTTTAAGGTGTGGTGGTTTGGGCTTGGGGGACAAAACTCAAGGAGAAAGCTAACACAGAACAAGCACAGGAAAGTCCCCAAAGCTGTAAAGTCTTGCTCCTTAAGATACTGACAGAAATTTATGACCACTTCCTTCCCCAGCAGAGAGGAGCACAATTAGAAGGCTGAAAACAACAGGTCCTTTGTACCAGCATGTTATGTTTTGCTTGTGCTATTACTCATTGGCTGGGGGATTAGAATAAACAGGACAACACCCAGTCTAAGCCCAGGAGGAGAGGGTGGAAAGAAAAGTTGGTTACGTTCATTCTTGGGCATGTATGTGCACACCATTTATTTGCAAATTGGGGTACTTAAGAAAATTGTGCATGCAATCACCAGGAACCAGTATAAGCATTCAGAAGCCCTTTATTGCACAATCAAATCTCTTAAGAACAAGCTGTGTGTAACAGGGAACTTTGTAGTCTTTACTGTTGGAAGTGCATGGGCAATATCTAAGCAATTGATCATTGTTTCTCTACTAGTGCTATTTCTCAATCTCATTTTTGTTCAGTTAAAAATATAAACTTAAAACTAACATGTGCAAACATATAAACATAGTCTCCCTCCCTGCGACCTATTGGTCATAAAAGCTTGCAAGGAATCAATCGGTACCCACCGGGGAAGGACATGTGGTGATAGACTTCACCCATCTCTATCAGTGCCAATCTAGGCGCCAAATACTCAGAGACCTCCAGCAATGGAGGATTCTGCTCACAGACAACAGTTGCTCTGTTGGTCTTGGGACAGAATGGTATCTTTGATCCTCAAGAGATGTGACTTCTCTTGTGACTCTCTCCCTCACTTCCCAGCATCGGGAATGATGGATCCCCATTCACTCTCGGTCGTTTCTTAGTGGCACTCCTCACCACGTCTTTACATGGTTGTGGAGCTGGCTCCCAGGGTCCAACCCCTAAAAGACAAGGGGCTCTCCTGGCACAGTGAGCTTTAGGGTAAGACTCATGGCAATGGTCCTGAAAGCATCCTGTCCTCCACCATGTGCAGGTCTTCTTTCTTCTGCTTTAACACGCTCAGCGATTTCCATCCTGGAGCCTTTGGACTGGGCTTACCCAGCCTGGATTGTGTTTCCACGAATCTTTCACAAGGCTGACTCTTTCCAATTCTTTTATTCTGTTTGCAAATGTCAGTTCTTTAAATAAGCCATAACTATGCTCTCAGTCCCTCCAATCACTCTATAACTTGGTTTTATTCTTTCACAGCACACACCACAATTATTTGCTTTTGTGTATACTACACATCTCCCCTGGCTCCTGGCTAGAAGGTCAAGTTCCATGTGAGAGGCCTCCTTTATGTTGCTCATCTGTGTAAACTCAGTGTCTTGAATACTACCTGGCATATAGTATGTGTTTAATAAAAATGTATTGAAAGGACGAATAAGTGGATAAACAAAACAATGAACAAAAGAAAGGAGGAAAAAAAACGTTCAGTTATAGATCAGTTTAAAAAAAAAGTCAAAACTAAATTTGTCACCTATCCATCAACAATCACTGCTCTTTTTGTTTCAGACCGGTGGCGATCCCAAGTGTGCATGGTAGAGCTGGGGATGTAGCTTTTTAAATTCTGTGCTCTAAACACAAAACCACTTTGCCATAATTTGCAGAGGAGCCTTGAGATAGGAAAGAAAAGCAAAAAAGAACGTATCTGGAAGTCAGCAAGGTAGCTCTGTGAACGTATTTCTGCTCTGCTCTATGTAGCTGTGACATGCTGAAAGACGAATGGTGAAGCAACACAGCTATGTGAACATACAGACCGGGTTAAGCTGAAGTGTTCATTTTTAAGGAGCTGTCATAAATCTGGCCCCACGATATTATTCCATTAACATCATTACTGTTATAAGAAAGAGAGTAAGCAAGATGACGAACCCCTTTCTTGCATTTCTCAAGACCTGGAAATTAGGCTCACTAGTCCAGGTAGGTTCTGCAGTCCAGGTTCTGAGAAAATAGGATGGTACAATGAAAATGGCAGGGTCTTAATTATACCAACATGAAGATATTGTACTCAACATTGGAGGTTCACTTTAAATGTATTCAAATCTTCGTACAGACATCCTATTATTCAATCCAACACATGTAGATACAACAGTTCCAGATATAATGATTTTAGCATTTTTAGGAAGCAAAATTAAAATGAAACAAATCCAGAAAGCCCACCTTTATTAAAGGAGTCCTGATGGCACAGTGGTTATGCATAGTGCTGCGATACGAAATGTCAGCCGTTTGAAGCCGCCAACCACTTCACAGGAGAAAGATGAGGCTTTGTACTCGCATAAACAGCCACAATAATAAAATGATTAAAAAACCAAACCAAACTGTCACAGTGTCAGAAACTCAACTGGGCGGTTCTACCCTGTCTCAGAGAGGCACTGTTGCGATGAGTGGACATAGCAGTGAGCTTGGGTTTGGATTAACTGAGAGAAATATAGGACTGAACCTGCCAATAGAATACCTGAAAGGCGCACTAGCGGTGGTCCTTGGAATCAGATGAAAGCATCCCTCTCCAGGGGAAGGCTTCAGAAAAGGTTTGGGGTATATGTAGGAGCAGGGAGGGCATTTTGTTACATTCAAAAGTAACAAAAATCATACAGTATGGTATTGATAATTGTTCCCATTACCACCATATTTGAAATACAATCTCAATGAGAAAATGCTGCATATTATTTTCCTTCTTTCAAACTGATTTGGCATGAATGTACATCCAACTTGCAAAAATGTGTATTTCACTGGAATATCCCAAATGGGCATAAACACTGAACCAGAGGAGAACTGAAAAGTTCCACACACAAACTATAACATGTCATATTTAAAATACAGTGAAATCATGAGAGGCAGCATCCTCCCCAATTTTTAAAATCTTAAAAACCACTTACTTATTAATATGCTTAGTTTACTTATTTTAGTTCATGTGGCAATGCTTAATTCCATTTAGCAAAACCAAAAACCAAAACAGTGAGATGCCATTCATTATGATTAAGACCAAGTCACTCAAGAAGTAGAGAGGTATGGCATTTACGATCATGCATGTTTGTTTATAAAGCCTGGACCCAGGGAAGAGTCAGTTAATTCATCAAGAACTCCTTTGAAGTCTCGGTGCATTAGAACTAGCAGGACAGCGACCAGTTTCAACGGATTTCCGTGAGGCGCTCATTAAGGATGGCTCCTCTTAATACTGGGTTTTCTCTGTTCCCGTTTCTGGTTCAGAGTTGGCCCGGCAGACGATGAGTTTTGTTCCTGCTTTACTGAACCCTAAGCAAAGGCTTTGCTGTAAACAAATCAGCAGGGCCTCAGTAGCCAGCTGACTCATAACCTCCACTCAGATGCATGTGGCACAAGGTGTCGGGATCCCGACCGTCAGGCCAAGCGAATGGAATCAATTTCAGTCCCAGTTGGGAAAAATGGAGTGCCCACCCCCACCCCATAGCTGGCAGTGGAGGAGATCACGGCTCAGACATGGCAGAGTAACGACCCCCAGGCAGACTTTGTTCCCAAGTCTAAAATGGGAGGGTTTGGGGGGGTGGGGAGTGGGTGGCGGGGAGCAGAAACAAACAAAAAAACCTTGAAGATGAAGGAAAAAAATAAGCTATTTGACAAACAACCACAAAATTTAAAATGTACGGGCTGCCTGTTTTCCAGCATAAAAGCACTCTTGTTGCTGCTCAGTTATTATTGCATCACATTTGTGCCCAGATCCATTTGGCTGGAGGGCACTTAGCCTCACTTAAAAAAAATAGAGTTAAGTGTGTTTAAATCATTTTAAATATCTTGAAAAGCAGCAAACATACAGCCTACCTGCTTGGGCATGCAAACTTGAAAAAGCAAACCTTTATAGGATGGCCTGCAGGTCAACCGATTCTGGTTTTGGCAGCCTGATGTCAGGAGGAGCTATAGAATACGAGGCCCTGTACAACAAGGACTCTGCCTGGGTCCCCCCAGGCCAGAATGGAGCCGTTAATAAAAAGGCCATGAAAAAAATGGCAACTCTATAAAGTGCTAGTCGCCGCCACCACTACCACCCCCCAAATATGGCCCCTCAACATGGTATACCAATGAGAAAGAATAATTCTATTTAAATTAAGTCTAGTAGACTCTTCAAAGGGAATAAAGAAGGCTCCTTGTTAAGACAAATTCTATACATAGACTTCCAAGACAATTATATGATGCACGTAACCAAACATATATAATTATCCTGGTTTCTATAGCCCCATTATCTTCATAAATATAGGATAAAAAAATCTATCTAACTGACTTTCTCAGACCTCCTCTAGGATTAAGGCTAGCCTGCCAGCCTTTTAAAAATGCACGCATGTAGTAAAGATCAAAAGCAAATGTTCGGTTCAGTTATTTTCTACGTGGGGGTTTTACTCAGAATGTGTGCAGTTTTCAGGGAAAACACCACAAACTACAGCGGCTCAAAAGCATGGAAATTAATTGGCAGCAGGGATTTCCTTGACTAACAGGGGAAAACTTAAAGTCACATGTGTGGATGAGCTTATTTTTCCCATTCTTCATCAAGTAGAGTTGCTGTTCATGATTAAGCTTTTTCAAACAGAGGTAGAAGCAAGTAAAAGCCTGAGTGTATTCCCTATCCCTCCTCAGTAAAACGCCAACTACTGTTACTGAGTTGAAGAGTGACATGAATGGACAGCTTGCAGGGGAAATCATATACGAGGGAAGCTCACAAAGTGTGTGGAAAAATAGAATTAGAAGTGAATGGAATTTTCCCACCAATGTTGTAAAGCCCCCACACATAGTACAAAGTTTCAACCTGCAGAATTATAGTGGCACTAAAGTGGAGAAGGAAGTAAACTGAGGCAACAATAAGAATACCTATTAAAAAACACTATTAAGACAAAAAAGAAAACCCCCAAAAACCTCACCTCCTACCCTTGAGTAAGACATCTGTTGTGAGCTGTTTTTTCCTAACTGTTGTGATGAATTTCCATGGATCCATGCAGTCTCTGACATACAGACTTTCAAATAGTTGCCCTTGTGAGCAAAAGCAAGAATGGATGGGACAGGTGGTCAAGATTAGGTTAACAGCCTATAGCCCTGGGACCAAAGTGTGTCACTGAGCCCACAGACTAGAGTTACGACCTTGGGCTCATTAGCACTGCACTCTAACCACATAAGCTAACCAGTCATGGAGCAGGGAGACCCACAAGGCATTGCAGTGAAGGCATGATGTGCTTGCTCTCAAGGCCTTGACACACTGTGGACTCTCGATGTTCAGGGAAGTCTGAATGGAGCTCATGATACCCAAAGATGCCTGGGCGGTGCAGCCTGTGTGAAAACAGATCCTCAAGGCAACAACGAGATATGAACGACAGTGGCCCTTCCACCCATGTCATCTGATGACTCACAGAGTGCTCAGGGAAAGCAAGCAATACTCAAGTGATGACCAACACCTGGCCTCCAAACCCACACTAGAAAAGCATACCTGGCCATGCCCAGACTCGGGAAGTTGGCAGGGATGATGAGTACGTCCAGCCTGGAGAACGGGTGAGTTCCCAGAATAGAATGCGCTGCAGAGAGGCAATGGGGAGCCAGTCGCAGAAGGGTCTCTTGACAGACGTCTCTGAGACACACTGGGGCGAAGACCCGATGAGGAATGACGTTCTGAGTGGTAGCGGAAGCATTCTGGAAGCGGCAGGGATAGTCCAGGTGACCACAGACAGCAGTATAGCTGGAAAGAATGGGAATAAACAGACACACATTATGGTTTTCATGCTTATTCTTCTTGCCAGGGAGAGGAGCGTCATTCGGATGGACTCAGGAGCAAAGACTTCTTGTTGAACCCCTGACTTGTCTGCTTCTTTCCAGTGGTGAAAAATAACATATCAAGATAATTGTTGATGTGCTTGAATTGATTGTCAATTTCAATTTAAGTGAAGTCAGAGTAGAAAAGTCTTATTTTAGAATAAGCAGTAAAGTAGAATAAGTAGAGTCTTTATTTAGAATAAACAGGGGGAAAGCCCAAGACTCAACACAAGATCTCCCTGTTGAAATAAAACACCACTGCCCTCAGTAACAAGCTTTCAAACATCACCATGGGAAAAACCTAATCCAAACCAGTGGACAATTCCTAACTCAAAAGAGAAGGGGTGGTACAGCTAAGTGAAAGATTCTGTCCTGGAAGTTCTCCAAATGTAAGACTTAGAGTCAAGCAGAAAAATTAATCCAGTGAGGGTACAGGTTTAAACTTCTCAAAAGGACACAAACCATCTTACTGGGGAAAAAATCTGGCTGTTCTTTGGAAGGACAATCAAAAATTGTGCTGTTAGGAATATAAAGTCATTTTTGATACAATTTCTTCTCCAACCTACTTTTCATTACAGATTTAACTAAACCAACCTTTTAAGGAAACCTTTTAAGATCAGAGCCCAGCCCATACCATCTGACCCAGTTATTCCATTAAAGGCAAAGCTGGGGGTGGGGGGATTCCTCTAACTTGACTCACACCACAAAAGAGAACTTATTTATCCAAACACACCCAGATCACAGGGAACAGTCTGTTTTTCCACCTGTTCCCATGTCTTTTATTCACACATTATGGAAAGTCCTCTAACTGTAAGTTACAAATAACAATCCTAGCTATATATGAGTGCTTATTAGAGACACAGTGAATGCGGAGAAGCCTTACAGTGCTGTCACATCCCAACATGGGCAAACTACAACCACTCCTCCTCACAGCAACGAAGGGCCTTCCACCCACCCAAGCTCCACTCTCCAATGAGTCACACAGTATGCCAATAAGCCTCGCCCATCACTAGCACCGCCTTCACCACAGTTAAGGTTAAGAAAAATGGATAGAGATCCACAAAAACTCTTGCCAGGATAAGGCACAAGGAAAAGTAGAATTATTGACATTGAATCTGAGCCAAAATACCTGGACTTGATCACCTTAGGTTTTGGAAAAAAATGAGTAAAGGTGCCTGTTGCTAAACATGTAACTGAAAAAGGCAGTCTGTCTACCTAATAACAAGTAGGGACAGATGGATCAACTCAATGAGAGGGCTCACAAAGTGAAAAAGAGCCACTGATTGACTTGACCACAATACATTTTGCTAATGTATTTACATTGGCATATAACGCAGTATGGTTGGTATTTACACAGGCATTTACATAGTGGACTGTACCTGGGTGGTGCAAACGGTTTACATGCTCTGCTGCAAATTCAGCACTTGGCGGGTTGAGTCCACTCGGAGGCGCCTTGGAAGAAAGGCCTGAAGGTCTACTTTTGAAAAACCAGCCCATGGAAAACCTTCTGGAGCACAGCTACACTCTGTTGCTCATGAGTCAGAGTGGCACGTCAACAACTGGTATTCTAATGCAATGTATTCTTTGATGCTCATGCACCCTCTGTTGAAAGATTTCAGAAGCATGCTAGATAACGGAGGAACATGTGGTGCAGCGTTTGGGCATAAGTTTAAATTCAACACAATTTGCAAAAAGCCATTTCCACTGGCTTACTAGAAATACACAATGGGGCAAAGTTCTTTCCTGCAGCCAAGAACCCCAAAGTCAGAGAAGAGACTGAACCACTCAAAGATACACCCAAAAAAGCCAATTTGTGTAAGGGACAAAAGTGAGTTAAATTCTTTCTGGACGTGAGTGGCACTGGCTCGGGTAATAAAAACTTTTCCAATTGTGTGTATTAGCACCATTTTCGATACTCAAAACCTGGAAGAAAATCCAGGAACTTGAAAGCCATCAAGCTACAGGCAGACAACAAAGGCTAGTAAGGCTCTCAATAAGACTGGAATGAGCACCAGGGAAGTTTCATTTGGGTTCCAACATGCGCATCAATCGGGCAACCTGAGCATCCGTGAGGTTCTCAGACTTGCTAACTGTGACCTGAGATGAGAGACCTAGCACCAGACCTCTTCTTCCTGTCCAAAACCACAGAACATGGTTTTACTAAAAACTGGCTCTGGGAGAAGCAAGGGACTGACTGGAAAGGGGATAGAAGGGGCTGTTGGGATGTTTGCTATCTGTTTAGGATATATAAAATGGTTAAAAACTCATCAAGCCAACACTTCAGACCTGTGAATTTCAAATGTGTGTCAATATTTGAATTGAAAACAAACAGCCATCTTTTGGGCACCATTATTCTATGACAACTCCCACAAGTTAGCCTTTGTCCTCATACAAAGGCCACCTTCCTGGAGGTTTGAAGGATTACTGACGTCATAATGCTTACTCTCAAAGATGCTCTATTTTAGACTCATCTTCAGCTGTTAATCTTCATACATGTGCCTGCTTCAACACTCCCTAAATCATCAACAAATTAAACATTTGTAAACAGCGATATCTATATCCAAAGGGGCCTTGGTGGTGTAGTTGGTTAAGCATTGGGTCACTCTTACTCCTTGAAAAGGTCCCTTGAGGATCATGTAGCAGACACAAAAGAACAAAAACCATCATTGTGTGATCACCTTCCCCACATAAATGCTGAAGACAAATGTGTGCATAAGTAAGTGTGGTGAAGAAGGCTGATGGTGCCCGGCTATCGAGACCTATAGCGTCTGGGGACTTAAAGGCTTGAAAGTAAACAAGCGGCCAGCTAGCCCAGAAGCAACAAAGCCCA
>NW_022103924.1:3871062-3874433 GCF_000313985.2 Echinops telfairi
TGTGATAAGAGTTGTATGAGCACCAATAAAATGATTTTTTTTAAAAAAAGATCCCTTGCAAAATAATTTCAGCCAAGCAATCTCAAAAGAGGTCATTGTCCGGCCAGTTGCCAGGTCTCCAGCATTTCCCTGTCTTGACATTTCACTAGTTCTTCCCACTCCTAGAAATATTAATGGGTAATCTTGACAAGCCAGAAGGAAGCCAGAGAACCACAGAGCAGGAGAACTGAGTTGCGCTTTGAGAAAAGTGGAGACTACAGAGTCCCTCAAGAAGCCTATGACACAGATGCGGAGGAGGGGCAAGGGGCAGAAGCTTATGATGGCTCACGATGTGATGAAAGAGGGTATTCCACTGGGATGTTGTGTGGACTTACAGGAATAATGTGCATAAAGTGGCACACAATAAATGCTCAGTATCTGTGGATAGTTGTAGGAATTATTATTTATTATTATCATTAGCAGGACATATTAACTAATTAATTGTGTCCATAAAAATGTTCAGTAATTACAAGTCTGAACAGAGATATCAGAAGGAGGAGGAGGAAAAGGAAGAGGAGATATCAAACGCAATGCCATTGAGTTGATTTCCCCTCACATCAACCCAATATAACAGGGTAAAACAGCCCAGTTGGGCTTTTGAGGATGTAAAAATCTTTACGGGAACAGAAAGTCTAATTTTTCTCCCACGGGAGTGCAAGTCCTTTGTTCACAGCCCCAATCTCTGAGAAAGGAGCCCTGGAAACAACTGTGAGTTAAACACTGGGCTGCTAACTGCAAGGCCAGTAGTTCAAACCCACCAGTCTCTTGGAGGGGTTTAGATGAGGCTGCCTGCTCCCCTGAAGATTTACAATGTCCCAAACACCGAGGGACAGGATCCCGAGAAGCTGGAGTCAACTTGATGGCAGTGAGTCTGTTTGTTTGTTTGTTTGTTTACTTAACTTTAATCAGTTACTTGAGTAAGTATTTCTTGCATTCTTGTTCTTTTCAGGCAGCCTGCAGGATGCTGCTGGGTTGACACACAGAAATAAGTCTCAGACACTACCCTGGCAGAGTTTACAATTTAGTTAAGAGGAAAAACAAAATTAAGCACTCTGATAAGTACAGTGACAGAATAAAATACTGACATAATTTCCTAACATATTTTTAACAAGCCAGAGTAGATGCTTGATTACCTTGAAAATCCCAAGTGCCCCAATGCCTTACTGGCAATGCCTGAAAAGTAGGGGCGTTTTCAAAGGGCAATCATTCTATTCAAAGCAAAAGGAACAATGTGCAATCAGGAACATCAGACCAAAACACCCCAAGAACGTGAGCGTCCAAGAAGTCAAACCAGGGTGGGAAGGTCTAGAAAGGCGTTCTTGTGCAAAGAGGCAGGGTGAAAATTACTCTCGGAGATAAATCATATTTTTCCTGTGATTTATGGACATCATTTCTTCAGCTTGAGACTTTCAAAGAGATGGGAAAAGGTCACATATTCCAAGATCCACAGAGCAACTTTTCACGCAGGCAGTTCCCGGGTAATGAACAGCCAACATATGTAGACAACCCATAGTTAAAAACCAAATCCAATAGAAAGTATTACGTTACATTTTTGAGGTAGGTATGTACCAAGACTTGTAATAACAAACAGGCACCACTTTGCGAGACCATGGAAACGTGATTGTTATTATTATTATCGCTCATTGCCTTCAAATCAATTCTGACTTCTAGGACAGAGCAGAACTGCTCCACAGCGTTTCCGAGGCTGTGACAGTTAGGAAGCAGACTGCTGCCTCTTTCTCCCACAGAACAGCTGGTGGGTTTGACTGCTGACCTTTCAGTTAGCAGCCTAACCACTGTGCTACCAGGGCTCCTTTTCATTATGATTATAGATCTAGAAGTGTTCCTTTCCTGTTTTTCATGCACAGAATGTTACACTATATGAGGGTAAGTGAAAAAGTAATGTTGTAATGACCTTAGACGCTGCTGGCCTTACAGGGCACAAGGTTCCCCCAAGGGCCCTACCAGAAGGACTCAATGCGGAACTCTGACTGAAGGAACTGGGTCCTACCTCAAAACTACCTGTAGCCCTTGGACTTTAGAACTGAGATACCCTGATGGGAAAAGCGGCAAAGGATGGCCACTCTAAGACTGTGGAAATGGTGGTTGTTGGACCCAGGGTGGGGCCCCTGGCTTAGTAAATGCCCAATAGAAGGGGGCCCAGAACCACCATATATTTACTATCTCAATGCTCTCCTTGCATTAATATGACAAGTATTAATCTGATAAGCAAAGATTTGTCTTCATAAGGAATGTTACAGGAAATTTCTCCCAGCACCAACCCCCAGTCTCAATGTAAACAGAGCCCAATCAAATAAGAAATTAATCTGTAGAAAGCAACAATCATGGATTGCAGCTCACAGTTGGACTATACTAGCATAAACCCCACACATCAAAAGTATCATAAATTCTGTGCCATTGGATAAATTAGTGATGTTTCAGGGGGATGATCAATAGTTTTTCTTTTTCCTTTGTTTTGCAAGGGTTTCGTTTGTTTTTTGTTGTTTTTCTTGTTGGTGTTTGGTTTTGTAATAATATGACTGCCAAAGTAAACCAGAGTCATTCATAACCTGAGACAAGCAGATGCATTATGGGTTCCCAAGTAATTCTAGCCCCAAATTAGAACAGTTAGTTCTTATAACATGGCCTTGCTCTATACTTGCCTACAGGAAGATAAGGTGCTACAGTAAAGTGTGGTGAAGAAAAGCAGATGGTGCCTGGCTTTCAACTGGAATAGTGTCTGGGATCTTAAAGGCTTGCACTCAAACAAGCAGCCAACTAAGTGAGGCATCAACTAAGTCCACAAGGAAGAAGCACACCAGCCTGTATGATCCAAAGATGATGATTACAAAATCTCAATGTGATGAAGGGAAAAGTATCAGAGCTTAAATTGTGAACACCCAATTTGTAGACGGCTAGGGAGGACAGTGGAAGACCCAGGCTCATCTGCAGAGTATCTAGTTAGATTAAGCTGCTGGCAGGTCTCTTCTAGCCACAGGTGGGGGTTCAAACAGCTTTATTATCAGACAAGAGATTACGGTAAACTTAATTATCGTAGATCTAACCATGGTATAATATGATACTTGGTCAGTTCACCTCCCTCTTGATCCAACCTGAATTTGTCGTAGGCTTAAATATTTCTCACTTGATCCACAACAGAAATTTCTTCTCTGGTTTTTAAAATATTGATAATGGTGTTTTCTTTCTTATTCTTTATCTTTCTACTATTATTATTATTTCTGTTTCATGTTTTTTGTTTGTTTCTGTTAGGTTTCCCAGTTTGTGAAGCCCAGTGGAATTCATAGAGACAATAACTGATGCAATGGATTATC
>NW_022103924.1:3874815-3883386 GCF_000313985.2 Echinops telfairi
TAAGAGCCCCCAATAAAATGACTTAAAAACAAACAAACAAAACAACAAGTATGGAAGTGTGAAAACTACTTAAAAAAAGAAAGAAAGAAAGAAACCAAAGTTGACCAATGGTAATCATGAAAGAAAAAGGAAGAGTTTTTGCTTAGGGGACATTGAGTTTATGTTAACGGTGGTGGAATAATTTGGAAAAGGATATCAATAATGGTTGTACAACATAAAGAGTATAATCAATGGCACTGAATTATACATGTAGAAATTGTGGAATTGGAGAATGTTTTGTTGTGTATATTTTCGCCACAATTAAAAATATGTTACACTAATGACAATGAGTACAAGGAAGAAGAAAATGTTCTACAATTGATTGTGGTAAACATTGTATAGCTCTTCTTGATATGATTGAACTATTGAGGTGTATGATATATGGATGAAGTGCCAATAAAATAGGTGGTGATTTTTTTAAAGTAATGCTATAAAATTATAAAAACCTTCATTAAAGATAGATAAACCCCTTGGGGCCAACAACAATAAGAATAAAGATACCATGAGGATAAGGGGAAAGTGGAGGGAGAAAGGGGAAAACAAACAAACAAACCTTCATTAAAAAAAAATCAAAATACAAAGCTACTGTCTCTTGGCTTATCCTCCGTCTCTGTCTATCTGCTCGGGAAAGCAGTGTGCACATAACGCTGACTCTTCCCGATAGAATTCTGTGCCCTTCAATTCATCCCACATAAAAATGTCAGTTTGGGCACCCTTGAGGAACTCAAATTGTGCTCCTTTTAAATGTTCTTTTAGTTTGGGAACAAAAAGAGGTCTGAAAGGGTAATATCAGGGCTGTCAGGTGAATGGGGTAAAGTTTCTCAACTAAATTCTCACCGACAGACCTTGCTGCTCTTGGAAGAGTGAGCAGGTGACAGAAACAAATTCCTCAGTACAACTTTCTAGCTGGTCTTTTTTGTTGTTTTTTTCCTCTCTGATGCCATTTTTCAGTTTCTTAAAACTTCTTCACAATAAGTTCCCATGATTTCCTCGTGTCCTTTTATAAAAAAATGCATTTCAGATTACCCCTTTGGAATCACCGAAAGTAGTTACATGGCCTTCTGAGCTGTTTTCAATTGAGCGGCCAAGAAGAGGCCCCTAAAGCCTCCTTTATGATTGGATATCGCTCTCTGGGCGGTACCGAAAAATCTAAGACTCATTCCCAGGTACAATTTGTTCCATAAAATTGCCATTCACTTAGATTTTGCTTAAAAGACCGATGGGAAAACAACAACAACAACAACAACAACAGTTCTTTGTGTTAGCTTATCTTCATGCAATGTATTTAATACCCATTGAGCCAAACGCCAGCTGAGGACAAGATGTTTGTTTAAAATTGAAACTGCTAAGACTTGGCAGATCCCAACTTGAGTAGCCGTAGCAGCAATGGCTTTTTACATTCTTCTGCTAGTTTCTGGATTTGGGCCACAGTTTCTTCCTTCCCTTGGTTCATCTTTGATGTCTTCTTAACCTTCTTCAAACCATCTGACCCATCTAAAAAGTGTTCTCTCTTCTATGGGGCAGCATTCCCATAAACTTGTTGCAAAGTGTCAATGCTTTTATGAAGATGTTCATTTGGGTTTTGTTGATATTAGTCTTGTCCTCAAATTCATTTTCCATAACATAAAAGTATCCCTATTTTTTGATGGTGCCCTAACTAGACTAAGACAAGTGTACAACTCATTGCCATTGAGTCACTTCTGCCTTAAAGGGACACTACAGGACAGAGTAGAACTGCCCCTCTGGGTTTCCAATACTGTAAATCTTCACAGGAGTAGAAAGCCTTACCTGTCTCCTGTAGAGTGGCTGGTGGATTTGAACTGCTGACCTTGTGATTAACAGCCGAACATGGAACCCACTACACCACCAGGGCTCTTCAGACAAATGTACAAATGGACTTTAAAAAGTTTATGAAAATGGAATGAAAAGATAAAGGAATTTTGCTATCAGCTTTTAAAAGTCCCTCGCATTACTGAACTAATTTGTCAGCAACCATCCACTGGTTGCAGAGACGTGTTTAAACACATTTTGTTTGGGATAAACCCATGCATATGTGAACTGGAACCCAAGTAGGAATACCTTATGACTTACCCCGGATACTATATATTAAGTGGTCATTTGACTACATAACATTAGATATAAGCTGTGCCTAACTGTTCTGACTTACATACAAATTCTGCTTAAAGGCAGATTTAGGAATGGAGCTGGTTCGTCCTCCAGAGACTGCCTGTACTTAACTATAAAGATGACCCTCTCTGCTTGCCCCCACTCTTTTCTTTAGAATGAATAACATTATTGCCCTTTTTTTTTCATTCTTCTTCTTCATGGAAGCGATTTTCCATGCCTTTAATCATTTTTGCTGAGCTCCTCTGGACTTTATCCAAGTTTCCATGCCGTGCTTAAATGGCAGGGTCCCAAAGTGAAGACAATGTTTTAACAAAGGCCTTTAGAAGTTAAATATAATACAAAGACTCCCATGTGGTTAAAGAAGGTTCTACTGCAGCCTAACAAAATTAATAAACTCTTAACAGTTTATCTAAGTGCCTCTAACGAGAGCATTTACTAAAATGCTCACCCAGCATGGGCTGGAGAGTGTGTGGGACTAAAGCTAGAAGGGAGAATGTTCCCCTATAATTTAGCCCACATGAACAGTGATCAAAAGTTCAGTGACCAATATTTCAGCCAAATTTCTGGGACCCAGATGAACACTCTAGGCAAATGAAAGCTTGTGGCCTATAAGGCCCTGTAAAAGTTACATTTATGTGGATTAAAATTGGTGATCTTAGGAAGGTTTGAAGTTGAAAGGGGTTTGGGAATGGCAAGGGGGACCAGATGTGGGTGTAAGCAAAAGCACCACTGCGGCTGGCACTTCAGAGCACCTTTGTTGGCAAACTGAGCTTGGAGCCAGAGATGTGGCAGCCAAAAACATAAGGCCACCCTCTGATGACTACAGATGGCACCTCAGAAGCATGAGCACTGGGCAGGGTTAAGAAAATGTAACCGATGAAACACACAATATTCTTATTGCTCCTTGAGGCTTCCTCATCCCCCACCACCCTCACCCCTGTGATACCTCTCACTCCGGACTAGACTGGAGCAGGTGCACAGGTGTAGATAAGAGCTCACTACACATGCAACCCAGGAGTAGGATTGGGAATAGCAATACCAGAAGGGTAGGGGGAAGGGGCAGGTAAGGGGAGGAAGGGGGAACCGATCACAATTATCGACACACAACCACTCATCTCCCTCCAGGGGAAAGGACAATGGAAACCATAATGGAAGAGAGACAGTGGTCAGTGAGAGATATGAAAATAATATTAATTTATAATCTATCAAGGGATCATAAGGGTGGGGGAGGGAAAAGGGGGGTGGGTGGCTAGAGGAGCTCATACCAAGGGCTCAACAGAAAGTAACTGTCTAGAAAAGAATGATGGCAACATATGTACAAATATGCCTGATACAATTGATGTATGGATTGTAATAAGCAATTGAAGAGCCCTCAATAAAATGATCAAAAAAGAAAAAGAAAATGTAACCTATTATTGTGTCAGCAATACCTTTTTTGACAGACAAACCTGCTGATAATGAAGGAAAAACTTAGTCATAGCCCCTTAGGAGGGGCATGGAGGCACACACTGACTCCCCTGAAGCAGCACCCTTGACTCTATCCATCCTAACCCATCTGATTGTTCCGGGCACTCTGGCCACTCTCTTTTTCAGTCACTTGCCTCCCCAAACCAAACCCAGTACCCGCCAGTCAATTCTGACCCATACAATCCTATATAAGGTTTCTGAGGCTATAAATCTTTATGGGAGCAGTGAGCCTCATTATTCTCCCTTGGAGGGGCTGTTGAGTTTGACCCTCCAGCCTGTCAGCGGACCACTTTAGCAGTATTTTCCAGTGTGTTCTTCGTCCCATGTTAAGCAAGGTGCATATCTGGGTGAGGGAGGCTAGCAGCCTGGAACTCTGTATCTTTTAGGAATATGGCTATAAGAGCAAAATAATGAACTTCTTTCTGTGCTTTCCTCCAGTCTTCCCAAGGCATGCATTTTTCAATTGATATGCTTCCCTAAAATATCGATCAATTCTGAGTCATTAAGCAAGGAGCCGAGCATTTCTTGACCATAAAGAATTTGAGAACCCCCACAACAAAATCTTCATTCTACAGATAAGGCCTTGTCCAAAGAGACATATGCAGCCAATACCAATGGCAAAAAACAGTGCCCCCAATTTCTGTTTTCCTGTTCTAACATGAACTTTCTGTTCCAACATAACACATGCAACAGTGGTTCTATTATGGTAGTGGGTCTCCAGGTGAGACGGTAGATCAGTCTCACACGAGACAGGAATGGCACAAACAGAGTTGGTTTAAAAGTACCCAGCTGAGCTGTTAAATCACCTCTCTAAGAGTCAGGCTTTGACGGGATTCTAAGTATTGCTACTCACTAGATATTTGACCATGAGCAAGGTATTCTCCGAACCTCATTATACTTATCTGCAACATGGAAATCATGGCCGAGATTTCAAATAGGCTTGTCCTCAGTACTAAAGAGAGAATATCTAGATTAAGATCCAATGAATACTGTCAACTCAGGATATGTTGCAATAAAAACAACTCTAACGTCCCACCGCCCGGCCCCACCCCCACACACAAAAAGTTTATTCCTTGCTCAGACACAGTCTACTGTAAATTCAAGTGACTCTTCAAGGGCTCTCAGAATTTCAGGCTGCCCACAGTCATAATGTAATGCCTGTTCAAAGAGCAGAGAGGCAGAGGGGGAGCGGGGGAGAGGGTTTCCTACAGTGATTAAATACTCCTGCATGAAAGTAATTTCTGCTCATGCCTCTCTTCTCCCAATAGTGCATACTGAAAATGCCTAAATCCCAGTGGACAAGCTAGGACAGTGGTCCTCAAACTTCCTCATGCTGCGACCCTTTCATACAGTTCCTCACGTGGTGGTGACACCCCAACCATAACATTATTTTCGTTGTTATTTCATAACTGTAATTTTGCTACTGTTAGGAATTGGGCGACCCCTGTGAAAGGGTCGGTCGACCCCCAAAGGGGTCATGGCTCACAGGTTGAGCCTAGCTCTGGGAAGACACTAAAGTAAGCAAATTACTAAACAAGAAGGGGCAATTACCTCCTCTTTCCCAATCAGCAAATTCAGGCACTATCACGTGCCTGCCTTAAGAGAGAAGGCACGGTGGCGTCCTTCCCGAAACTCACCACTCCCTATGGTCACTGCAGCAAGCAAGCTAACACTGAAGGGATTTCTACTAAGACTACATATTTTTCCTTTTCAGGGATGAACTAACCATGTGTACCATGCTCCTGGGCTTTCTCCACCAGAAGTAACTTCCTATAAATAGGGAAACTGACCAAATGGAGCTGCTTCTAAAAGTCCCAAGGATGAACCATGATGCAATGCCGCACAATTTCAGCATCCTTTGGTGCCTCTATGTGCATTCCCTTCTCCTGGATTTTTGGTTCCCAAAGCAAGAAATAACTTGTTATGGATTAGAATTATGTGCCCCACCCTCCTCAACAAATAGGCATTGAAATCTTAACTCTTGTACCTGTAAACTGACCCTGTTTGGCAACAGGGACCTTTTTGTAATGCATATGAGATCGCGAAAAAAGTGTGGTGGGTCCTAAACCTAATCATTTCTGAGTCATGGAAAGAGTCAATTAGACACAGAGACATGCAAAAAGGGAAGAGAAAGGCAGATGCTGGAGACAGATGCATCTACAAACCTCAAGAAACTCAAACTTACTGCTATCAAGTCAATTCTGACCCAGTCACCCAAAAGGAGAGAGTAGAACTGCCCCTGGAGGTTTCTGAGGCTGCCAGTCTTTAGGGGGATAGAAAGTCTCATCTTTCTCGTGAAGAGTGGCTGGTGGTTTTTAACTGCCGTCCTTGTGATTAACAGTCCAGTAGATAACCCACTATGTCAATTGCTGGCAGCTACTAGGAGCTGAAATAGACATGAAAGGACCTACCTGCCCCTAGGGCCAGGTCCTGAATTCAGACTTCTAACCTCCACAACTGCAAGGAGCTACCTACATGTGACATTTGTAGTACAGCAGCACAGGTAACACAGGCACAAGAGCCTATCCTAATTTTTAGAGCTTCAGTCCATTATAAAGAAGAACTTGCTACTGAATTGAAAGTTTACAGCATCCTTCCCAGCAAGATTCCCTTAACCTATGGTCCTTATGAAAACATCATGGTATGCTATGCTTCAAAGGAGGCTGACCGATTCCATGGAAGGAAGGCTGGCCGTGCATATGCCGTGCTAACCGCAGTCACTGGAACCAAAAGAGCTGGGTGGATACCAAGCAATCCATCAGACTAGATGCTTCTTTTTCAAAAGTTATGCTTTCTTTCAAAGGGAACCTGAAAAGTGAAAAGGTATGTGTGTGGGTAGGGGATGGTGGGCAGGGGAGGTGAGGCAGGGACAGAGGTGTTTAATCTGAGGATTCTTCTAACATAACCAAACACACATAAACATATTTCACCTGTTAGTCATTGAGTTCCCAGGGCAGAGGCATATTAGCAGTGTTCCCTCACTGAAGGAAGTGTCATTGACCACAGCTCCTACAACTTCCTCGCAAGAAGCTGGCACAGCATCTACCTGGACTGGCAACATTGACTCCTTTGCTTAAAATTTGCTTATGAGATTTGAAAGTGTGACTTCCTGTGTGAGGTATCTCTATGAATAGCCTGTGCAGAGAGGGAATGAGGGGTTTATGTTTGAATCTTCATCCCTTTATTTATGTATGCCTATTAATTTCAGTGAATACAATCCAAGCATTATAAAGAATATATATATATATATTTCATCTGTGTGGGACAAAAACTGGTGGCTTGTGGCTCAAGATGGAACTGTACTCGCATAGACTCCTCATGCCGACAATGTCTGGAGTGCTGGGCCATTGGGAAAATTGATGATGATGATAATAGTGCAATCGACTTATCCACCAGGGGGGTGATTGACAATGCTGTACTTCTTTGTTTATATGGGTTTCTGCCTTCCTACGTGTAGCTTGCTTTTTTTCCCTTCTTTCTTTCTTTTTTTCTGGGTGTGTGTATTTTGTTTGTTGGGGTGCTGGCTGGCTCATGGCTGCTATTGATGCAGTTGGTCTTATAGGGCTGTGATTTTGTCATACTATGACCGCCAAAGTAAACCTGAGATATGCAAACCCCACAGATAAGCAGATGGAGTCTGGGCTCCTACATAACGCCAGCCCCAATTCAAGACCACTGAGTTCTGATAACACAGCCTTGCTCCACACTCACCTTCACGGAAGGATCACTGAACATAAGGGTGCTACAGCAAAGTGTGGTGAAGAAAGTGGCTGGTGCGTGGCTACCAATCAGAATAGTGTCTGAGGTCTTCAAGGCTTGTATTCAAACAGCAGCCATTAAGCAAGGAGTCAACTAGGTCTGCTCGGAAGAAGCATGCCAGCTTGTGTGATCGAAAGAAGACAATTACAAAATTTGAATATGGTGACGGGGAAAGTATCAGAGTTAAAATTATTAATATCCAATTTGTAGAAGACTATGGAAGGCAGTGGGAGCCCAAAATCCATCTACAGAGTATCTAGTCAGACTGAGCCACTGGCAGATCCACTCTACCCACAGGCAAGAGTCCAGAACAGCCTTATAAACTGGCAGAAACCATTGTAACCTTGATTATATTGGATTGAACTCGACGCTTGGCCAGTTGACTTCTCTATAGAACCGACCTAAATATGGTCTAGGTGCAGGTATCCCTTACTTGTTCCACGACAGACATTTCTTACCTGACTTTTTGAGTATTGATGAGGTTCTTATTTTTTCTTACTCATTATTTGTATTTTTGTCTTTATATAATTTTATCCTTACCACATTATTTTGCTTTTTGCCTTTCACTGTTTCTCTTGGGTTTCCCAGTTTGTGAAGCACAGGAGGAGTGGATGCATAGAGAGAATACTGACACAAGGGCTAATAGAGGATGTAGAGATGGGGGGTGGGCAATAGGGAGGAAGAGAGGATTTCGGGAGTCAACAATGAAGACAGGAGGGGCAGGGAGCACTAGAACTGCTTGTGATTGCACAACTCATTTTAAAGCGATTTAACCAGGAGGGAGGGTTTAACCATGAGGAAGGGAATGTTCTAAAATTGATGCGGTAATGATTGTACAATTCTCCTTGATATGACTGAACGATTAAACGACTGAGTTGTATAATAGGTAAATTATGTGCCAATGAAACTGTTACACCTGGAAAGTGCTGCCACCTGTGTCTGGCTAAAAGTCAGCAAGTAAAAAATGGTAGTGTCATTTTGAAGGTTTAAAATGACCACTGAAAGCCTATATGGACCTCCACCTCAATCCATGATCTAACAACTCATTTTCTTCTTCTTCTTCTTTTTTTAAATCATGTTATTAGGGGCTCATACAACTCTTATCACAATCCATACACACATCAATTGTGTAAAGCGCATTTGTACATTTAAAGGCATTGTTTCAGCCAAGATGTCGAT
>NW_022103924.1:3883486-3906571 GCF_000313985.2 Echinops telfairi
CCTCCCTCATGAGCCCTTGATAATTTATAAATTATTATTTTGTCATATCTTGCCCTGTCCGACGGCTCCCTTCACCCACTTTTCTGTCTAACAACTCATTTTCATGATTTCACTTTTTCTTTTCTGAATACAAAGAAAAAAACAAAATGAAAAACAATAAACTGAATGTATATTTTAAAAAAACAAACAACACTGTTACAAACTATACGCCCCTATTTCTGCCTCTCTCCTCTCTTTCCTGCCCAGGAGGGCTTTTCCTGGGCTGATGAATCATAACTTTGGTTTAGCTTCTCAGCAGGGATGACTCACTTTTCCAGTGCTTGGAAGAAATGCATCACAATGCTCCCCCAAAGTATGTGCTTTGCAGCAAGTTCCCAAACACAAACCTGAAGTCAGCCTTGGATGGGTAGGCTGTTTCCGTGGCCACATCATTTGATGAGCAGGCCCCTGGATGAATTTCTGCCCAAGATCCCACTGCAATTGTGAAGGTGGAGGCTGGCATCGGCATGGTAACGTAGTAGTGCCAGCTTGAGCATCCTAGAAACAACAAGAGAAAAACCAAGATGAGGTCGGTGTGTTTGTGGCCCTTATTTTTTCTTAGCCATTCAGAGTCTGTGTGCTCAGTGGGTCAGAGATCATTCTTGGGGGTCTGTCAGGCTTACAGAAGGGCTCCAGTCGCAGGGGAAGGTGAGGATGGGCATGAATCTCAGGGCAGCCAAAGAAGCTGGGGTCTTCTCCAGGGATCGGGATGAAGGTCTCCAAGTGAGGGTGTAAAAGTTGTGCATTGATCTCTCACAGCTAGAAACAGGGGAGGGCACAGGTGGCATGTGCCCACAGAGATAAGAACATGTCATGTTTACTCTTATGGCTCAGCATGGGATTTGGCATTAAAAAAATGGTCAGCCAGTGTCTGCTGAATGAATGAAGAAATGAACAAATAAATCATGTCTGTGCTGTGACTGTGGGAGAAAGATGTGGCTTTCTACTCCTGTAAAGAGTGACAGATTTAGAAACCTACAGGGGCCGCTCTACACCATCCTACAGGGTGGTCATGAGTGGGAAGGGGCTCAGTGAGTTTAAGTATTGAGTTTTTCTTTCATTTATGCTCAAACCACACTATTTGCCTATTAAATGCAATTCAAGTTAAGTGACAATGGATAAAATAGAAAACATACAAGACAACCAAGCTGTAGTCCCAACTCTGAAACTAAGTCTGCTCTGGAAGGACCGGTCTTAGTCCTCCTGTTATTTTTGTCTGGTCACTGCTTGTCCTCACTCCTCATTGAGCAGACAGAAAATAGGCCCAGAGAGGTGCAATGAGCCAAGGACCCACATTCATTTTTAACAGACTTGGGAGTCGAGTGGGTCTAGCTGTGCTCTTTACTTTGTCTGGGTTCTGGAGAAGCCCTTCATCACAAGGATGAATGATTGACAACCTGCCACCCAATACTTCTCTCAGTTCTAAAGAGGCACTCTTTAATTGTTTTTTAATGTTTAAAATCTAAATGTGACACATAACTTGACTAATGCAGTATTTTTTCTCTTGTTTGTTTTTTCAAGCATCTGCTATAGATTGATAACTTACCTTACTGTATCACTTTATATTACAGGGAACATACTCTCCATGTCTCATATTCTCAAGGAGAGGTAGTTCCATGAGAATAACACCCTGGCTTCTCTTTCAGCTCCCTAACAAATTCTGTTGAACGAGTTAATCTTCTTACTTTCAGTTTTACACAGTTAAACACCCAGAGAGTGGTCTGTGGTTATCCAATTTGGTTAGTCGGTAGATAAGTTGTCAAATCCAAGGTCAAAATATTAACACACCCATATTGGCCAGCAGATGTCACACAATCTTTATCAGTAAAAATAAACAACAATGGTTAGATTTTGTCTTTATCTTCTTGGTTCCTTTGTGTCTCAACTAATTCTGACCTCAGAAAGGCAAATGGGAGCATTATTTATTTATCCCCTGACGTTCTACCATCTCAGATGCAAAGAAATACAGTACAGGACTCCTCTAAAGAACAATACAAATTTAAATAGAAAACAAAGACTGAAATTTCAGGAAAAATACAGTAAGTGAAATTGAAGTTCAGAAGCCATTAGAGGAAATATTTGATATGCAGAAGAGTATGTTCAGAGTTGCAGGAAACCCCTTCTGGAGGCAGCTATTCCCTCAAATGTGCTCATAGCATCATCCGGCTTCGAGAGACAGAATGGCCACTCCTGATAGCACACTCTCTCACTGAGAAGTTGAAGGCACATTCCTTCGTAAAGACACGGCCCAAATCCAGGGGGCTGGTGCTGTTAGGTTTCTAGGATGGCTTTCCCCTGTTTGCTTGCTTCTCAACGCTGAAAGAATTCATGTGGCAGAAGCACTTTTGTAATCCAAGTAACTTTTATGAGGGAAAGGGATGCTTCGGGTAATATAATACAGTTCAGATTGTACATGCTATCTCTGGAAAGCATGCAAGGCTGCATGGCAGGGGACTACGAGAGAGTTTGTGACTGAAAATGCCCGCTTCGTGTGTGTGTGTGTGTGCGTGTGTGTGTGTGTGTGTGTGTGTCCATGTAAAACCATGTAGAAAAAGGCGTGCCGGAACCTAAAAGGGAAGGAGAGAGAGTGCGAGCCCTGAAAGTGCACACTGTACCTCACACAAGGGAGCAATTCCACCCTCCGACTTGAAAGAGAGCAGCCTGCCCTCAGTCCCTGCTAGTGACCCTTTCCTGTCCCCATGTGTGGAGGGGGTTGCTGGGCCTGGTTGAGGGCATTGGCTGTTCTTAGTGGCTGAGTTCAGGCACACGTGTGCCATCATGCTGCTGGTGCCTAGTGTGCATGCCCAGGTTGACCTTCACCTCTGTCTAGGTGACCATATTCTGTACATGCCCAGCTTTGGATTGTCCCCATAGGTGTCTAATGTGTGCCTGGTTTCTTTCCAACCCCTTTATTATGGCATGGCCATCTAATTTTTGTTTAGCTTAGGCATTCGGTGGAGACACCCCTCTTTATCCCTAATCTTCCTACCTTTCAGGGCCACTCCAATGATGTACATAGTTCTAATGGGCTGGAAGGAAAAACCACAGCATTAAAGGGAATTGCCACTCTCATCCCAAGCCAAGAAGAAGAGAGTGGGGACAACTGCAACAGTCTTTACAAAGCAAGACAGGGAGCTGATGTGACCTGATTTTCCCACCTGCCTGCACCTGCCTCGCGTTCTGCAGCCTCCATGTCTCACAGCAAATGTTTGCTAAAGAATTTGGATGTGGACAGGGCAACACAACAAGAACCGAAGAAGGCCGTGGAAACTGAAGGAAATGAAAGAGGTTGTAGGCAAGGAACTAAATCTGGATGCTAAATCTGTTTGGTTTTTGTTTTTCAAAGAATCCCCCCAAATTAAATTACTTTCTTCAAAGGACTATGATTCAGTTATTCTTGCTCTGGAGTTGGAGTATTAACAGTGAGCCCTAGCGTTCAGCCTTTAAGAAATTCACACACTTGGTAGTTCAGAAAATAAATAAATAGGAATGGTGACACTTTCAGGTAAAAATGGAAGATTAAAAGCATGGCTGCCTTTACTTCTTTCCAAAACTCCTTAAAGGAATGTAAAAGCCTTTTATTTTAAAGCATGAACCAATAAGAGTAGAAATAATAAAAGAAGAGATGGTAGCCACAACATTTCGGAAACTAGAATGCTAATGGAAAAGTGGCAAATGACACAGCCGACTTGAATTCTAAGTTAGCAGTGGCAAAGACAAGAACCACTACTTGAGACCCCAAAACCCCAAGAGGTCTGGCGGGGGGGCAGAGTTTCCAAACTAAGTAGAACTGGCTGACCATTTGTCCAAGAAGTAGTCAGATGGACACACCAACTCTACATACCTGGATAACTCTTTGCCCTGTTCCTGCCCCAACACCCCCTCCCCCCAAGAAAATAGCTGGACATTCATTTTCTAGGGCAGAAAAAGGGGGGTCTCTGGGTTTGGGGAAAACTGCAGCATTGCAATAGAGGAATGAGATTGGATGAGCACACTCATACTGGATGTGGAAGCTACCTTCCTTTATTCGGTTCCCAGAATGCTGACAGGCAGGCCTTCAACAGTGAGGCAGGTGATTGAAGGAACCAGTCAGAGAAGAGAAACCTAAAAACACTGACATGGAGGTTGCCTATGAAAGATGTCACTTTGAGACTAGCGGGTGGTAATTTCACTCGACGCTTGTGCATGTGAAAGGCTGGAGGTAGAGGAGAGGATTTGCAAAGAATTTACACATTTGAATTGTGTTATGAAGAGTACTGAAATTAATGTATGCTTTTAGAAGAGCAAACAAGTCTGTTTTAGAAAAATGTACAGCCAGAATGCTCCTTAGAAGTGAGGGTATGAGACTTCCTTTTACCTACTTTGAACAAGTTGTTGAGAGGGATCAATCCCTGGAGAGAGAGTCGTGCTTAGTGGAGTACAGGGTAAAAAAAAGAAACGAAACGAAAAGAGTAAGACTCAGTAAGATGGACTGGCACAGTGGCTGCAACAATGGACTTAAACATAACAATTGGGAGGACGGCACAGGACCAGGCAGTGTTTCATTCTGCTGTACATCAAGTCATTATGAGTCAGAACTGACTTGATGGCACCTAACAAAAATAATGATCAGTATGGTATATTGAATTGTGCCCCTCTAGAACACATGCTAGAATCTTAACCCTTAAACCTATAGATGTGATTTAATGCAATGCAATGTAATGCATATAATGTAATTTAAAAACCCAAACATCCTAATGCCGGGGGTTTAAGTGGAGAGAAAATGCTTTGAGAATGACGAGGGCAATGAATGTACAAATGCGCTTTACACAATTGATGTGTGTATGGATTGTGATAAGAGTTATATGAGCCCCTAATAAAATGATTAAAAAGAAGGAAAAAAAGAGTTGTATGAGCCCCAATAAAATGATTAAAAAAATAAAAACCAAAACACCAAACCCATTGTCACTGAGTTGATTCCAACTCATGGCAGCCCTTTCTTCTTCTTTTTTCTAAAACAGTTTTATTGACATATGATTCAAAAAGCATAAAACTCAATCGTTTGAATATATTAAAAAGAGTTGTGCAATCATTACCACAATCATAGAACATTTTCTTCATTCATGTAATCATTGTTCCCCACTTCCTCCTACCTCCCCTGCTATAACTCTAAGGAACTATTAATCTAGTTACTATCTCTACAGATTTGCCTATGCTAGTAAATCTATATAGAAAACCATACCAAAACAACAATACAAATAACCAAACACAGAAAAACCTCAGTCAAAAAAAAAAAAAAGAAAATGATAAAAACTATAACAAATGAATCAGTTACATGGGAAAACAAATGATAGGATGTTCAAATTTAACCTACCTGCATTCACATTAATTCACTTTCTGATACACTCTGCCTTAGGGCAAGGCTTCTCATCCCTGCTCAATGGTCTGAGAGAATTCAGCGGAGGCTTACTCTCTGTGGGCACTCTGCAAATCAATTTTGGGCTTTCACTGTCATCCAAAGCCTTCTACAAAGCAGGTACTGAGAATTTAAGTTCTAATAAAATTCCTTTCTCTAATCTTGGAGATTAGATTATAATCTAATTATAAATTATTAATAAAATTATTATTTATAATCCCTAAGTCATACAGGCTCAAGCTGGCGTGTGCTACTTCTGCATGGGCTTAGCTGACACCTCACTTAGATGGCTGCTTGTTTTATGAAAAGCCTTTTAAGATCCCAGACACTATTCTTTCTGATAGCCATTACATTTCTTCATGACACTTAACTATAGCACCCATATCTTCAGTAATCCCTTCATGAGGGTAAGTATTAAACACGGATGCGTCATAAAAACTGAATATTCTTAGGTTAGGGTTTATGGTTCAGTGTTGAGTTCAAAATCCATTCATATATCTAGGGCATATATATCACTGTTCTACTATAAGGAGCCCTGGTGGAATAGTACTTACACGTTGGGCTGTGATCTGCATGGTCCATAGTTCAAAACCACCAGGAGCTCCTGGGGAGAAAGACTGGGCTTTCTACTCTTGCCAATAGTTATAGTCACAGAAACCCCCAGGGGGATGCTATGAGTCAGCATTGATTCCAACGGCAGTGAGTTTGGGTTTGGTTCTACTTTAGGAACAGCATTATCAGAATTTTGATAGATAATATTAGTAACTTCCATGGACCTTAGTTAATTTGAATAATAATTTCATTAAACTAGCCAATGGCTTAGGATTTAAAATACTATTGAGAGAAGGGGACTACACACACACATACACACACTGACTCCTCTTGGTCATGAATCTCCATCAGAGTATACTGAACACCAATGTCAGAGTGTCCATACAACAAAGGTGACCATAGGGGACTGCTACATGGCATGGCTTAAAAAGATTTATGCATTCATTACCCCAATCAACTGTAGAACATTTTCTTCATTTTGTATTCATTGTTATTAGCTCTCCTTTTGCCCCCAACTTCTCCTGCTATAACCCTAAAAAACTACTAATGTAGTTACTGTCCCTATAGATTTACCTATCCTAGATTTCATATTGAGAAAATCATACTGCATAAAACACCAAAACAAAACAATTACCATATAAAACACAGAAAACCTCAATCCAAACAAAAGAAGAAACTAATAAAAACTAGAAGTAATTGAAAGTGAGTCTAATGTCTCTTATTTCCTTAGCGCATATGCTCAGCAGAGTTATTTCCCACTCCCCTCCCCCCCACCTGCTCACCCACCCTGCCCCATTGTGGAATTCTCCCTAGCTGAGGGGAGGCCTCCCCTAGAGAAGTGATCTTCATGATGTACAAATGGGTTACAAGTATTAGACAGTCATACTACTTCATTGCCTGGAAGGCTGGATTGAATGACTGCATGGTCTGAGAGACACTGGGTGTCTTTATTCTTAGTGTTTGTCCTTATAGCAGTGATCTCACATAGTCTTTTGTCTCTTGTGTTTGACTAGCTTCACTCAGTATAATGTTCTCTCGATCTAATCAAATCATGAGGTGCTTCGTGGTTTCTTTGTTTTTTAGTGATGTATAGCTTTCCATTGTGTGCATGTACCAGTGTCTTCAGCCACTCTTCTACTTATGGGCTTTTGGGCTGTTTCCAGCTTCTTGCTATTGTGAACAGTGCTGTGATGAAAATGGAAATAATGTGTCTGTGTTACATCCCTTACTTCCTTAGTGTGCATAACCAGCACAGGTATTGCTAGATCATATGGAATTCCCATTCCTAGTTGTAGATAATGCCATGTGATAATTAGGTTTCTTGTCTCAACCTGGCCAAAAGGAACATGTGGGATTAAACAGGTCGAAGTTTATTGGAGGACAAAGAGATAAATGGCTCTGCAAGGCCTGCCCCCATCTCTCTAGCTCTCTGGTGCTCGAACCAACATGAGCTGTGTTAGCTAGTTCTCTGCCTCAACCTGTGTGCTACACTACCTGTGGGCCAAGCCAACTCATGGATCATGTAGCTAAAGCTTGAGGCTCCTTTGAGACCTGCTTTGCCATGCAACTGGTGCATACATCGCTTGAGCTTGAGGCTGGTGGATCCTGTTGCTTTGCATTGCTTGAGTTTGATATCCCATCCAGGCCTGCTTCACTAAGCTCCAGAGCTACTGACTGTGGCTGACATGCCCTGCTGTTTGCTGCCTTCGGGCATACTCTGCCTGCCTTGCCGAGGAAGGATTCTGCTGTCTGCTTCCTTAACCTTGGAAACGGCAGCCCGCATGAGTCGAAGGACTTCAGGTATATTAACTGTTCCATAAGAGTGAGTTTAACTGAGCCCTCTGGACTGCTGTGTGGACTAATTAGCTGTTATATTCCTTCTCACTGTATAAACCTATCCATATATATATGGATATATATGATTATATATATATATATGATTTTATATATATATATAAAATGTGTCCTGGTTTTGTTTCTCTAGAAAACCCTGCCTAAAACATGTCATGTCACATCCCACAATAGTTATACATGTTTACAGACTTACCAGTAGTGTATAAGAGTTCCAATCTCTCCATACCCTCTCCAGCAGTGGTTGATTTCTGATTTTCTGAATTCGGCTATTACTGTTGGTGTAGTGTGATATTTCACTATTGTTTTGCTTTGCATTTCCCCCACGGCTTGTTATTGTTAGCCATTTGAATATATTTGGGGAGAACTGTTTCTGTTCATGTCCTTTGCATACTTCTTAATCATATAATTTTTTTTCTTTTTGAGGTATTGACGTGTTTTGTAGATTTGAGAGATTAGTCCTTTGCTGTGTCAGTGTGGTAGTTACATAATCTGTTGTCTGTTTGAGACTTAAGCGTGAAGGAGTGGAGTTTAGCTTGTCAATCAGGTCTCAGCTTGATGACCTCATTTGGAGGCACTAAGGAGATAAATAGCTCGCTGGAGGCAGGACATCACTCACTCTCTCCAAAACCTTCTTGTTGACAAGGCACATGGAGCTACTCTAAAGCCCTGGAGCTAAAAGAGCCACATGGAGACCACTGCCAGCACTGAGATGCCTCTACTGCCACTGGATCCACAAGGCTTTCAGTGGATCCACTGGCCTGTGATCTTCCTGCACCCTGCATCACAGAGGAATGTTGCCTGAGTCTGAAGAGGAATTTACAGATTGGTATCGGACATATGGACTAATATCGGACTTATGGACTTGATCTGGACTGGACTCAGATGTTTCCTCAATATTCAATTGCTCTTATATATAAAGCTCTTTCTTATACACATGAGTGTCTATGAATTTGTTTCTCTAGTCTACCCGGACTAACACAGTTGACCAGCCTTTCTTCTGTTGTACTACTAGGTGGGCTCAAACTGCCAGCCTTAACGTAACAGCTAATAGCAAACCAATTATGTTAAATCTAAAGCAGTGTAATATAATCATATCCCACAAAGCAGCCTAACATAATATATCGATTAGTTGAAGTCATATCACTGTAGGGTGGAACCTAAACCTAATCACTTCTGAGCTTTGTACAGGATAGTATGTACACACACATGCACATAAGGTAAGACAGATACTATGGATGGATCACCAGGAAGCCCCAGAGGTTACCAACAAGGAAAGGTTCAGGATCGCCTACATCATGACTTGGATTTTTAGGTTCTATCAGTGTAAGAAAATGATTTCTTGTATAGCAGCACTAAGTAACTAAGACCATCAGCCTAGAGCGAAGCTCCTGGGTGGAAAACCCTACTTAGACACTCAGAGTTCCCAATCAGCCTACAGACAAACCAAGGTTCCTCCAGACATCTTTAGAAAGCCCCTACTGCAAAACTGAGAGACCAAAATAAACAGCAAAAAGCAGCCTGGAAGACAATGACCATGCAAGGGAAAGACAATGTCAGAAAACAAGCATTCATACAAACACTGACAGTTAAGAGAATTTACTGTAGCCCTAAAATAAGAATACCCACTGCCATTGAGTTGATTCCAATTCATAGTAACCTTAATAGGGTTTCCAAGATTGTAAACCTGTACGGGAGCACATAGCCTCACCTTTCTCCTGCGGATGACTGGTGGGCTTGAACCACTAACTTTGGAATGAGCAACAAGAATAAACCCCAAACCAAACTCATTGCCACTGAACTGATGCTGACTCGTTGTGACCCAACAGGACAGAAAGGAGACATTTAATAAGAAGGATAGAATATAAAGCTGAAGAAATCTCCCAGAGAGTAGATGGGGGTTGGGACAAGGCACAAAGAGAGGAGAAGGAACAAACTGAAGGCCTGTTCAAGAGGTCTAATATCCAAATAATAGAAATTCCAGAAAAGAAGATAAAGAAAATCATTAAAAACAGCATTTAAAACTTCAAAAAAAAAATTCACTAAACTGAAGACATGTGTTTCCAGACTGAACAGGCCCACAAATCCTAGCATACTGGATACAAATTGACCCACATCAATGAAAGTTAGAACCCTGAGGACAAAGACAAGATCCTACAAGTTTCTGGAAATAAAGAGAGAGAGAATCATATATAATAAGGACACTTTCAGACATGCAGGCTTTCAAAAAAATTTACCTCCTACACACCTTATTCTCTGGAAGCTGCTAGAGTAGTATCTAAAGCATGCTTCAAATAGAGGTGTGCTCCAAGGGAGAGGGAGACAGGTGAGCTGACACAGGAGAGAAACAAAGGGAACTGACAGCTCTCAGGAGCTCGCTGTGCGCCCGGCGCAGTCAAGAGAGCACCCCGTCGCCACGGGAGCACACCAAAGGGCCTCCAGACGGGCTGCTTCCGGAAGATAAAATTAAGAGGAAGCCTTATGTATCTAGAGCTTTACAAGGATATTTTATTATCTTTCAAAGAGGCTAGGGATGGTGAATAGATAGAAAACCTAGCTATGAAGGGGAGTGGGTAACAATAAGGCAAGTATGAATCCAAGAAACACTAGCATACTCTACAGGAATGATAAAGTACTCTATAAGGCTTAGCTCCTATTAACAAATATAGATATAATAACACAAAGAAGATCTAGCTGAAGTTATGATACCAATTATAATGGGTGTTGGGAAGGGGACATATGCGTGATGGGGTCAGGGGGGCGGAAATGGAGCAATGATGAGCAACAGAGCACCTCACTGAAGGGCACAGAGGGAATAACACATAATCAGCTATAAGAAGTGACAGAGGTGCCTCTTGAGAGGAAGAAATGGGGGAAGGACAGAGCTATGGGGCTCTTTGACAATGAGCACTAGTGATATAAAAATAAAATAAAACGGATCTATCTGAAGAGCAATGCTTTGGGTTCTGTGGCACCACATAAATTCAGAAGAGGCAGTACAGCAATAAGGAGCAGGCACTATCCATCTCAGAAATCCTCGAAGGACCAAATACTACGTACAACAGACTCCTCCCTGTGTTCCTCACGGAATCTCGGGCCTGAACTCTGGCTGCCTAGCTGATGCTTTTTTTTTTTTAAATCTGATGCTTAAGGAGGCCTGGTGGCGCACCAAGTGAGCATTGGGTTGCTAATCCCAAGGCTGGCGGTTTAAGCCCACCAGCTGCTTCACAGGACAAAGCTGAGGCTGTCTGCTCCAGGAAACAGTTACAGGCTCAGAAACCCCAGCCAGGGTCACTGTGACGCTGAGCTGATTGAATAGCAGTGGGCTGGGGTTCTGTGCTGCTTGCACCATCCATTCATTTACTGCGAGGCTTGTGGGAAGATTAGGTTTGTGGAAATAACAGAAACGAAAACAGCTCCCACAAAGGAGCACTGCTAATAGAGTCAGAAGTGTTAGTCCAATTCCCGCACAAGGTCCCAGAGGATGGGGAGCCACGGGAGCGCACATCAATCACGTCACGCACCTTTATCAGAATGCTGCCCCCTTATGGTGATGTGCGAGTGGCACCGGAGGCTCCAAGGATGCAACACAGGACAGAAATGGAGGTTCTCTGTGCGTGCCAAATCGGACACTGTAAAGTCCCTGGAGTTTGGGAGTCAGAGACCAAAAATGATGACAGAAGCTGTACGGAGGTCAGCAAAGAGATCTAAGAGCTCCCCGTGCTCCCTCACAATCTCGTCTAAAGTTCAACTATGAGCTAAAATGTCATTTCTGAAATGTACACAAAATATCACCAAATATGGATATTTTAAATGCTCCACATGATTTTCTCCTCTGCAGCCCTCAAGATGTTTAAATTATTTCTCCTGATTCCTATAGTTCCTCTACTTAGTCGAGCCCATTTGAAATACAATGTTTTATATTTCAAGCTTTTCAAACAAACAACGTTTTCTTAGAGACCAAGACAATCAATTAGGAACAGTAAGCTTCACTGGGGTAAATAACAGCCAGTCAGAAATCCACGTGTCAGAGGCCCTGGGTCAGGCTCTTCTCAAAAGGACCTACCTTGTTACCCATTGCCACGGGGAGCTGCTTGGGGAAGACCTGGCCTCAGTTTCAAAGAAGAATGTAAAATATGCACCCAAGGAGGTGAAAATACTGCCCCAGAAGGTAGAACTTGCATTCTCAAAAAAATCATTTCTGGCTTATTTATTGTCTGGGACAAACTGACCTTAAATTTTCTAGGCACAGAATTGGCAAGATTTTTTTTTCTGGCCATGGGTTCTGGAGTTCACGATCACTTGGGTTACAATTCCTGCTCCATACTTAGCAGTTCGGGTACATTACTGACTCTGTGTGCATCAGTTTCCTCGCCCTGAGCATGACCCGGGAAACTACCTCCAGTATTCTATGGGATCAAACCTCCAACCTGTTGGTCATGTGTTAATCACCTATGCCAATCAAGAACTCCCACATCAGATAATACATACATACAAGTCACAGGCATCTGGATGGGCACATGGCACATGCTCAAGCAATGCTAACTGCTGCTGTTGGAGTCATTGGCGCCATTGTTAAGCTCTGGTCTTCACAGCTGCCCCCCTCTGTTGCTAGCACTGGCTTTCTGGAGGCAGAAGCAAAGAATGCTGAAGGTATGTATGGCTGCCACATGTGCACTGAAACCATGAGGCCCGCATATGGGGTTTCAGGTGGCATGGCATTAAAACCTACTGCACACAAAGCAAGCCATTTAAAGGAGAATGACAGCCCAAAGGGGGCATCCTGTATGACTTCATACAGAATAGGCCATTTGGAGACTATTTAAACACTGTTTACTTTAAATGGGGCATCCTTGATGAAGCAGACAGTGAATGCCTTCATTTTCCCTTTTGATTCAATCCACTTGTCCCAGACTCCCTGTCTATACCAGCTGCAAAACAAAGAGAACATACTCTACGTGAATTAACCCAGAGGCTTTCCTCGGCAGAGGCCAGCACACCAAGGGGCAGGAGAAAGATTTCATCACAGAGAGTTGCGTGGCAGGAAGGGGTCCAGAGGAAAGGGCTCTCCCTGATGGTGCAGGCTTGAGCAGTCACCCAGTTTACCAACCAACCCCTTCCTTTCAAGGTATTGCTGTCATGAGTTGCCATGTGGTGGCCACATGCGTGTTCAGAGGAGAGCTGCCCCACAGGGTTGTCACCGGCTGTGACCTTATGGAAGCAGATCTTCCAAAGCCAGGCCAACCTTCCAAAGGGTGGGTTTGACTAACCAACCTTCCAGCTCACATCTGCCCCACCTAGAAAGAGGGTAGGTGATTCCCTGGGGGTCTTGTAGGTTACATGTTGGGTTGCTAACCACAAGCCCCTCTGAGGGTGAACAATGAGGCTTTCTCCTCCCATAATGATTTACAATCTTAGAAACCCACAAGGGGCTGTTCTACCTGTCCTACCTGGGTCGCTCTGAATGGGAATGGCCCCAGTGGCAGCGAATTTGGTTTGGGTTATTGAGAAAGAAGTTTACTAAAGCCCCGTCACCACTTTCTCAAATGGGACCTTATTTAGCGTGTTGTGTATGGGGTGGGGGTGGAATTCTTAGACTTCAATTTCCTTGCCAATAGGAAGGCAGATACTTCATATCAGATGTTGCTTGTATAATCACAACAGCTGCCACAAAATCCAAATGGACATTTTTATCTCCGAAACAGGAATGGAATTTTCCCTCAAGAATTTTTTGTATAGATATGTATTATTAAGACAAAATTTAAATTTTCTTTTGAAAATAATGATCGAACTTAAGAGTGTTTAATAAAGTTGCACTAGATTTTGTGTATGTGTGTGCGTGCGTATTTTGTCTTGGAATCACTTTAAAGAGTGTAAGTGTCTCTTGAATAGTCTCTTGGACTCTTTAAAGCTATTCCAAAACACCAAATTCGCTACCATCAAGTCAATACTGACTCATAGCAACCCCTTGTGATGAGTCGAAAGCTCAGTCTTTTTCCCACAGAGCTTCTGGTGGTTTTGAACTGCTGCCTATGTAGATCACAGTCCAAGGCATAAACAACCAAAGCTATTCCAGTACCGGCAAAAAAAATTAGGGCAACTGTCCTGGTGGCGTAGTGGTTACGAGTTGGGCTGTTGATTGCAAGGCAGTTAGAACCAGCAGCCACTCTGTGTGAGAAAGACGAGGCCATCTTTCTCCTCTCATAAAGAGTTACAGTCGCAGAACCCACAGGGCCAGTTCTACCCTGTCCTAGAGGGTCACTATGAGTCAGAGTTGAATAGATGGCAGTGAGCTTGGGTTTAGGGGAATCTTCCAAGGGAGCTATGAGGAGCTCAAAAGGCATAACAAGATAGTTAGTTCATAAGGAAAGAGAGCACTTTATCCTAAATCTTTGAAAAAAATTACTATTATTTTAGAAAATATTTTTTAAAAAGTCAATGTGTTCATTTTAGCCCATCAGTCCTGCCTAGCAGGAGTATATGAAATAGAAACTTAATGGAAGGGTATGGTCCTATGTTTAGTGAAGTCTGAGGTAAACTAGGTCCTCGGGTGACACAAGCAGTTTGCCTTCAACTTCTAATCTAAAAGGTGACCATTCAAGCCCACTCAGCGGTAGAAGAAAGGGCTGGCGATATGTTTCCATAGGGATTACAGCCAAAAAACACAAGGTGACACATCACAACAGATTTTGGATAAATTCATTAAAGGCCTAATCACAATCACACACAGAGAACTACTATGCTTTTGCAGAGGCAAAACCAGATTAATCATCTTGATTATTCATCTCATCAAGCATCTCCTATGTAAAGAGTCAGTGTGCTCACGGAACATTAAAACGGGCACAGAAATTCTCCCTATTAAAAGCACTCATTCTATCTTTTAAGTAGCATCGGGCATTTAAATAGCACAAAGCAGTCAGAAATGTCAGGTTAACAGAAGCTTTTATGTAACTCTTCTATTTCTTTACTCAACTCTCTTGTAGCTCCTGTTTCTTTCCCACTTGAAATGGTTTCTTTTCTCTAGCCACATCTCTGCTTCCATGCTTTCTGCCCAAGCTATCCCATACCTCGTTAGTTCATTCCTTTGGCATCACAAATTAAAGAAGCTTGCCCATATGTACAGCAATCCATATATATACATATGTATTTAGAAGTATATATAGGCACACATATATGAAGGGGCTTCAAATGTCCCTGGAAAATTGAACAGAAAGATAATGGAATCCTTCCACAAACTTTTTGAAGCCCTCTCAATTATATTAACATGTACATGAATATATATTAATACATGTGTGTGCATGCACGTGGACATCAGCTTTCTCCTTTGCTGTTTAGAAGTTAAGTCTATGCATTCTAGTTTATAGGCCAGGGTCAGCATCTTGAATGGCATGACCATCTTTCGTTAGCTCATCTACGCGCGTGCTCAAGGGGTGTAGAACAAAGCAGACCATACATGCCCTGGGCTGGTACGTGCCAGCACTGCCTAACCAGTGCATGGTGCCAGGCCATGCCACTGTCTCTCCAACACTGAGGACAACTTGACAAACGAACAAGGATTTGTTTCCTTGTGAGCAACAAGGTGACTTCTAAGGCCAGCGAGAGCCATGAGAGAATGCCCTTCAAAAGTGTCCATGTGAACCAGGTGAAAGGGCGCCACCTACTGAACTGAGAACAAAACCACCTCCCCAGGTTTTGTAATACCTGCAGGAACACACTGCACCAGGCTTATGTCTCCAACTCTCATTGGCCATCCTGACCTAAGATGTGGCCCCCTTCTTTACGTGGTTCCCAGGTGCTTCGTTTGAATTTAAGTACAAACGTAAGGGTCAGTGAACTGTACCACAATTCATACTGCTTCAGATAAACTTCACTAGCTTGTAGACGAGAAAATTCATGAATGTCAATCAAAGACAAAACTCCACAGCTACAAGAATTGGTAGCCATATGCTTGATGGACTAACCACTGTCCAAAAGAAATCATGCCACCTCCCATGGCTGCTGTGGGTGTTAAGTACAGGGCTAAGAGGGCAAGGAAGGGTTAGTGGAAGACAAATGACAAACCAAAATAATGAACTGACAAAGATTTCTAAAGGCCAGGCATTCTGTGTGGCCTGATGTGGCATGTAACAGAGTAGAGCACACAGCCCTCACTCACCTGAAGCTCTTTCAGGAGACATACATTTCCTTGTACCCCCCACCTCTTAAAACACATGCGTGTATCCTAAACCAGAACAAAGTTTTCTCAGCTGTGGAAACAAGGAGCTTTCTCTATTTTGCATTCTGTCTTTGTGGTGAAAACTTTGAACTATAACCATTCCTAAAGGCCTTTTAATCTACTTTTTCCTTATACGTAATTCCTGGTTGCATGCTGTGGGAGCCATTTAAATAATATTGTTCATTCTGAGCCATCAATAAGGATGAAAATTTGGCCTTGAAATGCACACAGGAGGGTCTGGCCTCTGAAATCTTGGCTTTGTCTTTGTGTTTCCCCACATAGAGTCAAGAGATGTCAGAGTGATGGTCTGCCTGGCAGGCCAAGGAAGGACATTTTGCCTGGGATGAAGTCATGTCTACAGTCCAACTTTTGCCCAGAAAAATGAAATCAGATCCTATGCAAAGGCACATACAGTTTTTAACACCTGTCACTTGTTCAGATGCTTTTTTCCCCAACATGTGGGAGATGGAGCTTAAATTAGGCAGTCCTATTCAGTTATGACTTGATTCTTCCCAGGAGAAAATTATAAGCAGAGATTTTCATGTTTTCAGAAGTAGAAATACATTGAATTAGATGCTGCAAACAACAACAACAAAACCCAAAACAAAATAAAAGTAAACAACGGCAAACAAAAAGTTATCAAATGGGCAAATAATCATGAACTATGCCCATATTTTTTTCTTTCAAAATCTCCTGATTAAGGAAAATGAGGAGAAACTTTATCAGAAGCATAAAGTTAAATGACCACAAAATCACTTTGTGACAACAAGCAGAGCTTTTGAATACTTCCCCCATGAGCATCTTACTTCTATCCGATTACAGGGAGCATATTTGTCCAACAAATAAATCCAGCACCTATTGTATATACAGGATTTTCTGGGACACAAAAGGCGCCAACTGTTACATGAAAGGCTGGCAGTGTAAATCTGCCAAGACATGCCTTGGAAGAATGGCCTGGTGATCTGCCCTAAAGAGTACAGCTCTACTCTGAAACCCATGGGGACACCAGGAGTAGCAATCAACTTGCCAACAACTGCTTTGGTTTTGTTATTGTGGTTGTTTCTATTATAAAGGAAGCACCCAACATTGTGTTCCTGTGTTCAATCATTGAGCTATATTTTGGCAAAGAAAGCAGGCAGACAATAACACACAGAGCACATTGCTATTTGCCCAAAGGGCATTATGCTGAAAAAGTTTAATAAGAGTTTAACACATTAATTTAGACCTATTGTCCTACATGGACCACTCAAAGTTCAGTGAAATTCTTATGGGGGTCGTCATCCTAGAGTCCAACGGATAGCCTTCACTGTGCAGTTCCTTCCCTGAGGTAGCAAGGACCCAGCGGTCTGCCCTCTGATTTCTATCCCCTCCCACAGGCAGCTATCATGCTGTTGCTGTTCTAAGCCTCCCTGCAGTACACTGCTCCCAAAGACTTGTTTCTTTTGGGAAGTCAACAAAAAGTTATCAAGGCCAATGGATCACTGGATAGAAACTGTGATGGGCTGGCTGGCCTTTGTCATTTCTATTATTCAGGCTAACTCATTGCTTTGAAGGGCATTGTGCACAACAGAGTGGAGGTCTCAGGAAACCAGTAGCCCAATCCAGAAAACATGACTCAGGAAGGAAATATTATCATCCTGTATTCCATACCCCTTTCCTCTAACAAGTGTAGATACATGTGCAGACACCGGTCCATCCCCTGAAGAGCCACTTTGTTTTGGGCAGGGTGTTCTTCCTAGTTGTCCTAATAACCCCCAGCTGCAGGCTGCAGGAGGCAGAGAGCTCTTTCTAGCTCTGTCCTTTCTGAATGGGGGAAGTCTGCTCTATGATTTATTCATACAATGACCTAAGTGGAATGAGCATAAACAACATCTCCTCTATTATAACTGTCTCCAGCTGGTAATTCTGAAAACATAGGCCACAGATCCATTCCTAGAGGCACAAAAGTTCCCCAGAAAAATGTTCAGTCTGGCATTAGTGTTTAATGATAATCGCCAGATAGACAAACGAACAGACACAGAAGGTATTGCACACTCACTGCTATCATTCAATTCTGACTCACAGCGCCCCTGTAGAAGTGGGCAGAGCTGCCCTCTGTGGGTATCCAAGGCTGAAATCTTTATGGGAACAGAAGGCCTTCTCTTTCTCCTTAGGAGCTCTGGTGTGGTCAAACTGCTGACCTTGTGGTTAGCAGCCCAACTTGTAACTGCTATTATCAACAGGGATATTGCAGGGGCCAAAAATCTAGATAGTCAATATTTTAGACATTGCAAGGCATACAACCTATGTTGTATCAACTCAGTTTCTACCACTATGGTGGGAAAGCAGCTGCAGACAATGACTATGTTGCAATCAAACTTTATTTATAAAAAAAAAAACAACAGGTACTGGGCTAGACTTGGCTATTGTTTGCTGACTATCATCCATATATAACTGAGTATTGTGCAACTATTTCAGAATTCACATCTGCATTTGGGTGTAGGATTGCATAGGAATACATAAGACTGCACTCATTGTCAAGAGAGAATGGGAAAATGACGCAAGGATGATAAGGCTTTACTCTAAGTAATGTCTCAATGGCAGCACAGCATGCTGGAGGTTTACAGCAGATGAAAATAAGTGACAGGAGAATTGGAACAAAATGGTACAGATGCATTGATCTCCTAGGAAGCCACATGAACTTAAAGGTTTGTATTTAAAAAAAAATCCATCTAAGTGAGGAGTCAACTAAGTCCACACGGAAGAAACACACCAGCTTGTGTGATCCAAAGATGACAATTACATAATCGTGAGGAAAAAAGCATCAGAGCAAAAATTATTAACACCCAATTTGTGGAGGGATATGGGCGATGGTGGGAGCCCAAAAGCTAGCTAGAGCGTATCTAGTCAGACTAAGCCGCAGGCAGATTCCCTCTAGACACAGGCAAGGGTCTTGAACAGCCTTCTATCAGGCAGAGACCATTGTAATCTTGCTATGCTGGATCGAACTCGATATTTGGCCAGTTGACCTCCCTATAGACCTGATCTAAATTTGTTCTGGGTCTGAGTATCTCTTATGTGATCCATGACAGAAATTTCTTCTCTGGTATTTTGAATGTTGACAAGGTTCTTTTCTTTCTTACTCATTATTTGTATTTTTGTTTTTATATTATTATTTTGTCCTTACCTTACTTCAATTTTGTTTTTTATTGTTCCTGTTGGGTTTCCTAGTGTGTGAAGCACCGGAGGAGTAGATGCATAGTGGGAATAACTGACACAGGGCATCTAGGGAATACAGGGGTGGGAGTGGGTGATAAGGAGGGAAAAGGGATTTTGGAGGAGTAAATAATGAAGACGGGAGGGGAGAGGGAGCACTGGAATGGATTGTGATTGCATAACTCATCTTAAAGGCGATTTAACCATGGTGGGGGTGGGGAGATGCTTTAAAATGGATGTGGGGGTGATTGTATAATTTTCCTTGATATGACTGATTAAACTATTGAATTATATGATATATAAATTATTTGCCAATAAAACTGTTGGATGAAAAAAAAGCGACATAACGCTGTCACATTGTGAGGGGCAATTTAGGTTCAGCCAAATATTAATCTTTATATACAATGTGTTTAATTATAATTTCATCAACTTAGCAGTTAAGTCTGTGTTAAACATGTACTTTTACTTTGGTGTTTGAGCTATGTAAACATACAGAGTTTACATCCCATCTCAGATTCAGAGTTTTTAAAACTGCTTTATAATGCAGGTTAATTTAAATTCATTTGAGACACTGAGATTCCTCCGTCCATCCCCTAAAAAATAAAGATAATGCCCAGGTCTAAGAAATCCTGCCAAACACAGCTCTGAGCAGCAGGCCAAACCATGGGTGAGTAAGTTTGCAGCTTCGTGAGGTGGGGCTGGGAGAGCCACAATCATCTGGGCAGGTGCGGCACTCACAGAAGTCCAGAGGTGGCACAAAAGCTAACATGCTCGGCTACTAACCAAGAGGGTAGTGATTCAAGAGGTGCCTACAAACAAAGGCCTGGCAATCTACTGCTAACAAGATAGCCATCACAAACTCTGTGAGGTGCAGTTCCAGAGCGAGGCGGAATCTACTCCGTGGCATGCAGTAAGCAGCTCAAGGCAGATGTGGAGGCTGGAGCGAGCCAGGAAGTCAGGTCTGGTTGCCATTTCAGCCTTTTGTGTACTCAGTCAATTCAGTATGTTAGGAGACCAAACAGAGATGGCAGAGAAAGATCCTACCATAGCTTAGCAGAACTTCACTAGACAATTGCCAACAAGCTCCCAGAGTCTAGACACATAAAGTGTGTATGTCAGCGTGATGGGTAGGTTTATTGTGCCAATAGGGATTAATCAGGTCGCAGTTTGATTGGAGGGCAAAGAGATAAATGGTTCTGCAAGGCCCACCCCTTCCCCACTCTTGCTCTCTGGTGATCAGAACTTGCTGGAGTGTGCGCGCTGATGCCGTAACTAGTTCTCTGCCTCAACCTGTGAGCTACACTACCTGTGGGCCAGGATAACCCCGTGGATTGTGTCTCTAGAGCTTGAGGCTCCTTTTAGACTTATTTCACCATGCTGATGGGTGCATACATCGCTTAAGCTTGAGGTTGGTGGAGGATCCTGTCCCTTTCCATTGCTTGAGTTCGATATCCCATCTATCCAGGCCTGCTTCGCTAAGCAGTCTGGCTACTGACTGTTGGTGACCCACCTTGCTGCTTGCTGCCTGTGGGCAGACTGCTTGCCGTGCCTAAGAGAGGACTCTGCTGCCTGCTTCCTTGACCTTGAACCTGGCAGCCCATGTGACTTGAAGGACTTCCCATATATTAACTGTTCCACGGAAGTGAGTTGAACTGAACTCTTTATACTGCTGCGTGGACTAATTAGCTGTTATATTCCTTGTCACTGTATAAACCTATCTATCTAAAATCATAAATATTCTGGTTTCCTTTCTCTAGAGAACCCTGCCTAACACACTCAGTAACCTGAAGAGGATTCAGTCAGTGCATGACTGGATGAGCAGAGGGAATTCACACCATGGTCACTATGGGAAGGGGAGGGGGAGCCCTGCAGAATGAAAGTAAAGAAAAACATCATTCTCAAGATTCAGAGGCTCTATAAGAGGTCTTCAAAACATTTCTGGAAAACAGAAAAGTGAATAGAATTTTACCACTAACTATTTGGAGCCCCTCATATGCATACCCATGATCATCATAGCACTAGTCGCAAGAGCAAGAAGATGGAAACAGCCCAAGTGCCCATCAGTGGATGAATGGACAAACAAAGTACAGTAGATATGCACAGTGGGATACTGTGCAATATGAAAAAATAATGATGAGTCTGCGAAGCACCTCATAACATGGATATACTGGGAGCATCTCTTGCTGGGTAGAATACCGTATATACTCGTGTATAAGCCGAATTTTTCAGCACATTTTTAGTGCAGTTTTTGTGGTAAAGTTAGGTGCCTCGGCTGATATCCAGGTCAGCTTATACTCGAGTGTATTCAGAAAGTCAATTTCAAGTAAGTCAATGACAAATACTATATGAAACTACTACTATAAAAAAATCAAGAAAAGGTTTTGGCACACAAAGACCCTTTGCAGGTTACCAGGTGGGAGGGGAAGGGAAGGTACACAACTAACTAGATGGTAGATACCTGAGACTCAGGACCAGAGTCCCTTGATGCCTCAGGGGACATGAAGGCCACAAAGTCCACATAACAGACCCCAGACAGACAACATTCTACTTCCTGCTTTGGAGAGTAGTGACTGAGGTCCTAAAATCTTATGAGCAATCATCTTTGGAGGCACACAGCGGAATTGTGCCCACCCGGACCCCACCGCACCAAGGCGAGATGCTGGGGGCATGCAACAGAGCAGCAAAGGGAGCAGAGCAATGAAGTCCCCAGGGAACACCAAAAATAGACTGTGGGGCCAACGCATGGCGCCCCATCAGACTCGACTGGAAAACACTCGTAAAGGACAACAAATAGACCTTGAACTATTTACAGGCTTTTCTCTCTTTTTTTGCCGTTGGCTTTTTGTGGTGGTGGTTGTAGCTATTGTTTTATTTTCTATTGTTGCTTTGTTTTGCTCGGTCTTGTGTTTGTGCATATTGTTGTCGCTGCATGTCTATCTGGATGGGATAGGCAGGATAAACAAGTTGGAAGAGAGAACAATGGGATGACATTTCCAGGGGGACATGCGAGAGGGGAAAGGAAGTGGGTGTTAACAAACCCAGGGACCAGGGAACAACAAGTGACTGAACATCCATGGTAAGGAGGGTGTAGGAGATCTGGTAGGGCTTGATCAAGGACAATGTAACCGAGAGGAATTACTGAAAGCCAAATGAAGGGTGAGCATGATAGTGGGATAGAAGAAAGTAAAAGGAAATAGAGGAAAGAACTAGGAGGCAAAGGGCATTTATATAGGTCTAAATACAGGCATGTACATATGTAAATAAATTTATATATGATGATGGGGAAATGGATCTATGTACATGTATTTGTAGGTTTAGTATTACAGAAGCAGATGGACATTGGGCCTCTACTCAAGTACTTCCTCAAGACAGAACACGTTGTTCTAATAATCTGGCATTCTGAGATGCTCACCTTCCCAACACAAGTGCTGAAGACAAGATGGGTGCATAAGCAAATGTGGAGAAGAAAGCTGATGGTGCCCGGCTATAAAAAGATATAGCACCCAGTGTCTCAAAGGCTTGAAGATAAACAAACAGCCATCTAGCTGAGAGGCAACAAAGCCCACATGGAAGAAGCACACCCTCCTGTGTGATCAGGCGGTGTTGTTGGGTCAGGTATCAGGCATCAAAGACCCTGAACAAAAAATCATAATGTGAATGGATGGAGGTTGGGGTGGGGAATGTGGAGTGGAGGCCCAAAGCCAATCTGTAAGCAATTGGACATTCCCTTACAGAAGGGTCATGGGGAGAAGATGAGCCAGTGAGGGTGCAGTATAGCACCGATGAAACATACAGCTTTCTTCTGGTTCTTTAATGCTTCCTCCCCCCACTATCATGA
>NW_022103924.1:3906896-3924298 GCF_000313985.2 Echinops telfairi
GAAAAATGAGGAGCTGATACCAATGGCTCAAGTATAAAGAAAATGCTTTGAAAACGAAGATGGCAACATATGTACAAATGTGCTTGACACAATGGATGGATGTATGGATTGTGATAAGGGTTGTACGAGCCCCCAATAAAAGGATTCCCCAAAAAAAGCTTATGAGGAATCATCTTTGGTGCAACTATTGGTCTCTCCTCAGCTGGAACAAAGAAGAGTGAAGGAAATGAAAAGGACACAGGGAAACAATTTGGCCAGAGGATGAACGAACCATGAGAACCTCAGCCTCCTAGACCCTGAGACCTGAAGCACTAGACCTGAAGAACTTAATTGCCACTACTGAACCCTCTGAAAGGAATCACTATAGAAGGTCTTAGATAGAGGAGGAGAAAAATGTCCAACAAAACCCCAAATCATAAAAAGGCCAGTCTTATTGGTCTGATAGAGACATGTTGAGCCCATGAGACTATGCCCTTTAGTGATTCTGAAAACCTGGAACTGAAATCACCCCATGGCTACACTTTTAGCAAAACAACAGACAGGGCTCTCAGGTGAAGAAAACACTAGGCAGGTATGTATGCACAGGAGAACTATCAACCACAGGAGTTCATAAAAGCAACATTCGTTTGGGAGAAGGCCTGGAAGGCAGTGGGGGGTTGGGAAGAAGAATGAATGGAAATAGGAAACACAGGGAGGAAGAAGGAGGAGTGCTGGTACATCATGGAGATGACAATGTCACAAACCAAGATGGGAATGGATTGTTGACTGGAAAACCAAATTTGTTCTGTAAGCTTTCACCCAAATCACAACAAAAAGTTAAAAAGAAAGAAAGAAGAGTCAGGAGTGTCCTATGGTTCTGAGGTACCAGTGCTGAGAACCTTCTAGACCCATAGAAAGAGCTGGAATAAAGGAGATAATGAGAAGCAGAAGCAGCAGAGGCAGGAGACTGATAAAAGGCAGCACTGCAAGTGAGAGCTGAGAGTTTTGGACCCGGGGCTTTCTGGCAGAGTGAAGTATCTCTGGGCACTTATCAACAGAGCTAACAAGCCTTATAACACCTGAGTGAGGGCAGAGAGCAGATCTAGGAGCCCATAGACCTTCATGAGGTCCACCTGCATGCACTGTCAGAAAGCTAGCCTGACTGAAGAATAAAATCCTGAATCATTCCTGATCCTGAATTGTAACCTGTTACTTTCTTAATGAACACATCATCATGTAAAGAAGAAGAAGAAAGATTTAGAGGAAAAGGAAGCCTCTGAAATCAATTTACTACAGAAACCAGAAGATAACTGGGCGGCTTTGGCATACTCATACAGTGGTTCTCAACCTTCCTCATGCCGTGACCCTTTAAAAGCTCCTCATGTTGTGGTGATGCTCAGCCATAAAATTATTTTTATTGCTACTTCATCATAACTGTAATTTTGCTACTGTTATGAACCAGCCAACCCTTGTGAAAGGGTCATTCGACCCCCAAAGGGGTCGTGACCCATAGGTTGAGAACTGCTGCATTATAAGAACATGTAAACACCAACAAAATAATTACAAGCAAAAACATGAGGAGATAATGGACTGAAAAGAAGTATAACAGGATGAAATTTTTTAAAATCCAAGTACAGGATAATAAAAGATAATGAAGGATTGCAAGGAACCTAATGTTGCACTAACCCAGTTTAACTCGGTGACAGAATTAGCAAAGAATAAAAATGTCACTGTTGAAAATAAGTAGTACCAAGTGTAAATGATGAATAAAGGGTAGCCATATAGACTGGGAGTATATGACTGCCAAACATGTATCTGACAAAAGACTTGTGCCCAGAGCATATAAAGTGTTCTTACAGACCAATAATAAAATGATTAAAAGCTCTTACAAACATAAGTAATTTGAAGCAATGCCTTTCTAAGAAAGAGATAAGAATGTACAATAAGTACATGAAAGTATGTTCAACATGGTTATCAGGAAAATGTAAATTGCAAGTGCAATATGATACTATTTCATACTGTTAGATAGCTAAATGGAAAACAACTGATAATACCAAGTGTGTACAAGGATGTACAGCATTCTATCAAATTAAACCTTTTTTCATGTTGCTGCTATTGTTGGGTGCCATGGAGGCAGTTCTAACTCATAGTAGCCTGAAGTACAACAGAACAAAACACTGCCCGATCCTGCACCACCCTTACAACTGTTGTCATGTTTGAGCCCATGGTAGCAGCCAGTGTCAATCCAGCTCCTTGAGGATCTTGCTCTTTTTTGTTGACCGTCTATTAACTAATTATGATGTCCTCTTCCAGGGGGGCTCCTGATAACATGTCAAATTACACGTGTGTTAGTCCAGGTTGACTAGAGAAACAAATTCAGAGATACTTATGTGAATAAGGGCTGTATATAAAAGAGTAATTGTATATTAAGAAAACATCCCACCCCAGTCTAGTTCAAGTCCATAAATATGATATTAGCCCATATGTCAACACCAATCCATAAATTCCTCTTCAGACTCACACAACACATGTAATGATGTTGAATGCAAGAAGATGAAAGGCCAGTAGGTAGGAAGTCTTGTGGATCCAGTGGTGGTGGAAGCATCTCAGTGCTGGCGTGGGTCTCCATGTGACTCCTTCAGCCCCAGGGCTTTGGCTCCCTCAACATAGCACCATGTGGCTTGTCAGCAGGAAGACGAAGCAGTGAGTGTGTGGGTCTAGCCTCCAGTGAGTTATTTATCTCCATAGCACCTCCAAATGAGGTCATCAAGCTGAGATCTGGTTGACAGGCTAAACTCCACCCCTCCCCTCTTAACAGTCTAAAGTTGACACCAGATTATGTAACTACCACAATGAGACTAAATCTAGCCATCCTCTGTATTTCTTTCAAGATATATTTGTTTATTTTTCTGAGAGTCATCATTTCTTTTGTCTTATTTATTCATTGTCAGACTTTCATATACAGAAGAGGCAATTGAAATACCATGGCTTGGGTCAGGAGCACGTTAGGCCTCAAAGGGATTTATCATAGGGGTCAGTAATTCCACTTCACGGTATTTATCCAAAAGAAATAAAAACCTATGTTCACAAAAGGGCTCATACGTGAATATTCACAGTGTATTTTTCAGAATGTCAAAACATGCACAAAAAGACAAATCAATTTTTTAAAACTGATTTATTCATAGACTAGATGGACTGAATAGTATTCATCTATTAAAAATTAACAACTGTTAGCAGTAACAATATGACTGAATCGCCCCAAAACTATGCTGAGCCAAAGAAGCCAGATACAGAAGAGCATACACTGAGCAACTCCACTCATATGAATTTCTTGAAGAGCTAAAACTAATTTAGAGTGATGAAATTAGACTAGCTGTAAGACAGAAAGGTATTTCTAAAGTATTAGAAATGTTCTAGATATTCATACGCACCCACTGCTATCCAGCAGATTCCTACTCATAATTAACCTCTGTAGGGCACCTGAAGCTGTAGATCTTGAGAGGAGCAGAGAGTCTCATCTTTCTCCCTTGGAGCAACTGGTGGGTTTGAACTGCCAACTCTGCAATGAGCAGTCCAGCACTCATCTGACAGCACCACCAGGGCGCCTGTATCTTCATAGGGTGAATATATAGAGATGTACATATACTCAAGCTTCATGAAATAACACGTTTAAAATGTATGCATTTCATTCATTATATGTAAATGATACTGTAATAAAACTGATGAAAAACATAGGAACCTACAAATATAAATTCGTTCTAAGAAGTTGCTAATGCCTTTTTTAGAGTTCCATAAGTATCGGTGCAGAAAAACCAGAAGACCCGAAGGGATGAAAAAGTTCATAGCAGGTTTCTTCCTAAAAATGCTAAACATGAAGTGATAATTAAATATTTAGAGTCATTTGAAAGGAAACAAAGCAACATAAGAATTGTATACCGGGGGAAGGAAGGGTGAACTGATCACAATGAACTACATATAACCTCCTTCCCGGGAGGACGGACAGCAAAAAAGTGGGTGAAGGGAGGCATCGGTCAGTGTAAGACATGAAAAATAATAATAATTTATAAAGATTATCAAGGGTTCATGAGGGAGGGAGGGTAGGGAAAGGAGGGAAAAAAATAAGGAGCTGATACCAAGAGCTCAAGTAGAAAGAAAATGTTTTGAAAATGATGATGGCAACATATATATAAATGTGCCTGACACAATGGCTATATGTATGGATTGTGATAAGAGCTGTATGAGCCCCCAATAAAACAATTCGGAAAAATAAGAATTCTAAACCTAGTTTAAAGAAATAAAATTTCAAGGTAAATATATAATTGCTTGAAAATATACTATATATCCACTATTCTTGAAAAAAATATTGAAGCCATTTCCCAGCTGACAGAATTATCCAAATTTAAGGGCTCAAGAATGAAGAAAGTCTAGATAATTGCAAATATTATTTGAAACTGAATGAGGTTGAAAAGAAGTCATTATAATTCCTAGAGGAGAATGATATACGAAAAATTAAAATACAGAGATAAAATGAGTCATAAACCCCAAATTGTATTAGTCAAAATTGTTGAATGTGGGTGACGCAAAATGACAACTGAATGTTCATTAAATGCTTTACTTAGCATAAATTGTGAAACATCCACTTACGGAATACTCATAAAAATAATGGGGAAGTCCTTTATATTTAGATGTGAATTTTTCTGTAAGATAAATTCATTTTAAAGTGGGAAAGCAGAATACAAATATGTGTGTCCACACTGAGGATTATGTTACAAAATAAGAAGGGAAATTTGTGACTTCGCTTGCTTCCATGGTGGGGAACTGGGAAATATAAGTAAAAGGAATATTTTATTGCATTTTTGGAGGGTCCTTTGTTCATTTTAAACCATGTAAATGTCACCTATTTTTAAAAGTAAAACCTTTAAGGGTATTATTTGTCTTGTTATGTCTTACTTTGAGAATCAAGTATATACTCATTGAAGACTCCGGTACATATTTACCTGGTAATAAATGCAATTTCACAAGTAAGAAAAGATTTGCTAAATGATCTTGGAACAACTAATTTCCTATTGGGGAAAAAAAAAATGGTGCATCGTGCTCTTTTCACAACGCTGACCAAAAAATAAAACTACATACAGATTAGAGATTGAATTATATGATGATGGCAACCCATATACAAGGTTGCTTGATGTAATTGATTTATGTATTGTTATAAAATCTGAGAAAGCTCCAATAAAATGATTTTTAACAAAGAATTTAATTATAAAAAATAAATTAAAATATTAGAATAAACCATGTAAATTTCATAATGAAAACTGTCAGAGAAATCTGACAAAATTGGACAGCATAAAAACTTTTTAAAAAAAATCATTTTATTAGGGGCGTATACAACTCTTATCACAATCCATACATACATCAATTGTGTAAAGCACATTTGTACATTCATTGCCCTCATCATTCTCAAAATATTTGCTCGCCACTTAAGCCCCTGGAATCAGCTCCTCATTTCCCCCCTCCCTCCCTCCTCCCCCTCCCTCATGAACCCTTGATAATTTATAAATTATTATTTTGCCATATATTGCACTGTCCGATGTCTCCCTTCACCCATTTTTCTGTTGTTCATCCCCCAGGGAGGAGGTTATATGTAGATCCTTGTAATCGGTTTCCCCTTTCCACCCCACCCTCTGTCCACCCTCACCACTGGTCCTAAAGTGATCATCCACACTGGATTCCCTGTGTTTCCAGTTTCTATCTGTACCAGTGTACATCCTCTGGTCTAGCCAGATTTGTGTCAGGTAGAATTGGGATCATGATAGTGGGCGAGGGGGGGCTGGGGGAAGCATTTAAGAACTAGAGGAAAGTTGTATGTTTCATCATTGCTACACTGCACCCTGACTGGCTGGTCTCCTCGCCGTGACCCTTCTGTAAGGGGATGTCCAGTTGCCTACAGAGGGGCTTTGGGTCTCCACTGTGCACTCCCCCACCTCATTCACAATGATACGATTTTTTGTTCTGATGATGCCCGATACCTGATCCCTTCGACACCTCGTGATCGCACAGGCTGGTGTGCTTCTTCCATGTGGGCTTTGTTGCTTCTGAGCTAGATGACCGCTTGTTTACCACCGATGGATGTGCAATTTGATACAACCTTCCTGGAAACCAGCTGGGACATATGTCAACATGTTCAAGCCCACCGATTTAATCATTCAAATTTTAGATAAAATATTTCCTAGTAAATTTAATGTCTGTTGTTTTTACATATGAAAATTAATCTTGGAAATAATAAAATATTTAATAATAAGCAAATATTAAATTCTGACATATCCATACAATAAAATATTATATATAAATTTAGATATCTTTGAAAAACTCTTACTGACCTAGAAAATGTCCCAAATGTACTGAGTGAAAAAAAACCCAGAATATAAAACAGCTCTATGTTATGATGATCATTTTTGAACTAGTAATCTCTATTAAACATGCAGATTTTAAGTATTGGGGGGAAAATGGGGGGAAAAAGCTGTCAATCATTTTCCCTAAAATTATTTTATTTTTGTTTTTCTGTGTACATTTTTAAGTTTCTATAGTAAGTATGTGGATGGAGACATTATACTTTAAATAAATATTATAAGGATGAAATTCTTACTTGGTATCAATATGCTCAAGATTGTAACGGAAAGGGTTAGTTACTGAAATAAACAAAATGTATTACTGCTTACCTGCCATTTTTCTTCATAGGTAAATAGAAAACCCAAAACCAAACTCACTGCCGGGAGTCAATGCTGACTCAAAGCGACCCACACTCTGGGTTTCCAAGACTGTAACTGTTTACAGCAATAGAAAGCCCAGACTTTCTTCATAGGAGCGTCTGATGGTTTTGAACTGCTAACCATTTGGATCACAGCCTAACACATAACCATTACAGTACCAGGGCTCCCTATGGGTAAATATAGTATGTAATTATCATATCCTTCACCAGGACACTTCCAGTGGGCTAGCCATAAGAAGGCACAACACCCACAGACCTTCTCCGCCTCCACATAATGAACAAAGTATACAGTCTCCATGCCGGATTCCCAGGTAACTCAGGTGTAATGCTGTTTGCATGACACACTTTCCTACCCCCAAAGCTTTCAACCAAGATAACCCATCCATGGCCTACAAACTTCCAGGTGACAGGAACTATTGAGATAACCCAAGACTGCTAACTGAGGGTGGAATCAAGAGCTATACCGTCTCCTCAGGGACACTCCACAGCCGCTGCTTGTTCTCTCTGGCTGGATATTTCATAGTATGTTCATTTCCAACCCAACTATCAAACATAGATCCAGAAATGCTTTGGGGATTCACACGAAATCCCAGCTCCAACTTAAGAACAATTAGTTATTACATCATGGCCCTGCTTGATACTTGCCTCCAGGAAGGGAACAAAGAGGAGATGGGTGCTATAGCAACTTATGGTGAAGAAATTAGATGGTGCCCAGCTATCAGGTACAATAGCATTTGGAGTCTTGAAGGCTTGTCTCCAAACAAGCAGTCATCTAAGTGAGATGTTAACTAAGTCCACATGGAAGAAGCACACCCAGGGATTGTGAAGCATATAATCTGAAGTTGATTATTCAATTCTGATATTAATCAGAGCCGAAAGTCTGAAAATCTGATTGGCAGAAGGCTATGGATAACAGTGGGAGTCCAAAATTCATTGGCGGAACTATACCTCCAGTGAACTCCCTCTATGCACAATTGAGGGAAAGGAGGAAAGTGGTTATTACATGGAGTGCACTGCAAAGTTGGGTACAGAAGATCAAAGGCAGAAGCCTGACTTGAACAGTCAAAACTTGTCGGCAGATTAGCATACTGGACCGGATCTGGTATCCCAAATCTTATGGACTTGGGGGTTGTATTGTTTTGTTTTTTATTGTACATATTAGGAGGTGTTCTGTCGCAGGAGTGTTTTGTCATTGGGGGTCACCCTCTTGAAGATGTAGTGTATGCATTTTTATTTTCTGGCTTATGAAAACCAGGACTGATGAATCTGTAGAGTCAACAAGTGAAATAAGGGTTTTGGGGAGGTGGTGGGGGTGATGACGTCAAGGGGTCCATACAGAAAAAGAATGTTTGGAAACTGTGGTAGCAAATCTACAACTCGGCTGGATGTGATTGAACTATGGAATGATTTAATATATGTATTAATCCCAATTAATTTTTTAAAAAGAAGCTCATTAAAGTTTGGAAAATTATTGCTTACTGGTTCTTGGGCCCAACATGTGTGCCACACATAAATAAGCAAAGAACACATGTACGGTACCTTCCCGAAGCTGTGTTGGCTTGGCAGAATTTTCCCCACTCATTAAAACAACAAGAGATGCAGCTGCTCGGACTGTAGCCTGCCATGTTGACATGGCAACGGGTGGCTCCTGGCATGGAAAAAGGGCCCTGTTGTTTATGGGGGATCCCATAGTATAAACACACGGCCTGTAGAAGAGAAAGAAAGAAACAGGGAGAATCTTTGAAATAAGTCATCACTTTTCTCACCACCATGGGAGTGAAGGTTGAGTTTTCAGAGGGAAAACATTTGAGGCTTTGTACTTCACTGGTTTGAAAGCATTCTGAACTGAAACTGCCAAGAGCTGGGCTCTGGGCTAACCTTCTCCCAAATGAGTTACTTAAATATGTAAAGAGGGTGTGTTGCTTTTTTCATTCCCAGAGAGAAAAATATATTTTGGGTAATGTTTCAAACACAAGTCTGTCGAGTTATAATTTATATTACCTTTGCCCCCTCCCTTTACACCCTTATGCCTTCAAAAGAAAAAAAGTTTCAGAGACATTCTTGCAAACCTTTTGGAAAGTATTTTGGAAAAGAAAATATGTTTGGAGATCACTAAGATATTAATGCTTGGAAAAACAAGCTGGTGGTCTAAAATCCAGTGCTGGCAGGCAGATACCCCAATCTTGGAAACCATCACCTCAAATGAAACCCTTGTGGGAATCCTTGTGTGGAGGCCAAGAACAAGGGTTGGCATATAAACAGGACTGTAGGTTACAACAACCAGGCTTGTGCTAGGAAAGGCCAAGGGTACAGAATTGCTACCAAGGCAAGTATAAGAAACCAATGATAAGACATTAGCATATGTCTGCTACAAGTCAAAACCAGAAAGTTACGCAGGTAAAGAAAGATCTCTTCCATGTTTGACAGAGATAAAAAGAATCAACGATATCAAAAGAACCCATTCTTGTGATACCACACAGAAGGCAGACGATGGGCTTTCCAAGAAAACATCTTAGAAAAATGTTTTCACTTCTTGTTTTTCAGGAGTTATGAAAAATATAATGTATTTTTAATCAGTTTGGTTTATAGAATGAATCAATGGAGCAGAACACTGCCACCCTGGGGTAAAATGACTTTCTTTTTTCATTCACAACATTGTGATGTGTAAACAGAAGTTTCAAATGGGAGGCACTTTTGACCTTGAGAATAATGGAGCCAACATGCATTTCCAGAAAACAAAAGGCAAGTACGTAATCCATTTAGGAAGATGTGTCAAGATGTATATAATTTGTTCCTGGAAAAAAAAATGTGTTCGTGACTATAATCATATACTCACATAACTAACTGCAATCATGCACTTCATAGCCTATGGCAATCATGTGCCATGTTAGGTGCCATTGAGCCGGTGCTGACTCGTAGCTACAATAGAACGCAACACCACCTGGTCCTGTGCTATGCTCACAATTGTCCTTATATTTAAGCCCACTGTTGCCACCACTGCATCAATCCACCTTGTCAAAGATCTTCTTCACTGCTCCTCTACTTTGCCAAGCATGATGTCCTTCTCCAGGGATTGGGCTCTCCCTGGTAACATGTCCTAAGTACCTGAGACAAGGTCTCAACATCCTGAAGGATTTTGCATCCTTAGATTCAACCAACCTCAGACGGTAAATGTAAGGAGGGTAACAGTGACTCGGAGGATTGAGGGGGAAACAAGTGGTCAACACAATCTCTCAAAGGCTGTGAGTGAGTATAACATGATTTTTACATAGAATTTATTATATCAGGTATTGTAAGCAATCTAGAAATTTTTTAACATGAGGTAGGTTATATGCAAATATTGTACAATTTTATAAGGGGGTTGAGAATCTGTGGATTTTGTATCCTTGGGACCCTGGCACCAATGCCCCTCCAAGTGGAGGGACAACTATACAACACCAACCAACGAGTACCATTCACCTTATGATTCACTCCTTCCTAACCAAAGCTGGCCTTTGATGTTTCAAAGGCTTTACAAGATGGATAACCTTGAGAAGAAGGGGAATTCCAGAATGCTTCATTGTGCTCATGTTGACCTTCTATGTGGATCAAGAGGCAGTTGTCAAATCAGAACAAGGAAATACCGCATTGCTTAAAATCAGTCAAGGTGTACGCCAGGATTGTATCATCTCACTATACTTATTCAATCTGTATGCTGAGCAAATCATGAGAGAAGGTGGTTTATATAAGGAAGAATTTGGCATCAGGATTGGAGAAAGGTTTATTAACAACCTGAAATATGCACATGAAACAAATAAAAGTGTGGAGACTTACAGCACTTGCTGATGAAGATCAAGGATTGTAGCTTTCAGTATGGGTTACAACTCAATGTAAAGAAGACCAATATCCTCACAACTGGAATGATAGGTGACATCATGAGAAATGAAGCAAAGTTGCCAAGGATTTTTGCCCAGCTTGGATCCACAATCAATGCTCACGGGAGCAGCAGTCAAGAGATCAAATGATGTGTTACATTAGGTAACTCTGCTGCATAAGACCTCTTTAGAGCATTGCAAAGCAAGGGTGTTAACTTTGAGGACTGACGTATGTCTGTCCAAGCCATGATGTTTTCGATGGCCACAATTGTATGTGAAAGTTGGACAGTGAATAAAAAAGACTGAAGAAAAATTAATGTGTTTGAATGGTGGTTTTGGTGAAGGATATTGAAAGTACCATAGACCGCTAAAAGGACAAACCAATCTGTCGTGGAAGAAATACGGTCAGAATGTTCTTTAGAGGCAAAGGTGCCAAGACTTTGCCTCACGTACTTTGGACATGTTGTCAGGACAAACCAGTATCTGGAGAAGGACAACATGCTGGGTAAAGTCGAGGGACAGTGAAAGCGAGGAAAGTCCTCAACATGATGGATTGATAGAGTGGCTGCAATGATAGGCTCAAGCACAGGAACATTTGGGAGGATGGAGCAGGACAGGGTAGTGTTTCATTCTGTTGTGTTGGAACCTATTTGATGGCACCTAACAACAAGATGAAGCTGATCTCGTCTACTATCATTAATTAACCTCCTACTTTTTTCTATGTGTATAACCCAACTCATCGCTATGAGTCAATTCCAATTCATGGAGACCATATAGGCCTTCGTAGAACTGCCTCTGTGGGTTTCCTAGACTAGAACGCTTTGTATCTAAGAACCAAACTCATTGCCGTGGAGTCAACGCTGACTCACAGCGACTCCTTGCGGGGCTCCAAGACTGTAAATGTTGACAGAAGTAGAAAGCTCAGTATTTTTCCATCGAAGCTGCTGGTGGTTTTGAATTGTCAACCATGAGGATTGCAGCCCAACATGTATCCACTGCACCACCACATAATTCTTTATATGGAGGGCTTAAAAAAACTAGTGGAAAATTCCATGAACTTTTGACTCAATTTTTCCAGAAACATTTTGAAGCCCTCTCATACTGTCATACTTCCATATCTACTACACTAGGTACATAGGAATGCTTTGTATTTTCACTTAGAAGATGGGTTTTATCCCCTAAGTCAGCCTTGTTAGTAGAGAGTCTCCAAGGGAGTGAGTCAAGAGAGAGAGGTCTCTTCTGCTTCCGAAGAGGAAAATACAGGAGTTCCCAGAATTCTCAGGAAAAGGCCAGGCCCACAGAGGCCTCATTGGCTGTGGCCCGATTGACAGACCTGACACCACTCCTTCACTCTGAATCCTCTCACGTTCAAAATTGGCACCAGATTATGTAACTATTACACTTGGTTCATATAGATCTTAAGAAAGCACAATGCTAAAGGCTGGTCATTCTAACTACTTAAGCTAACCTATTGTTCTGTTTTTGGGGAGTCACGGTGACATAGTGGTTACCTTTTGAGCTGACCATAATAGGATCATAATGATTTGGAAATAAGTCAATGGCAGTGAGGATTTTTTAAAATCAGTTTTAAGATGATTTCTGGTTGGTTATTTTGGCTTGGGGGTGGGGGTTGGGGATGAGAGTTAAAGATTATCTATCATAGGGTGATATAAAGCCATGGTGATATAGTGGTTAAGCATTGGGCTGTGATCTGCATGGTCGGAAGTTCAAAACCACCTGCAGCTTCATGGTAGAAAGACTGGATTTCTACTCCCATCATCAGTTACAGTCTCAAAACCCCACCGGGGGTCACTATGAGTTTGAGTGAGAGCTCAGAGCGGCAGTTTGAGAGGTCCATCCTTTCACAGTCCTCAAAAGGTGTTCTTTGACAGACAGAATAGCTAGTGCTCCAACAATGCACAAGAACACACAGGATGGCCCTACTTTACCAGGCAGCGTCTAATAAGGAAAAGAGAAGCTAGCCCAGATCTTAACCAAAAAAGGTAATTTAATAAAGAGAATTGGCTACAAAAATTATAGAAGAGCTGAGAAGCAAACAAAAGACAGGCAACAGCAAGAAACATGTCTGGCTCCTGGAGGTGAATGGAGGCTAGCTAGAGGGGCAAGTGTCACTGAGTTATAGCAGAGGGGCTCACTTGGTAGAAGTCAGCATCACTTTGGGGACTGTCGGGGAGAACAGGCCAGAAGAGATTTAGTTAGTGCTGGCGTTGGGAAAGGGAGCAGAGAAAAGAGAAGAAAGATCTTATTTCTCCTGTTGGCCAAAACGAACAGGAAGCTGGCAGCCAAGGGGGTCTGGGAAATGGTATTTTCTATCATTTAGAGACCATCGTAGGTGCAGAGCAGGGTTTTAGAGCAAGCAGGTAGCTGCAATGTACCGTATATAGTCAAGTATAAGCCAAACCAAATATCAGGCGAGGAAACTGTTACCACAAAAACTGCATAGAAAATGTGCTGAAAAACTCGGCTTATACACAAGTATATACGGTTATCTATTCTTGGAGTCTGAATGCCATAATAATTTGCATGCTCAACATGAAGAAAAAAATAAAGATCCAAAAGTCAGGAGACGCTAGTTGTGGCTGTGTTGCCAACTTCTTAAATGAACATGGGAAGTCCTTTGACTTCTGTGCGTCACATGAAAACGGGACTTGAGGGTGGCAGGAGTGGTAGGTGACTTCCACTGTATGCTGTGGCCCATCTGTCTATGATTCTGTTTCTCAAATGCACAGGTTTCCAACAACAAAGAGCAAATTTTCAGGGAGGCCCAGAATCACCCATCAATTTCAATGAGTGCCGAGCTCTGACTCATGGGTCCTTGGTTGACTGTCTTTACCTAAGAACCTAATGAGAGAGACTGCTAGAGCTCATGTCGCTAACAAGTGCTAGTGGTGGAAAGGTGAGCTGAGGGATCCTGTAACAACTCCAGTAGCTTGGATGTATGGGACAGAGGCAACACTGGTTCTGAAATTTCTACCCATTGAGTGTTATTATTATTTTTTAATTTGTCTAAAAGGCCTTGTCAGAGAAGCATCCCAGGAAAGAAAAGGGACTATTGCACTGACCAAATGGTTAGCTATAGCACCTGTTTCCTCTAACAATGGCACACATTGAGAATGAGGACTTTCTTTCTGACTGAAGCCAACTGGACTCCACAGACTTTCTCTGTTCAAGAACTCCAGGAAGCCACTCCCAGTCAATTAGACCTGTGGAGCTAAGCTGGCTTGTTATACTTACAGAGAAGTGACAGGCCTTGGCTAGAGATCTCCATGCCTGTCTCTGAATTCATAGTGTTATGATCTCAAGTACCAAGGTGTTTAGGCCATGTCTGAAAGAACAAGTCCCTACTTTTGTGTTCAGCACCTTGTTTGTCTACGTCTTCTCTTCCCTGCCTCGGCGAACAAATCCTCCCCAAAAGGATGAACTCGTCCAAGACGTGTATACATACACCTTCTCCCTATAAATGTGGGTTGGAAGCCATGCCAGCATATTGCTATGCTTGACACTTGTGCCCTTCGGTATGTGGAACCGTGCTTCCTCGAGCAGCCCCCACATTTTCTCCCTGGGGGTAAAAGTGAAATTTGAAATGAGTTCATATCTGAGAATCGCTGAAGAAGAAGAACATAAGGAACTTGGTATATGATTTGCTGAAGGAGAAAGAGAAGTAAATGAAGATCTCACAGACTTCCCATTTCCCAGTTGGTCTCCAATGACCCCAGTCTCTGGGTATTTGTGTAGTTCCCCCTCACACTGTAAGTGTGATGGCTGGTCACTTCTGAGATTAGGTTATAAAATAACTGGGACTTTGGTTTTACAAGATCTCTTCTCTTCTGCCACGAGGACATTAAGTGCCTCTGGGAAGGCCCATAGTGTAAGGAATGGAGAGCTCTGGCCAGCAGGCATGGAGAAACTACCAACAACCATGTGGGGAAGCTCGAAGAGGTGAAGAGCTAGCTTACCGTGTTTTGAGATGACTTGCAGCCCCAGCCGACAGGTTGACTGCAACCTTAAACATTCTGAACAAGAACTATCCAAACTGAGCTAGTAAGTGTTTGTTCTTTTCAACTGCTAAATTTCAGGGCAATTTGTCACACAGCCAAAGATAACTAATCCCGAACTTTCTGAAGTTTCCGGCTCCAGGGGCAAGATGGATGGCGAGGCTATTCAATGAGAAAGGAAGCACAGGATGGCAAGCAAGGCCATGGAAAGAAACCAGGGAGAAAAACAGCACACGCAGCTGTTTAACTGAGTTCTAAGTACATTAATAAAGGGGACATTTTCATGAGCTGCAGTGTAATTAATGCCTCAAAATGAATTCGAGGCCAGACTTCAGACCTGCCCCAGGACTTGAGGCGATGATGATTTTAGGAAGCAGCACATGTTGAGGTTGAATCGGGGCGTCACATATAATTGGGGATAAGATCCCTCTGTTTTCTGGATTCAAAGATGTCATGTTATCACTGCCCTTTCCCAACATTGTACTATTATTACCCCTCTATCTCTTTCTACACATTCTGTTCTGGAATGTTGCCCTGGTCTCTTCTGTCATCTTTCGGAAGGCTCTTTCTGCCAGTGGGGGCCTTGGCACCTGAACTTTCCCATCACAGGGTTAGTTCCCTGGCCATGCCCCCAGGTAGGTCTTACCTACCGCTCCCACTGTGCTCACAATTCTCTTTTCCTATCCCCCTGGCTCCATGGAAATGATGTCCTTTCTGCTAAAATTTAAAATGTATTTTCTTCCTCTCATTCCATGTGGTATACAGTGTTATAAATCTATACGTGTAGAGCAAATAATCAATCTAAAAGCCATCTCCGTAAGTATACTTTCTTACTGCAATGTTTTCATAATAAAGCAGTAATCACACAAGAGGAAGGGCCTCAGAACAACTTCTTGAAAGGGCAGGGACCCTCTTCTGCTCCCAGCCAATTCTAATCTTGGCCTTTTCCTGGATCACAGTGTAGCCTCAGTTCTTCCTCCCAAATAAGCCCTTGCAACCAAGGGCTTTCTGGTCTTTTACAGCCTTATACATCCTTATATGCCTTGTAGTGAAAATATCTAAAAGCAGTTGAAAGTTAAATGGTTCTATCTTAACAGGAGCGGAACCTCCTGCTAAAGCCATCATGGTAGGATGTAGGGCCACACCTGCTGGGGGAAGATGAGTGGAAGGGGTAAGGGGTCTCCACAGAAGTGATGTGGCAAATGAAGAGTAAAAATGGCTGCTCTCATGCCAGCATGTGTTCAAATGAGAACAATGTGGCTGTCTGGATCCCCAAGGTAGGGAGAGAAATCGATGTGTTTATAAACATGCTTTGGAGTTATCTGCATGTCTAATCATGGAAATCAAGGCAGCTGTGTTTATCCGACAAGCATAGCCTTGCACCGCAGCCATGTTGCTAAAACGCCCATGGGAGAGATGTGCAGGTGCCTGGCTGAAATTCTTCAGGGCTTATAATTTCATCATTTCCAGACTGAATAATTCTTTCCAGTGTGCAAAGAAACCTGTAATCTTTGAGCCTTTGTGACCAAGGCTTGTCTCATATACTTCAGGACACTCATTCACATGGACACTCTTGGGGAGCCCTAGTAAACTGAACAGGAGTTGTAGGGTGTGAAGACGATGATGAAAATCAGAAAGCAACAGAAAAATAGAATAAAAAGGGTGGGGAGGCAGGCCTATGACAATGTGCCATTAATATAGCTTTTAAATTTAGGTTGAACCTGCCAGACTAACAATCCCTTGGGCTTCTTGGTCAATATTTATATGTTTACAGAGTAGCCGGATGGAGACAGAACACACTAACTGCTGTCCAAAATAGGAGGTGAAAGAACACTGATGTGTTTCTGATTTTCTTTCATGAAGCACCACCTGCAGAGGAAACATGTAGGGACTCAAGCCATTAATTGTCTTTCTCTTCATTGACTTAAGCTTTTCAATTTTTGCAGGCAGCGGCGGTGGGGGTGGGGTCTCTATAGGTTTAAAAATGTTTTAATTACACTCCTTTCCATAAAGCCACCTACTCTCAGAGACCCGGTTATCGTAGTTTGGTGTCTGGGGAAAGACATTTTTTTGAAGCTGGTATGAGGCCATGAGCTCACTGGTGCTGTGTGTGGCTCAGCAGAATTTTTTCTAAGAAGTTGTTATATTTGTTGGTTTCTGTTGATGTTTGGCTACTTGTTTTTGTTTGGTTGTTTAAGTGAAGATAACCCACTGTCTCTCCACCGTTGGTGACTTGGTTGGGATTCTGGGAAACAGAAGTATACAGAGTATGAGCAGCAAAGGGAAGAGAGACGAACTGTGAACCCTTGCAAGGTTTCAACCCTTGCAAGTTTCTGGGATTTTTCAATTCTTCCTTTGTACTAATATAATAATAACAATGCAGAATTTAATGTGTATTTCCACTTCACTTCTCATGAATTTGGTATTATTTCCTTGAAGCAAATAAGGAAATAGAGTATTAATTTTTTTAAGGTCCTTTAAATCCAAAATCTTTGGCCAGAGATTGTCTGCTTATTCTTTTCATTTTAAAATGTTCCTTTACAGTTACAGAATAAAACAATGCAATTAATTCAGTGAGGGGGGAAAACATCATCTTTTAACATCTGATTTTGATGTCAAACTAAAAATACTTCAAAAGTTTACATCTTTCACCAAAAAAAAAAAAAATGATGAAAATAAGGAAGAAATGGGTAGCGGGGGCACGGGGTGCTAACCCACCCAAGGGGAGGGTATTGTTTATATCTCCACAGGAAAAGAGGGACCAGACTTCAACCCAGTGCTCCAAGG
>NW_022103924.1:3926407-3930986 GCF_000313985.2 Echinops telfairi
TGTTTTGAGAATGATGTACAAATGCGCTTTACACAATTGATGTGTGTATGGATTGTGATAAGAGTTGTATGAGCCCCTAATAAAATGTTAAAAAAAAAGTTTACATCTTTCTTGATTCAATAGTTGAGCTGTAAATCAAACAGAAAAGGTAGTTATCATGTTTTGCCTATTTTATCCTGATTTATCTAAAATAAAGAAATAGTACAATTCTTGAGGACATTTTAAATTTTACTATTACTTTAAAATACAAAGCATTTCCTACTCTATTGCCTTATCCCTAACAATGATCCAAGTAATTACAGTTTTTCTAATAAATTTCCTATATTTAACCAAACTTCTTCTCCAACAGGTTTTAATTTCATGTATTTTAGGTTAAAAAGCTTTCCCATATATAAATATCCTCCTTATCTCAATAGTATTTTAAATCCTATACCATTAGCTAGTTTAATGATACTATTGTTAAAATTACCAAAGGCCCAAGGAAATTGCTAATATTAACTCTCAAAAAGCTGATAATTTTGCCACAGGTAATATATATATATATATATATAATATTATATATATACATTTTAGATATATGAATATATTTTGATCTCACACTTAACTGTAAACCCTAACCTAAGAAAAATCAGTACTTATGATGCAGTCCTGCCCAATACTTACCCTTATGAATGGATCACTGAAGTTACGGGTGCTATAGCAAAGTGTGGTAAAGAAAGCAGATGGTGCATGGCTATCAGAAAGAATAGCTTCTGGATGCAGTCTTGAAAGCTTGTCTTAAAACAAGCAGCCAATTGAGGTGTCATCTAAGCCCAAAGAAGCAGCACACAGGCTGTGTGATCCAAGGATTGTAAATAATAAAATCCAAGATCAGATTAAGTGATTATATTAATGCTTAAATCCCGAGCACCTAGTTTGCAGGCTATGGATGACACTGAAAGCCTAAAATCTATTTGCAGAATCCCCACAGGATTTGCAGAATTCCCTTGAACTAGACCACAGATGTTACTAGTCTAGCAGTTAGAGAGAATGCATTAGAAAGTGAATTGATGAAGACAGAGTTTGATTAAATTTTAGCATCTTATTTGTTTTCCCTTTTGACCCACTTTTGATTTATCTTTGTTTTTATTACTTTCTGTTTTCTTTTGGATCAAGGTTTTTCTGTGTTTTATTTTGTTACTGTTGTTAGATGTTTTTAAAATTCTATTGGCACATTATTCACGTATCACACAAGTAAATAGTTCAATCGCATTAAGAAAGTTGCACACTCATCATTACATTCAGTTTTAGAACATTTTCTTCATTCCTGTACTTGTTTTATTTGGGTATGATTTTTTTTATGTGAAATCCAGGATAGGTAAATCTATAGAGACAGTTACTAAATGAATAGTTTCTTAGGGCTACGGCAGGGGACTTGGTGCTCTAACGGTTACACATTGGGCTGCTAACCATATGGTCAGCAGTTCGAAATCACTAGCTGCTCTTCAGGAGAAAGATGAGACTTTTTACTCCCATAAAGAGTTAGAGTCTCAGAGACTCTCACCAGGGCAATTCTACCTTGTTTTATAGGGCTACTATGAGTCAAAATTAACTGGATGACAATGTGTTTGGCTTGGATTTGAGGGCTATAGCAGGGGATGTTGTGGGGAAATTGGGAGCTAATAACAATGAGTGTCAAAATGAAGAAAGTGTTCTAAACTTGATTATGGTGATGATTGCACAACTCTTTTTAATATGCTCAAACCATTGAATTTTATGATATGTGAATTATATGTCAATAAAACTACTTTAAAAGCATGTTTTAAAAAGAGAAATCAAAAAAAAAAAAAAGAGAAATCTATAGGTTTTTATACTCCCAGGTACTTCCTTGTAGAACCAGGAAAATGGAGAAGTTATTGATAATTACTAGAAAAAAGTACTCATTGATTACTTCAAATATGTTTCCCACTCTTCTCCAGAAAAGATTGCCACTTGGTAAAAATGAGAAAAAGTCCTTACAAATTCAGGGTAGAAAGATGGTGGCTTATTTGCAAATTTGAGGTTCAAGTTTTAATAAACATTTATTTTAGAACAGTTTTAAATGTTTTGGGTTATTTAAAAGTTGCATGGATAAGAGAAAATATCCATCTATACCCCACACCAGTTTCTCATTTCATTAACATCTTACATTAGTATGGTACATTTGTTATAATTAGTGAACCAATATTGATACATTTTAAGAATTAAAGTTCAGGCTTTATTCAAATTCCCTTAGTTTTTTTCCCCTAATGTTCTGTTTTCTGTTCCAAGACCCATCCCCAGTCTTTATATAACTCCCATGAAATGACTGAATAGGGCCATGAAAATAAACATTCCCTGCCATTGAGTTGATCCTGACTCATAGCGACCCTATAGGGCAGAGTAAAACTGCACTGTAGGTTTCCAAGACTGTAAGTCTTTATGGGAGTAAAAATCCTAATCTTTCTGAGGAGCAGCTGGTAGTTTTGAACTGCTAACAGAGTGATTAGCAGCCCAACGTATAACCTCCTATGCCACCAGTGCTGCTAAGAGCAAGGTCAGCAGTTTGAAACCACCAGCTATTTCATGGAAGAAAGATGAAGCTCTCTACTCCCATGTAGATTTATAGTCTCAGAAGCCCATAGGGGCAGTTCTACTCTGTCCTACAGGGTCACTATGAGTCCATGAAATTAATAAGATACATGGAAATTCAATGGGGGGATTGGTTAGTTTGTCATCCTTCTAGGTTTAAAATTAATCATCTCAAAAGTAGAAAAGGTGAGAAATCTAGCTCCTATCAAGAAAGGAGAGTCAGAAATCGAGTGTGTCCTTTGGTCCCCAGGATATTTGCACAATGAATCTGCTTGATCTGGGAAAGCGAGATCTGTGACCTAGGAAACATGGTGAAGGAACAGTGATAGTGGAGGCAGCTGCCTCGAGAGCACAAGGCAGCGCGGCGGCTCCTCACCAGTGGTGCAAGTGAAACTAAATGACTGTGAGTGAGCAGGAGGAGGAACTTGCAGAGCAGGCACTGACTGTCCAGGCGTTTAATTGAGGGAGTTTTTTCTGACACACAGAGCTAGAGCCAAGCACCTTTGGGCGGAGGTTTAGGGTGGAATGAAGGGCATTGATTGACAGTACTAAAAGAGCTTTGCAACATTGCCCAAGCAGGGAAGCAGCCAAGGAGTCAGGTGGCTGGACCAAAGAGAGGCATGGGCATGGCTGAGAAGTTGTCCTGACCAAAGAACTGTATCCTAACCATCACTGATCTTGAATTATCAGTTAACTTCCCTAATAAACCCCATAAACATGAGTATTATCTGTGAGTTCTGTGTGGTATTGTAATGAATTGTGGAACCCAACAAAGAAGTAGAGTGTGCCCTGAGAAGGATGGTTGACGTGTGAACTGATTAAGAGGTTAGAGGGTGGAGGGGTATCTGACCTCAGCCTCATAAGAACCAACCTTGGGCTGATAATGAGTCTGATTCTCCTTCCCTTCAAGGGCTTTGGGCAGAAATACCCTACTACATACACTATTCATACATCAACTATAATACACTGCTTATGTACAGCTTCATTTACCTACAGTCCTCCTGACTCGATTCATTTCCAAAGTTACATAGGTAAGCATCTTTCCCTCACCCCTTCGGAGAGGTGGTTTCTTACATTTGTAATACAGTTAGTACCAGAGTTACAAACGACATCCATTTCTGACTATATGTTTAAGAAATTATACGAGCATTTAATGTTCGCAATGTATATTCAGAACCGATGTATATAGTTCTTACTTAATTCTCATGGTATAAGTGATCAACTAAGGGGCTACTAATCGCCATGTTCGCAGCTGCTGCATGAGGGGTAAATGAAGTTGACTGCTCCCATACAGATTAACTGTCTCGAAACCCTGGAGAGCAGTCTCTCTGTCCCGTAGAGTCACGAAGAGCTGGAATCTACCAGAAGGCAATGGGTAATGGGTCTAGAGAAAAGGCTAGAAATCTTCTCAAAGATTTAAGAGCAGCACATGCTGCGAATAAAGGTGATTGTGAGGAAGGGGTTTTGGGGTGTTTTTTTTGCCACTTGGGCTGATAACCACACAGCCCTCAGTTACAAACCACCAGCTACTCCAGGGAGAAAGATAGGCTTTCTCCGTAAGAGTGACAGTCTTAGCGATGCGTAGAACTCCATTGTATGTACGGACCACAGTTTTTTAATCCAATCGTCAGTGGATGGAAATTTGGGTTGCTTCCAACTCCTTGCAAATGTGAACTGTGCCGCAATGAACATTGGAGCACAGATGTTTGGCCTTGGTTTGTTTGTTGCCTCCTCTGGGTAAATGTCCAGTAGGGGGATTGCTGAGTTGTCTGGTAACTCGATTTCCATCTGTTTTAGATATCGCCACATCAATTTCCATAGTGGTCGTATGTACTTACAGGTCCACCAGCAGTGGATGAGAGTTCCTGTCTCCCCACAGCCCCTCCAACACTTGTTGCTTTCTGATTTTTTTAATTGGGCTACCTTTGAGGGTGTTAGGTGGTACCTCATTGTTGTTTTAATTTGCATTTCTCTTATGGCTAAAGATCGG
>NW_022103924.1:3933517-3952275 GCF_000313985.2 Echinops telfairi
AGGGCAATGAATGTACAAATGTGCTTTACACAATTGATGTATGTATGGATTGTGATAAGAGTTGTATGAGCCCCTAATAAAATGATTAAAAAACAATAAAACAATAAAGAATTAAAAAAAAAAAGAGTGACAGTGTTGGAAACCCACAGGAACAGTTTGACCGTCATAGGATGAGAATCAACTTGATGACAGAGAGTCTGGGTTTTTTTGGAAGGGTTGGTTCAGTTACATAACATTAAAGGGCAAGAGGGAGTTGGCTGTGAATATTATCCCTGGACTGTCTGTATTGCTAGACTCTTGTTGCCACATTCTGCATTCCATTCAGGTATCCTCTATCTAAATGATTAACTATTCATTTATCAAATAAATTAATAAAACAAAAAGACAGAAAATTTTATTCTCAACAAAAAGGGGCCTGCTGGTGCTGCCAGGTAGGGGCTGCTGCTAACAGCAGGGTCAGCAGTTCAAATCCACTTGCTGATCCACAGGAGAAAGGCAGGGCTGCCTGATCCTGGATTTACAAAGCTTTGGAAACCTTATCTAGAGTCGCTATGAGTTGGAATATATCCTGTAGTAGTGGGCTTGGGTTAGATAAGAGGAGAAAGAGGAGAAGCCACTGATGGCATTCAAAATGAAATTATGTACCAATTTAGAGACTGTTTAAAGTTTCTAAGCTTTGCTTAAAAATATGAGATACATTGAAAGCTAGTATAATTTGTTGTTTAAGTATACTTGAAATCTACTTTCATATAATAAGGGAGCTGGTGAATGCAGTTCAAAAGAAAGAAGCTATACCCTTTCATTAATGAATTATCCTGAAATCTTCAGATATCCTTTCTTTCAACTGCCACTCAAATGTTCACTGAATTAAGCCAACTGAATGATACAAATTCAAGGTTGCCTCCTTCCAGAATAACGGCATGACATTCTCTAGGAATTTCTGGTCACTTTATCTAATTTTCCAACCTGTAAAATGGGAATAAAAAGTCCTTCATCCAGGACTTGGAGAATTTTTGACAGATTCACTGATCGTGAAACATCTCTGTGGCCCTATGGGTGAGTGTTCAAGCTGCCAGTCAGCAGCTCCCACCCACCAAACTCCACAAGAGAAAGATGTGGCAGGCTGCTTCCGTAAAGACAGACAATCTTGGACACCTTGACGGGCAGTTCTAGTCTGTCCTGTAGGGTCGTTATGAGTCAGAATCAACTTGAGAGAAGTGGGTTTGGTTTCAGGTTTTTATCCTGATTGCTGTTTTTTTGCCAATCAAGAGTAATTACAGAACAATTATTTTTGGTTTAATAATCACGGACAGACTCTGCCCTGGAGGCAAAAAGGTTTACCCATTTAGCACAATTCTATTTATAAGGTATTTTGACCCTGTATTCAATTACTATTTGTAATATTACCAAGGAATTATTTCTGTTACAGGCTAGGCTCCTTCAGATTTCTGAAGTCCCACAAAGTCCCCAAGTTCCCAGCACTGACTTAGAGTTCCTCTTATAACTGGGTGTAGAAGGCCATAGGTCTCCAAACTTATTTGGCCTACTACCCCCTTTTCAGAAAAAAAAATTACTCAGTGCCACTCTGTCAACTAAAAATATCTGTATTATTGCCCCCAATCCAGGATAAAGTATAGGTATCTGTTTTTGATCTGGCCCCACCCCACCCCACCCCTACCCCGATCTTTCCAGTGGGTATCACCCATGTTGGAAAACATTGATTTAGAGAGATGCTGTGACTCTCTGGGAGAATAACTGGACTTATGCTGTTGGAAGCTGTGGCCCTCCCTGGGAGACTATCTGGACTTATACAGTTGGTTGACGTAGGATCTACCCATACCCTCCCGACTAAAACAGAAAAAGAAAGGAAATACTGTTCTAGCATTGCTTTTTTAAACATTAATTATCCTTGTAACAACATCTAAATGACATTTACTTACTAGCGTACGCTAGTAAATTCTCCAGGATATAGTTAAGCTCCTGTTGTGGTCATGTATTCTATTGAGTGAGCAGAAAAGGAGACACCCAGAGTAAATTCACAAAGTCAATTTCCAAAGAAGGAAATGAGCCCAAGGACTTCTTTAGTTTCTTATGAAAACCATAAGCACATATCCGTAACTCATTCCACCCAGTCTCACATGTAATTTAACTCTCCTGTCTCATCTCTTAATTGAGGCAATTAGTGAGTATATGCTCACAAGTAATTGTCAATAGTTTCTTGTTCCCTATTATCCCGGTCAAAAAATGAAATCTCTAGATGAATAAAAACTACACTTTTCTAGTTAAATATTCAGAGGGAGTACATCATTAAATCTTATTTTTAAATCTACATTTCATAATATCAAAAATATTCAACATATAATAAGAGCACCTGTCTTTTTCCCTGATGGGCTCCAAAGAACATTCAATAAATTATTCTATAAATAAATCAGTATGCTGTTGTATTGATATAAATTTGTTATCAACCCTGCAATTTCCCAAAGGCTGCCTCAGACTCTAGCAGGAATCAGGCAGGAAGTGGCACTCATTTTGAGCGGTCAAGAGACCAGAGCAGGAGTTAAGATTAAAAGGCAAGGAACAGGGTAATTAGAGGTCAAAGTAATGCCTTTAAAAAAAAAATCTAAAAGTGTTTTTGATTTTTGGTTTGTTTGGGGGAGGGGGTTTGTAAGTAATTGGTGTAGAATTTGTCTTAACTGATACGAGTCTTAGTAGCATAATAGGAGCCCTGGTGGCATAATGGTTGTACACTGGGCTGCTAACTGCAGGGTCAGCAGTTCGAAGCTACCAGCTGCTCCTCAGGAGAAAGATGGGGCTTTCAACTCCTGTTAAAGAGTTATAGTCGTAGAAACTCACAGGAGCAGTTCTACCTGTCCTATAGGGTCACTATGAGTCTGAACTGACTCACCAGCAGTGAGTTTGGTTTTGAGTTTTAGAGGCATAATGGGTTATGCATTGGGCTGCTGAGAGGTTAGCGGTTGGGACCCACCAACTATTCCAGGAAGAAAGAGGAGGCTGATACTCCCATAAAGATTTACAACCCCAAAAACTCTATGGGACAGTTCCACTCGGACCTACAGGGTTGCTATGACTCGGATTCAACCGGAAGGCATGAGTGGGTGGGTTCCTGTTCGAAGGTGGCTCCCAAAGCAAGCTAAATGAGATGAACCTATCTCCATCCAAGCTCTGCAATAATTACTACATTGGTTTGCGCAGAGAAATATCAACCATTAGCAATAAGAAAAGGACAAGTGGCATTAGAATCCAATTACTTTTCCTGGAAATTGATGCCTCATCAATCTTCCTCCCCACCCTAGGATCCCCGGACCTGCCTAGCATCAAGCACCAAGAAGCAGAGCCCAAGCAGGCAAGTGTGCAGTGACAGCAGGACCAGTGGTCACTGTTCTCAGATGGTCAAGTGCTTTGGGGTTCGTGTAACATTACAACTGAGAAAACCCAGAAAGGCAAAGGTGCCCAGAGGCAGGTACAGCAAGAAATTCACAGAGCAGGCTTTATTTGGAAGCACTTTGTGAGGCTTCCCATGACCCAACTTCATAGCAGCCTATAGGCTTGGGAAGTATCAAGGAACTCTAAGAACGTATTCGTTCCAAGACACATCTCACCCCCTTGACTGCACTGGCCATCTCTGACCGAGTTCTCAGTGCAGAGCTAGACAAAGAGTTGAATTAGTCGGCTCACCTACCAATCTCCTAACTCAGAAATATGGGGATGTAATGAAGTAATATTCTCATCCTGAGCTAAGGGAGGCAAGCCAATCAGAATTCAGCATGCCAGGGAATGCACCTGCTTCAGTGCTGGCCCAATGGCTTGAAGCTCAATAGGTAATGCCACAGAACACATCTGGGCATCTGGGCAGAGCGTCACTGCCAGATAGATGGGCATGGGGCTGTGGGGTATTCGGCTGACCTACCTGCCACTCTGGTCTGAGGTCCAGGTAACAGATCTCCCCTCAGGTTTGGTTCTGTACCAGATCCTTATGGCACGAGGAAAATCAGTCGCTGTCGGTACCCCTGTCTTCCTGATCTGCAAGCTCCACATGTCGGTGGCAAACAGGAGCTCCCCACAGCCAGGAGCCTGGCTGCAGTGAGCATAATAGTCTAACTGCTCCCTCCAACGATCTGCAGGCAGAGACATGAGTTCACGGATAATCCAATTCCTGCGCTCCTCAGAAACAAGCTGAGGAGACCTTGTCAATCTTTCAATACCTGCCACAGCAGCAACATCCACCTCCTCAACCTTTAAAACAGACAAATCACAGCAGTCCAACACCAGCACAAAATCCGCACTCCCATGATGCCCTGTGTCACAGCAGCACTTTGAACCAGAAATCCCAGAAGTCTGTTGCTGGTTGTCATGGTTACCATCTCTATCAGAAAAAGTCTCTTTTTTACCTTTACCACAGATTTCAAAATCATTACATCCTGTTTTATATGAGAAGGTCCTTGTGTTTGTCACAGGAGCATGGCAGGGTTCTGGTGTCCTAAATTCATGGCTTTTGTTTGACTTCGATGGGACAGCTTCCTCAGAGGGACTACTTGGTTTCCTGGGTCTGTTTCCAGGCTCAAAAAAAAGCACAATGGAGCCCTCAATGGTGCGAGTTTCAAAATGTACGTCCAAATCCAATACGTAGTGCTTCACAAGAATGTGGCTGGTGTTGGCCATGAGAGGCAGATCGTCTCGGAGAGGGTCCAGCTTGTCGTCCATGATGCAATTTGTTGTTGGAGAGTTCTGGTAAACTCTCAGAGGGGGTTTCCTATCTGCCTCAAATTTCTGGAATCATAAATGTCAGCTTCCAAAAAAGCCACCTGATGTCGCACAAATTACAGTTCCACAGCCTTCAGTCCTTTGGCAAAGAAGAAAAGCACAATTACACAGAATTCCAAACAAGACCCTAAAGGTTCCTGCAACTGCGACTCCTGCAAGTCGACACCCATCCTTTAAAATTTCCCAACGTGTTAGATGCTTGTGGCTAGAAGGCAGATTAATCTTTTTGACTGGCATCAAAGAAAGCTGCATGATGGGCTTCTAAAAATATTTCAATTACCAATGGAATGAGACGGGCCTTCTCAAAGCCAAATAAATTATGCTTCTAGAGCAGTCCTTGTTTGGGAAAAGGGCAATTGTTACGCAAAAGCGTAACTGAGGATTACTGTGCCTCTTGTTTTAAAAGATATTAAATGTTATCATTTCTAATTTTGTGCATCAAAAGATAAGTGATTCTCTACTGTGATTCTAAATAACAAGTGTGAATGAAGGCTAAATGGCCTCATAGTTTTATTCTTTGAGAGTTATAATGTAATACGTACAATGTAACTCCAGGGATTAATGCACTTTTCCCATTAGGACTGCTCTCGTATCAGCACTTCCAGTAAATTACGGGAAAATGAACCAATTTACCAGGAGTGCATTCTAAGTATTCCTTTGAGATTGTTCATGGAGATTTTTCAAATTTATAGTTAAATACTCAAGGTATATCATTACATCTTAATAGCTGAAAATCCATTAACATTCTGGGTAATAGCCTTCTTGTGGCAAACAAAAGGTCTTCTCATTTGGAAGGGGAAAAAGTAGGCAAATACCTATAAAAGGGAAGAGAGAAATTAAATGCAGAAACAGATGTTGTAATAAACTGTACAAGTTCTTCATAAAAGTTCTGAATCAAAATGTATTCTTATTTATAATAGGAATCTGACTAAAAGAAAAATTATTGGAAATTATTTCAGTCCCTGTTGTATACCTAATTTCTTTCAGCATATGCTGTTTTCTTTTCTTCCTTTTCTTTTTAAATTCTGTTGCCAAAAAATGAGAAAGAAACGACAGGGGAACAGAAGTAAGAACTCTTGACAGACATATTTTACAATGTTGTTTGTATTTCTAAATATCAGGAGTTATTCTTTGGTCACCTACAGAACATTACTTGCTTGTTTTTTTAAATAAAACTGAGCCTTCCTTTCTATTTGTCTCACTCTCCTCACCTCCCTTCCAACTCTACCTGCTTCTCCACTCTACCTTCTTCTCTCTCTGTCCTCCAGAATCTCATTCCAGCAACCAACTCCATCGAATTTTCTCTTTCTACCTCTCTAGAGGCTCTTCCTTATCAAAATCCTACCCAGCTAGCCTAAATCTGGCCACCTGCAGCACTGGACAATTTGGTTGCAAGCTATTTTTCTAGTCACAGAGACCAACCTTCACTCTAAACCTCTTCCTCTAGCCAAAGGGCCTGTCCAAAGCCAGGGACCCTGAAGGTCTAGCGACCACACTTCCATGCCTTTGGGACTAAACTGAGTTCCACACCTAGAACTCTCCCAGCTTCTTTCTACCTCCTGTATCTTCCGGCCCAAATCTTCCTTTCTCTCCAAATCTCAGTTCAAATTGCAACCACCTACAGAAAGCCTTCCTTGACCCCCACTTCTTCCCTTCACCAAACCATATATGGTAATTCCCTTCAATTCAATAGGATTTGCCAAAGCAAGGGTGCAGAGCATAGTCGGGGATTACTTTAAGGAGGTGTTGGTACTTCCATTTGGGCAAGGTATTTTCTTTTCGGCATGAATCTTAACAAGTGATTGAATCTATCATTTAACGTGACAAGAAAAGAAGATATAGTAACACGCTTAACAACAACCTTCAGTCAAGCCATGAGCTATGTAATGAGAAACAATGGATGTTAAAAATGTAATTCCTTTTAGGATGACCGACAGTACAATAAAAAAATGCTTTAAAAAAGTCCAACCTTAACACACACACACACAATAGAAAAAAGAGGAAAACCCACCTTTAATCAACTGAGTGACTCAATGAAACTCATTGCCATCAAGTCTATTCCGACTCATTGCAACCCTATATAGGGTCTCCTAAACTGTAAATTAGGGAGGCTCGGTGGCATAGTGGATTATGCACTGAACTGCTAACCACAAGATCAGCAGTTCAAAGCCACTCGCCTCTCTGAGGGAGAAAGATGAGGCTTTCTAATCCCATAAAGATTTACAGCCTCAGAAAACTCCAGGGGCAGTGCTACTCTGTCTTGGGGCCACTATGAGTCAGAATCCACTCCATGGCAGTGAATTGCATTAGATATTCTAAATCTTTATGGAATCACAGAGCCTCCTCTTTCTCCTGAAGCAGCTGCTAAGTTCCAACCTTGTGGTTAGCAGCCCATCACCTAACCCCCAGTGCCACCAGAGCTCCTTCGCCAACTGAAACAAGGGTCAGGGCGATTCTGTGTGTCAGAGGAGAATTGTGTTCCACAGGGGGCAATGACTTAGCAGTTAAGTATGATAACCATTTACACTACCCAGACTTGCAAAGATAATTTAGTAGCTCTCTAAATGATCATATTTGAAGAAAATCGTTTACCACTTATAACAATACAGATACAATCATATACTACTAAACCCTAAGAGAGTCCTTTATTAGCTTCTAAAAATTTATATAATTTAAGAATACGATATATTTTCTAGAGCAATTTTACATGACTTTTAGCTCTGGGAGAAAGAGAACTAGGCTGATGGTGAGCCCTGTAGCCACATACCTCTACCTTTTCCCTGGTTTGTCACTGCCACTAGACAGCCTTTGGGCTTCGGTGGGCTCCTTATGAGACTTCCCACAGAGGCCATTTTAAACCTTCTTGACTTTTCATTCCTAATTCCATGCTGCATTTTCATTCTCAGCAGATTATTTTGCCTAAGACAATTTTGAATCTCTGAAATATCCAACTATTCACTACGATTACCTTTTCTGGACACAAACAAAACAATATCCTTCTTAGCATAGATAATTTCTTCACCCTGAATCTCAACTTTCAAGGGCCAAATACAGTGCACTTTCTTTCCCATCCGAGTTCTAATGAGCAATGAGACAAGAGCATGGCAGAAGAAGACCCAAAGAGTCCCATATTACTAATGAGAATATGGCTAGTGTGAAAGCCTATGGTCTTCAAAATGTGCACCCCAAATTTGGATGGTTTGCCCACAATGTCACAGGCAAGGAAGGATCAGGTCAAAACGCTAAAGAGAGGAGGTAACTCTCCAGGTAAGACTTCTAGCCTTGAGGAGTAAAAGAAGACAGCTCTTTGTGGGAAGGATCGCTGCAGATTAACTCCATTGTGTCCATCAGGTTTTCAGTGGTTGATTTTCAAAAGTATATTGTCAAACCGTTCTTTCCAGTCCATCTTAGTCTGGAAGCTCTACTGAAACCTATTCAATGGCACATCAATACTCAAGACTCTCCTGATACATAAGTAACTGCAGTTTGAGATGCACTCATCAAAATCAAGCCATTCCAACTCTCTTTTATGGAAGGTGTGAATTCTACCACGGAACTACCAATGGCCCCTCCACATCCCCTAGGGTGGAAGTAAAGACCCAGAGACCAAGAGTGTTACACTGAGGCATGGGGAACATCAAGCATGTGTAACACCAGTGTCTAACATCAGGCATGGGAATATGTGTCCCCTTTATAACCAGCCCTTCCCACTAACTTGACGCCCTGTTCCTTCATTTTACATTGTCCTCTTGCCCACATTTCCATCCTCTAGAAGATTTCATTCTTTTTCCAATGTTTCAAGCACCTTCAAGATTTGACAGCTCTAAAAACAAACAACAAAAACAGCATTTGGCCCTACTGCCCAGTTTACTGAATTCTGGAGCTGGGAAAACCCTTAGGCATCATTTAGGGAACTCCCAAGTTTTACAAATAAAGACAATGAGCAACTTGCCCAACCTTTCTTTTGTGTGGAATCAGAACTCTTCCACTTGCTGAGGCTTCTCCTTAGAATTCCAATCTCTAGTTCTCATGCCATAAGCAAGTCCAAGTAATAGACTTCATATCATCCAAGTCCTAAGTAAATGCCACTGCCATAGACTTTCATCATATATCCAGCCGATCTTCTTCAAGTTACATAGACAGGTAACCAAGTCTTACTGTAATAATGTGGTGAGAAAGGGAGAATTTCTGTTACCCCAGAAGATTCAATATACTACTGACACTTTTGTATGGCTTCTAACCTAAATTTTGTATAATATGCAAATCTATTTTAACTTGTTACATCTATTTACTACTTGTCTTTGAGTTCCTGGTGAGCTAAATCTCTGTTCTCTACAAGTACATATTCTTAATGATGTCAATCAGAATCACAGTCCCTCCTACTGGGAAGAATGGATCTGGCTGTGGTTGCAAACACATCACTGTGGCATCTCACAGCATTGTGAAACAGCATTATATCATTTAGAATAGCTGGGATTAATTGATTTAAATTTACTGCTAAGTAACACTAATCTCACTTAACTTATTTTATGTATTCTAGTCACCATCATAAGGAGCTCTGGTGGTGCTGTGGGTTAGGCACTGGGCTGCTAACCACAAGGTCAGCTATTCAAATACACCAGATGCTCCATGGGAGAAAGATGAGGCAGTCTGCTCCCATAAAGATTTACAGCCTCAGAAACTTCACATAGGGTCACGATGAGTTGGAACTGACGATGATAGTGGGTTTTGAGTTATCCAGCCTTTTATTTCCTTCTTAGTTTTTACTTTTCGGTCTTTGGTTGAATTTTCTACATTAGTTTTTTCCCTGTACTGTTTCAATAATTGTACATTTTTCTTTAATGTGCTTACTTAAAGTCAATCCAAATAAAGCAAGGACCTTAGAAAGTTTTAGCACTAGTCTTCCCTACTGCAGTTTCTAGTTTGTTACTAATATCTTAGTATCACATTATTATGAACCACCTCCAGCCCGACTTAAAAATGAAGCCCATACTGATTTATATCACCAAATAGATTCACTAGTTTCCTTAATTGTGATTGATGTGTACATGTCATTCCTTCCTTCTGATTTCAATTTTGTTCCAGTCACTACTGCAATATATCAAATTACCCCAAATTGTTTTGGCTTAAAACACCAACCATTCTAATATGGCTGTACACTGTAGGTGAGTAACATTCTGCTGGCACAGTCTTCTGCTTCTTATGAGGTTGACTTATGCCCCTTGGTAGCACCTAGCTGGAGGATGAAGTTATATGGGGGATCACAAATGGTTACCCAAAGCCCCCGCAGTTATTGGACTTCTTATATAGCAGCTGGGGGGGGGGTGTCCCATGAACAAGCACCCCAACCAAAAGACCTAGTTGAAAGCCAAATGACCTTTAAAAAAATCCAACCTTGAAAATCTGATCTATCTTTGTAGTGATCACTTCCATCATAGTCTATTGGTTTGAAGAGAATCATATGGCCAGCACAGATTCAAGGAGAGGGGAATTGGACTCCACTTCTTAAACTCTTGGCAGCGTCATGCATTATAGAAGAACATATGGGATGGCAGATATTGTTAAGGCCTCCACTGGAAAAAAAACTTGGACATAATTTATTTTGCCTTAGGCACATGTATATCTTAAGTAATTCTTTCCTTAGTGGAAATCACATCCCAACCTGCTGTATATATATACATATATATATGGCTCTCCCTGAGGTCTCTCAGGTTAGGCTCCTGTTCATCAGACTGGCTTTACATTTCTTCTCCATTTGGGTCACACAGGATAACTTTTTCTTGGTTTTGAACTTGGACATGTATGCATGTATGTATATGTGTGCATGAATATATGGTGGTATTTCTGAGTACATGAGGTAGGGGATCTCCTTGCAACTCATGAATAATAGAAGTCCATAGACTCTTCTGTATCACTTAACTGGTCCATGCTCACAATTTCTTTGGCTCAAGAAATTTTCAAGCAACAAACTCTTCATTATATAATATTACAGATACCACAGCTATAGATTCTCTTACATCTATATCACAGAAACCCAGATAGATGATTAAATATTGAGAGAATGAAAATATATGCAAAGGAAGAAAGTTACATAGAAAGCTGGATTAGATTATTGATCCTTTTGATAACTATGTGGACTCCGCTTTCATTTCTCTTTGTCTAGTAATTCTCTCCCTCTCTCTATCATGTCTTGAAGAAACTTTCCTAACCTCACTGATCAGGTCAAATTCCCTATTATTCAATCTCATAGCACTGTGTATTTCCTAATAGCATAATACGTCTAATTTTGCACTTGTTGGTTGGATTGTATAATCTATCCCTTAATTTTGCTAGTAACATGGTAGCATGTCTTAGAACAACCCTCCCACTGATAGAAATTATAAGTTCTAGACAAAACAAAAAACAAAAAAAAAACTTACAAGCATTAGAGAGTGAGCAAAAGAGTTGAATGAAATTGGGAGTTGATACTCAGAATATGGGAACAGCACTGCGTATTTTATTCTTGCAGTTTTTCAATGGAAAACAAGCTCAGTTGGTACTACATGGAGCAGTTAAAACTCAGATAGACACCTGTAATATTGCTGGCTAAGGAACCAAAAACTAGATTCAGGATCAACTTGGCATCTAGAAAATACAAAAGAAAACATTAGGAAAGGAGAAGGCCACAAAGGGAGAACATATAAACTCTGCCTAATTCTTTAACTGACCCTGAACAAGAAGTGTATGGAGCAGACCATAAACTGGTACTCAGAGCTGCTTTGAGTCAGAACCAAGTTGACAGAACCTAACAACAACAGCAAATAAAGATTTCCGCTGCTGCTCCCTGCAGGGAAGGCAAAGTTAACTCTGAGTTCAGTCAAGTTAAACTACCTACTAATATAAACATTAACACGTTTCTAAGGAATACATCAAAATCAAGGGTTTTTATAAAGTATCATTCATAATGTCCAGACTACAATCCAAAATTACTAGATTAAAGAGAAACAAGAAAATATAACTCATGATCAGAGAAAAAACAGTCACTGCACACTGATGAGAGGACCCAGATATGGAAACACATATAACACAACAAAAAGGTTAAGATATTCATGCTATCAACCATTAAGGACATAATGGCAAGTATGCTTGTAATGAAGGAACTAAAAGGAAATCTTGGTCAAGAAATAAAAAATATTTTTTAAAAGAAAGAAAATTATAGAAGCAAGAATACAATATCTGAAATGAAACACTCACAAAAATGCACTGCATGTGTTTAATGGAAGATTACAGAAAACAGAAGAAACTATAAGTGAACATGAAAATAGTTACACAGGAACTACCCATTCTGAAGCAGAAAGAAAAAAGTGTTGGGGGGGAGGGGCAGGGAGAGGTGGATAGAGCCCAGGTACATTTGAGACAAAATCAGAAGGTCTAACGCATGTGCAATTGCAGTCCAAACAGGGTAGATGAAAGAAAATACAGTTGAAAAAAATTTTTTCAAAAATATTTAGCAATGAGCACAGTGAATGACCAATTATTAGTTTCTAGCATATTTTCCTTGGAAAACTTACTGATTCTAGACCTGGCACCAAGAAAATATAAGATTAGCATCATATAGACCCAGAAAGTAGGAACTTAAAAAAAAAAGGAAGAAAGAAAAGCCTGGATGCATATCAAAAGAATGCAAAAACAAACCTAAAAGGAGAGCTCCCAACAAGCAAGTTTGGAACAATTTGAGCAAGACAATAAATAATGATAGTATAAAGTTAGATCTCAATGAATAACATGTATATCTATAAGTCCATTCTGATATAAACAAATTATTGAACTAACGAATGAATAAGGGGGGAGGGACTAACCTTTTTACAGAAAAATTCCACATAATAAATGCATAAACTCTTTCCTCCAAGAGGTAAAGCTTGTATGGGATGGACTTATAAAGAAAAAAGAATAGTAAAGCAAAAATATTAACTTTACAATAGAGAAACATAGCAGGCACTACCTTAATTATATTATGAAGATTAATATCAGAAGTGGTAAGTCATCCTGATATAATTTCCCCTGGTATAATATATGTATTCTTCCCCAAAGCTCTAATTTCATTCTAAGCATAAGAAAACATCCAACAAGCCCACATGGAAGGACATTCTAAAAAATACCTGAAAGTAGTATTTGAAAATGCCTGCTAATTCCCAAACAACCCACAAGGAATTTTCTAGATCTAATAGAGGAATTTAGCAAAGTTGTAGACTACAAGATCAGTAACAAAAATTGGTTAGACTTCTCTACAACAAGAATAAAAAATCTGAAAGAGGGATTAAGAATGCAATTCCATTTATAGTAGCATCCAAGAGAATAAAACACAAAGAAATAAATCTGGCCAGAAATATGAAAGACTTGCATAATAAAAACTACATTACTCAGATGAAAGAGATTAAAGGAGACTAAAAGAAATAGAGCCCTAGTGGTATAGTGGGTATAGGCTACTAACCACAAACCCAACAGTTCAATAGCATCGCTGTTCTGAGGGCGAAAGATGAGGTTTTCTATGACCATGAAGAGTTACAGTCTCAGAAACCCAAAGGGGGAGTTCTACCCTGTCCTATAGGACTGCTGTGGGTTAGAACCATCTCAGTGACAGTGAGTTTGGTTTGGAAAAAAAATGGAAGGGCATTTCATGTTCCTGGGGTGGAAGACTTCATACTATTAAGATAAAACGAAAACCAAACCCACTGCCAATGAGTTGATTCTGACTCATAGTGACCCTAGAGAACAGAGTCAAAATGCACTACTCTATAGTTTCTAAGATTGTAAATCTTTATAGGAGATGAGAGCCTCCTCTTTCCCCCAAGGAGTAGCTGGTGGGTTTGAACCACCGATCTTGCAGTTATTAGTCCAATGCTTAACCTACTGCACCAGCAGGGCTACTAATAACATTCAAAGCAGTCTATAATAATCTCAACCAAAATTTCAATAGCTTCCTTTAGAGAAATGGAAAAAACCCATCCTTAAGTTTATATTGAAAGGTAAAAGTTACAGCAATTCTGAACAAGGTAGGAGAACTCATACTTCTGATTTCAAAATACAATATACAGCTAATAGTACATTAGCTGCTAGCTAATGTACTATTAGCTGTATATTGTATTTTGTACATTATTGTATAATTGTACATTAGCTAATGTAATTAAAACAGTCTAAAACTGTTAAAAGAATAGACCAATCAGCCAAAGGAATACAATTGAGAGTCCAAACCCATGGAGTCATGGTCAACTAATTTTTGACAAGGGCGGTGAGATAGTTTATTGTGCCAGCCTGGCTGATAAACGCAGGTGGGATTGACTGAAGGGCAGAGAGATAAATGGCTTGGTGAGCCTTGCCTTTCTTGTCTCTTGCTCTGTGATCATCTGACCAGTGTGCGGCTGCCTTGCTTGTTCTGTTCCTCAATTTAAAGGCTACACTGCCTGTGGGACGCCTAGCCTGTGACTGTGTCGCTGTAAGTAGAGGTCCCTTTGAGACTTCTCTGGAGCTGGGGACTGGCAGTTGGTGACCTGCCTTGTGATTGGCTGCTGTGCTGACATAGAGCCTAGCTCTCTTTACAAACAGAGGAAGATCTGGCATCAGATAGAGACTTGAAGACTGCTAGTCTCTCAACTTTCTCTCACGGACATGAGTTGCACTAAGTCATTTGTAGAGTTTTCTAATTTAACTGTTTATTTCTTGTATTATATATTTATCTGTATATGATTTAACAGTTCATTTCTCATTATATATCTAATTATCTTTATAAATAAATATATTAAATTATCAGGAATTTGGTTTTATCTCTCTAGAGAACCCTGTCTAACACAGGTGGTAAGAATACTCAATGGAAAAGTTTTTTCCATCAATGTACTGGGAACACTGGATGTCCACCTACAGAAGAATCAAGCAGAACGCACACCTCACACCATAAACAAAAACCAATTCAAAGTGGTGTAAGGATCGAAACATGAGAATTAACATCATGAACTTCCCTTACACAATTGATGTGTGTATGGATTGGGAGAACAGTTGTATGAGCCCCTAATAAAATGTTTAAAAATAAATAAATAAATAAATAAAACATCATGAAATTCTTAATGGAAAATATAAAGGCGTAGATGTAGGGCCTATTTTCATTGTGTAATATGTTAGAAGAGCAAAAGCACAAGCAGCAAAGACAAAATAGATCAATAGAAAGTCAGGAGACTTCAATCCCTTTTTTCATCAAATGACTTTATCAAAAAAGTAAAGAAGCGAGTTATAGACTGAGAGAAGATTTTAGGAACCATATGTCAAGTATAGACTGTTAACCACAAAATCAGCCTTCCAACTTCCTTGGCAGCTCCTCCAGAGAAAGATATGGCTCTATGGTTTACAGTATCAGAAATCCTATATAAGGTTATTATGAGTCACTATGAGGCAATTCAATGTAAAGAAGACCAAAATTCTTACAACTGGACCAGTAGTAGGTAATGTCATGATTAATAGAAAAAAGCTTGAAATTGTCAAGGATTTTGTCTTGCTTGGATCCACAATCAATATTCACAGAACCAGCAGTCAAGTGATCAAACAATGCATTGCATTAGGTAACTCTGCTGCCCAAGAGCTCTTTAAATGTTGAAAAACAAAGATGTTAACAAGTCATTGTATTCAATTGCCTCAGCTGCATATGAATGTTGGACATTGAATAAGGAAGACCAAAGAAGAATCCATGCTGCATTTGAATTATGGTGCTAGAAAAGAATTCAAAAAGTACCATGGTCTGCCAAAAGAACAAACAAATCTGTCTTTGAAGAAGGACAGCCAGAATGCTCTGTGGAGGCATGGGTGGTTAGACGTCTTCTCGAGTACTTTGGCGATGCTGTCAGGAGAGAACAGTCCCTGGAGAAGGATACCACGCTTGGCAACGGGGCAGGGAAAAAGAGGAAGGCCCTCGACAAGATGGGCTGACACCATGACTACTACAACGGGCTCAACCAGAAGAATAACTGTGAGGAGGGCAGAGGACCGGGCAGTGTTTCGTCTTGTTGTACATGGGGTGACTGTGAGTCAGAATTGACTCAATGGCACTTTATGACAACATGAATCAGAATCAACTGGATGGCAGTATGACATCCAATAGGGATCTACTATAAAAAAATATACATAAATGTATACAACTTAACTCTTTTGTGACCTAATTATTTTCCCATTTCCAGTTTTTTGTTGTTGTTATTGTTGCTGATACCATATGTTTTCAGTAATAGAAGACATGTTGAAATAAAAAGACTGAAAATTTTGAGGTAATATGAATTTTGATACAATTTTGTGGAACACAAATGACCCAAATGGACTGGTGGGAGGACTGGTTGGATCAGGACCATTTCAGATTCATGCAGTTACACATGTTCCCTCCAGGTGAAATAGAAGCGTCCCAAGAAACCTGAGTGGCTGAAAATGTTGGTGAGTGATATCTGACCCACAGCTCACAAAAGGGTTAACAACAACAACAATAAAATACAACTAATTCAAAATCTTATGAGAATCCTCCCTCCACCTACTCTATCCAGGACCTTCTATTGGCATCCTTGTTAGAGAAGTTGGTAGTGGTAGCAGGGCATCATCTAGCTCTTCTGGTCTCCAGGTTGTAGAGATTGATGTTTATGTGATTCAATAGTCCACTGGACTAATTGTTTCAATATGCCTTTCAATTTTCATCACTTTCTTTCTTCCAGTCTCAGATGGATGTTCCTAAGCTTTTAAGTCCCCCATGCACTATTCACCAAAGCAGGCTGTAGAACACTGTCTTTGTGAACTATTATTAGGCTTGAAGTCTTTTTTCAGTTCTTTACACTGTGTTCTTTCCTTTGGGTTTTCTAGCTCTAGGCCTTTGCACACTTCATTATCATATGTTACTTTGTCATATTTAGTTGCCTTTGAAATCTTCTGTTCAGCAAGTTTGAGTTTCTCCCGACACCAGTTTTCTTTTCTTTCTTTCCTGTCTTTTCAATGACCCTTTCCTTTCTTCATGTATGATGTCCTTGGCGTCATCAATTACTCAGCAATTACTGGTTATTGAGATGTTCTCTAAATTCAAGGTCGTCATAAGGGCTATTGTGGGCCTGTTTTAATTTTCTTCAGCTTCAACCTGAACTTGCCTGTGAGCAATTGATGTTCTGTCCACAGTCAGCCCTTGGCTTTGTTCTGCAATATTGTTTATCATTTCCTTCCCAGACATGTAACCAAGTTGATTACTGTGTATTCTATTTAATTTACACCCATCCATGTCTACTTTAAAAAAGTAATTCTCAATGCATCTTGTATGAATGTTTGATCAATTTCAGACTACAGAAGCTTGCAAAAAGTCTTCTATCTCTCATCTTTGCCATTAGTGGTTGGAGCTGGTGCATAAATCTAATAGTTTATTAATTGGTCTTCCTTGTAAGTGTATGGATACTAGCTCATCACTGACAGAAATGTACTTCAGGATAGTTCTTGAAATGTTCTTTTTTGACAAAGAATGCTATGCTATTCCTTTTTTATGTGTCATTTCCAGCACAGCAGACCACATAACTGTCTGCTTCAAAATGACCCAAACCAGCCCATTTCAGCTCACTAATGCCTAGGATATGGATAGTATGTATTCCATTTCATTTTCTCTCTCTCCCTTTTTTTTCAGTTTTGTTGGCAGGTAATCCACATATCATATCATATAATGTAATCCACATATCCACCATTTCATTTTTGACAACTTCCAATTTCCCTATATTCACCCATCATTCCATATTCTTATAACTAATGAGTATTATCAGTTGTTTCTTCTCATTTTGAGTCATGCCACATCAACAAATGAAGGCCCCCAAGTCAGTCCATCCGTGTCATTAGGTCATTAAGGTCAACTCTATTTGGAGAAAGCATATCTACCAGAGTTGTATTTAGAATATCTTTTAACCAGAAGGACTCATCTTCCAGTACTGTATCAGACAGTGTTCTGTTGCCACTTGTAAGGACTTCATGGGACTATTTTTCTTTTAAGTATAACGGATATTTAAAAAGGTCATGAAAACATGGGCTATAAGCTAAAAATTTTAAATATGAACTTCATTTCTCAACAAAAGCTCTACTAAGGTCAAGATACTTGGAAGCTATGATGCCACTTTTAGTCCATTCCTAAAAACCTGAACCAAAAACCCAGATTCACTGCCTGTCATCAAGTCATTTCTGATTCATAGCCACCCTGTAAGACAGGTTAGAACTGCTCCTGTGCGTTTCCAAGGCTGTAAATTTGTACAGAAGCAGAAAATTTCATCTTTCTCTCAGAATCTAGATGGTGGGTTTGAACTGCTGACTGTTAGCAACCCACGGTGTAACCTAAGATGATGCTACCAGAGTCCTGGGGATTTAATCATGTTGGTGCAGTCTTTTTTACATTACCAACCAAGGAAAATCAGTGCCCTTGAAAGACTTTTTTATGACCAGGAAACAAAAGTCATAGGGACTCAAATCTGGACTGTAAAGTGAATGCATGGTTTTTTCCAACTATGTCCTTGTTTGAGGAGAGGAATGTGCAGTAGCATTGTTGTGAAGGAGAAAAACTCTGGTGAAGCGTCCCTGGGCATTTTTCTGCTAAAATTTTAGCTAACTTTCTCAAACCATCCTTACAATAAGCAGATGTTATTGTCTTTTGGCAACATCCTTCGGTATCACACAGAAAAACCTGTCACCATGACTTTTGCCCATGACAGTCCACTTTTACTTTAATTGGACCACTCCAGCTCTGGGTAGCCATCGCTCTGATTGTGGTTCATCTTTCGGATCCAACTAGCAAAGTCAGGTTACATCTCTTAAAATTCTTTCAAGAAATGCTTCAGGCACTTGCCCCACTTGTCTAAAATTCCCATCAAAAACTCTGCTGAATGATGGGGGGAGTGCGGAGTGGAGATCCAAAGCCCATTAGTAGGCCACTGGAGATCCCCTTGCAGAGGGGTCTCGGGGAG
>NW_022103924.1:3954174-3963908 GCF_000313985.2 Echinops telfairi
GGACTCTTTTCAATTTAATGTCTTACCCTCCTTATTATGGTAAACTAGATCCTGATCAAACGTGTTAGAGCAAGTTGGTATAAATTTACTTTGGTGCCCCACCCCGCCCCAAATGAAATCCATGGAGTCTTTTCATTAGATATATTTTCCGTCAAATTTTTAAAAGATGCCTCATAGATTATCAGGTTCTTCTTCCTAGTCTTTCTTTGCATGGAAGCTCTGCCGACATCTAACATAGATGACTGGAACAATGGTGTGGAGGCCTCCTGTGGCTGCCTAAGGAAGAAGGAGAATCCAACTCTTCACAGCCCAAGGCCTATGACCATAAGGCAGATATCAGACATGCCTCTACTCTCCATCTTTCTTTACCCTGTTCTGACACCTACCATTCCTCCCATAACACTCTACTGGGTTCAATAATCTGTTGCAAGGGCCACCTAAAATTCACAGACAATGTTCACAATTGCAGATGTTTATTAGGGAAGTTAACAGGTTTCCATGAGTCAGGATCAGTAAACAGTAAAGACAGTCATTGGTCCATAGCAATACCTCTCCTCAGCCAGTAGCCCAGTCTCTCTCCAGGCCTCAGCCTCTCAGCCACGTGGCCGCCTTGACCTGTGCCAGGAAGCCAGCCCGCTGTTCTGTCTCAGTTTCATAGTCTCGCCACAGCTCCTCTCTTCTGTCTATGGTCTCCTTATTTCAGACACCTCTCTCAGCCTAGCTCCTTTGCGCTGTGCCATGGTCTCTACGCAGCAGTTTCTTCAGTCTCTTCAGACAGAATCTTGAATGTGTTCCACTGGTGACTCTTCCTCCTTAATATGAAGTCCTAGGATTTCTCTCTGTACCTGCTTCTTAAGATGGGTCATTCTTATAGTCAAGGAAGTGGCAACTAAAATTGACAATCCCCTGTATCAGTGCTTCACGTAACCTATTTGCATGGTCCTACCCAATCATTTGGTGGGAGTTACAGAGACATGAACAGAGGAGTCCTGTGGTGCCTCGGGACCCCACTGGTTTTTAAATACCACTGGCATTGCTTCTAGCATTAGATGAACACTCAAGACACCACAGTAAAAGAAACTGAAGGGCTCAAAGGTTTGAGCAAGTATTAAACTCTTCTGCCTCTCAGGACTTTCCATTCCATCCCCATTTTCTTATCTCTCCTGTGTGACAGGAAGGGGTCCCTGGTGCCCTTTGAAAATTAATGAACTGTTACAAGGTGGATATTATAGTCATTTTTAAACAGCAGAAACAAGTTTATCAAAGAGGTACCATTATCTCTGGTAACTTTTTATCCTGCGTGTTTAAGATAAGCATGCAATTATTTTATTTGGTCTCTAACATTTCAACCACAAGGATTTCCATTTGTTCATTCTTTTGTATTTTTATTTTACTTTGAGTAAAAATAGAGTTGTAATGACCTATTGAATTGTATGATCTGTGAATTATATGCCAACAAAACTGTTTTAAAAATAGAGTGTTAAAACAACATTTTATAAAGAACAACAAAAATCCACAGCCAATAAGCTACATGTTTCAACTGTACAAGTACCAGGATATCCAGAGCTTAAATTCCCTCTGGAACCATAACTGAACCCTCCCTTCCTCCATATAAATATATTCTACAATAGGGTCTTTCATTGTAAAACTCATACCCACAGGGCAACGTCATTTCTCATTGAGTAAATAACACAGGATAACAGAATGGGAAGGTAAATTTGCTTTACTCCCCTTAACTATAAATAAAATAAATTAAAATGCAGCATTTTTGCAGAATTACTATATGAGATAAGAAATTAACTTAAATGCTAATTGTTAAGCTAAATTTTAAAACAGATAACTTGTGTTCTCTAGTCACACATTTTAAACAGCCTCTTGTTCCCTTACATACATGTCTTTCATGAAGCACAGGAGTGGCTGCATATAATTTGTGATTATGTGATGAAAGACTCTATTGTGAAATGTACATGGGGGAAAAGTTGAGTTAATGTTGTGGGGGATAATAAAAAGTGCTTGTGATGAAGATCAAGGCTGTGAAGCCAAGTCAGAGTCATAGGCAAAGACCTTTCCCTGGATAAAAAGGAAACCACAGCAGTGTCGGCTGAGGCTTGATTTATACATTATAGCTAACGGGGAGGGGACTGGGGTAGGTCTAGAAAACAAAAGCTGATTTCACTCACACCAGGCTATGGCTATGCTGAATCATGCTTACATGGGATGTGAGCTGATGGAATCGGCCCGCACTGAGGGCAGCTTGTGTTTATTCTGGCTCTTCTGATCCCGTGCTAGCTCACAGATGCCATTTCTCATCGGTGCCTAATGTGCTTATAGTCACATTATCGGCAGACATTGGGTTGCAAAGATCAGATTGGAAATATTTTCTTTTTTTTTTTTCAAAGAGGAAAGAATTGATCCCTTTAATTAATACTTGCTTGCAAAGGGGAGTTTGTTTCCGCTTTCTAAAGAGTGCTCTTTAAACTATGGCAGCGTGATCAGAACCAGGTTCCTGGGAGATTGCACTATTCTCCAAGTCTTATGTCAAGGTATGGAGTCAAGATATGCCAAGTGCTATGTACTCCATCAACGACAGAGTTTTGTATCAACGTCTGATTATTCATTAGAAGATTTGTCTTAAAGTCAGCAGATTTATTTGCTGTTTGTGGTCACTAGCAATGAGGAAAAGCCTCACATAAAACATCTAAATCCTGAAAGGGGAAAATAAACTATGTTCAAAGTTGTGCCATATGTCATTATTAAACAACTAATGGCTCCTAGCAGGGTTGACTTTGCCTTCATCCAGACAAGGAACCCTCTGTCCGTCCCTTGCCATCTTGCTCAAGGCACAAGAATTCACCCCAACCCAGAGCACAGGCTTTTATCTGTTTAAAAACAATACCTCTGTGAAAAATTTTAAACTGCGCAAACACAGAGAAAACATCTATTCAAGATAATCTCTTTGAAGAATATAACTTTTAAAGGGTAACATTAGTATTTATTGGATATTTAATATGAATCTGACACTCTCCTGACTTCTTGAAAACCCTACAAAATAGATGTTAATTTTATAGATATCACCACTTTATAGATAAGGAAATGATGTTGAGAGAGGCTAAATGCCCAGGATTACTCAGATAGCAGGTAGTATGTCTGGAATATTTTTTTTGAATCATTTTATTGGGGGCTCATAAACTCTTATCATAATCCATACATACATCAATTGTATAAAGCACATTTGTACATTCATTACCCTCATCATTCTCAAAACATTTGCTCTCCATGTAAGGCCCTGGCATCAGCTCATTTTCCCCCTCCCTTGCCGCTCCCCCCTCCCTCATAAACCCTTGATAATTTATAAATTATTATTTTGTCATATCTTACACTGTCCAACATCTCCCTTCACCCACTTTTCTGTTGTCCATCCCCCAGGGAGGAGGGTATATATAGATACCTGTAATCGGTTTCCCCTTTCCACCCTACCTTCCCTCTACCCTCCCGGTATAGCCACTCTCACCACTGGTCCTGAAGGGATCATCCGTCCTGAATTTCCTGTGTTTCCAGTTCTTATCTGTACCAGTGTACATCCTCTGGTCTAGTCAGATTTGTAAGGTAGAATTGGGATCATGATAGTGATGGGGGTGGGGAGATGCATTTAGGAACTAGAGGAAAGTTGCATGTTTCATTGCTGCTACACTGCACACTGACTGGCTTGTCTCCTCCCGGCAACCCTTCCTTAAGGGGATGTCCAGTTGCCTACAGATGGGGTTTGGGTCGCCACTCTGCACTCCTCCTCATCCACAATGATATGATTTTTTGTTCTTTGATGTCTGATACCTCGTCTGTTAGACACCTTGTGATCACACAGGCTGGTGTGCTTCTTCCATGCGGGCGTTGTTGCTTCCGAGCTAGATGGCCGCTTGTTTTCCTTCAAGCCTTTAAGACCCCAGATGATATATCTTTTGATAGCCAGGCACCATCAACTTTCTTCACCACATTTTCTTATGCACCCATTTGTCTTCAGCAATCATATTGGGGAGGTGAGCTCACAATGATGTGATTTTTGTTCTTTGATGCCTGATAACTGTAATCACACAGGCTGGTGTACTTCTTCCATGTGGGCTTTGTTGTTTCTCAGCTAGATGGCCGCTTGTTTACCTTCAAGCCTTTAAGACCCCAGGCATGTCTGGAATTTGAACTCATGAATTTGGACTCCAGAATGTTCTTTTCCAGAGGTATATACTGCCTTTGACCTGTCCCTGCTATCAACGCTATTTGGAAAACCAAACAAGAGGCTCATCACAGACCACTCAGCAGAGGCTTCTCTGCCATTACTCTGGTGTCACAACTCTCCATCTCCTAGATCACAGTTAGTGCTCAGAAATCCTGGGATTCAAAGAATGTGCACCACACTTAGTTCTCTCTTGATAGTGGTAGGACCCTCACCTCTGTATTTGATCAACCTAGTGGGCAACGTTGATCAAACTCAACATTAGAGTTCCATGCACTTTGTTTGCAGGGTCCCAGCCCCCATGGGTGTCATGTACCTTATTTACATCATTAACTGGCAAGTTATTCAATCACCTGGGTGGACCATAAACACCTCACATTTGCATAGTTCTACCCAGTCATTTGGTGGTGATGACAAGAGTCATATGACTAGAGGAGTCATAGCAAGTAATTCACTGTGCCACACTAACATTTTCTCAAAACTAACTAGGTTCCAAGTCTTACCCCAATCTCTTGTGACACATTATCTCATTTAGTGTTCATAGAATGATAAGGTACATAGTATTGCTAAATTCATTTTACAGGTGAGAAGTCTAAAACACAGAGATTAAATAGCTTGATCAAGGTTATAAAGTTAGTAAGTGATAAAGCCAGATTTGAACCCACAATCTAACTCCCAAGGCTGCCCCTGTTGCTGTTGTTACCCTCTAATCTCCTGTTATGGAACTTCGTTATACTGTATGGATCTTCCAGCAGTCTTGTGCCCTACGTAATTGGTTACTGTTCCATGGGCAGGAGCCCCATCTCCTAAGCTGAGCTGTAAACTTGGAACACAGGAGCCACTTTACTACCATCATTTGTATCCCTCAATAAGAAAATGCTCCTAAAGAGTCACTTCTGTTCCACACACAGTTCCACTAGAAAGAGTATATTCAATCTGGAGGCCCTTGGAAATACAAACTAAGCCCTGCAGACAGAGGATGCTAGTGGCTTTCTTGATTTCTCAATCTCCATTGGTGCTAGATAAGTCAGAATGGACTCAACAGCAAAGGTTTAGTTATCCTGGCACCACGGAACCAGGAGCAATTCATAGCAGTAATTTGGAATCACTGGAGGCTAAAGTGGTTAACAATGCTCAGCTGCAAACTGAAAGATTGGCAGTTTTGGTTTACACAGCAGTGCCTCACAAGAAAGACCTGAAGATTTACTTCCAGAAGTCAGTCATTGAAAACCCGTTGTAAAGGCCAGCCCCACCAAGAGACACAATGTCCCTCACTGATCCATAGGTTACAGGGAACACAGTATGGGAACCGTGCCTGATCTGACCCCACCACACCTGGGTGAAACACTAAGGGAGTGTGACAGAGCATCAATGAAGTTCCAGGGAAATACCAAAAATAAACTTTGGGGCCAAGGTGTGGCACCCCATCAGACTCAATGGGAAAACACTCATAAAGATCAACAAACAGACCTGGAACTATTTATAGGCTTTTCTTTTATTGTTGTTTGTTTTTTTTGTGTTGTTTAGTATTTTTTCTTCTGTTGTTTTGTTTTGCTTTGTCTTGTTTATGTGCTTATTGTTTATGCATATCTATCTAGATAAGTGAGATAAACAATCCAGAGGAGAAAACAATGGGACTGATGTTTCTGGGGGGAGGAGCATGGGAGAGAGGGAGGTGGGGGGAAGGAAGGGGTGTGCCAACAAGCCCAGGGCAAGGGAATAGCAAATGATCTAAAATCGATGTCGAGGAGGCAATAGGATGCCTGGTGGGGTTTGATCAATGGCAATGTAGCCGAGAAGAATTACTGAAACCCAAATAAAAGCTGAACATGATAGTGAGTGTGATAGGTGTTTATTGTGCCAACCTAGTCAATAGGAACATGTGTGATTAATAAGGTCGCAGTTTGATTGGAGGGAAAAGAGATCAATAGCTCGTCAAGGTTGGCCTCCCCTCTCTCTTGCGCTCAGCGTGCAGCTGCGTTAGCTAGTTCTCTTCAACTGGTGAGTTATAATCTGTGGAACAGCCAACTCATGGATTGTGTTGCTAAAGCTTGAGGTTCCTTCAAGAACCGCTTCACCACACTGCAGGCATATATATCGCTTGAGCTTAAGGTTGGCAGATCCTGTCCTCTTGTATTACTTGAGTTTCATATTCCATCCAGGCCTACTTCGTTAAGCTCCTGAGCTGCTGATTGTTGGTGATCCGCTCTGCTTTTTGCTGTCTGTGCTGGACTGCCTGCATTACTCTAAAGAAGACTTTGGACCCAGCAGCCCTGGTGAGTTGAATGACTTCCAGCATATTAACTGTTCCACAGAGGTGAGTTGAACTGAGCCCTCTGTACTGCTGTGTGGACTAATTAGCTGTTATATGTGTGTGTGTGTGTGTGTGTGTGTGTGTACATATATACATATAATCATAATCATATACACATTTCTCTAGAGAACCCTGTATAACACAGTGTGACAAGAGGAAAGTAAAAGGATATAGAGGAAAGAACTGGGAGGCAAAGAACATTTATAGAGGTCTAAACACAGGCATATACATATGTAAATATATTTTTATAAAACGATAGGGAAATAGATCTATGCACATCTATTTATAGGCTAAGTATTAAGGCAGCAGATGGATATTGGGCCTCCATTCAATGCAAGAACACTTTGTTCTAATAATCCAGCATTCTGTGATGCTCACCTTCCCAACATGATCACTGAAGACAAAATTGGTACATTAGCAAATGTTGTGAAGAAAACTGATGGTGTCCGGCTGTCAAAATATAGAGTCTGGGGGTCTTAAAGGCTTGAAGATAAACAAGCGGCCATCTAGCTGAGAAGCAACAAAGCCCACATGGAAGAAGCACACCAGCCTGTGTGATCATGAGGTGTCGATGGGATCAGGTATCAGGCATCAAAGACCCAGAACAAAAAATCATATCAATGTGAATGAGGGGGAGGGCAGAGTGGTGACCCAAAGCACATCTGTAGACAATTGGACATCCCTTTACAGAGGGTCACAAGGAAGAGATGAGCCAGTCAGGATGCAGTATAGTACTGATGAAACTTACAACTTTCCTCTAGTTTTTTAATGCTTCTCCACCCACCCACTCTCATGACCCCAATTATATCTTACAAATCCGGTTAGACCAGATCGTGTACACTGGTACAGATAAGAGCAGCTGCACAGCCTCACAACACAAGGAACCCAGGACAGATAAATCCCTCAGGACCAATAATGAAAATAGCGATACCAGGAGGGGAAGGAGAAGGTGGGGAGAGAAAAGGGGAACTGATCACAACGATCTACATGTAACCCCCTCCCAGGGAGATGGACAACAGAAAAAATGGGTGAAGGGAGACAGCGGTTGGTGTAAGACATGAAAACAAACAAATACACAGACACACACACACACACATATATATATATAATTATCCAGAGTTCATGAGGGAGAGAGGATGGGGGAGAGGGGAAATGAGTTAAAGACCTCAAGTTGAAAGCAAATGTTTTGAAAATGATGATGGTAACATATGTACAAATGTGCTTAACACAATGGATATATGTATGGATTGCGCTAAGAGCTATAAGAGCCCTCAAGAAATGATTTTTTTAAAAAAGCAAAGTCCCATAAATTCACAAGGTCAGTTCTACCCTTTCCTACAGGGTCACTGAGTCGGTATGGCCCAAATGGCAGTGAGACCTAATGACAACAGAGACCTGGTGGTGCAGGGTGTTGGTGGTGGGTTGCTAACCCTAAGCTCTGCAGTCCAAACTCAACAGCCCCTCCACAAGAGAAAGATGAGGCTGACTGCTCCCATAAAGACTCTAATCTCAGAAATCCAATTCAGGGTCACAAGGAGTCAGAATCAACTTGATGACAGAGCATTCAGTTATTTTGCTAGGGTTTAACTGTCAACATAAAGGCTTTCTACTCCAGTAAAGAATTACAGCCATGGCAGCCCACAGGGGCAGTTCTACCCTGCCCTGCAGAGTTGCTATGAGTCAACATTAACTGGATGGCAGTCAGTTGGAGTTTGAAGTTGAGGTTCAGAAAGGTTACAATACTTCATTAAAATCACACTTTAATGAAATAGCTGAGTTGCTATTTAAATCCAGATGGTCTGGCTCCAGACACCATCCTTGTAGGACAATAGCTGCTAACCACAAGATCAACAGTTTTGAACTTACCAGCGCCTCCCAGCAAGAGATGAGGCTTTCTACTCTACTGTAAAGATGTACAGCCTTGGAAACTCACAGCGACAATTCTACTCAGTCCACAGAGTCACTATGAGTCACAATTGATTCAATCGCAGTCAGTTTTGAGTTTTTATGGATACACAACTCAATGCAGCCTGAGTAAAGAAAAAGAACAGGCTTACTATTTGAAGATGAGGACTTTATCAGGTTACTACTCAATGATTTTTGCTAAATGAGAATAAAACTGAACAAAATATTTTTAATTCCATAGGAACTATTATAAATTATTTATTATTATCAACAAATATTCCTATACTGGGCATAGATAATAGATTTGTGATACAGAGTGCAATAAGGTAAAAAAATGCACAGAAGAAAATATAGATAAAAATACCAGGTTCTTCAGGATGATTTCCTCTTCCCGTAATGTTGAAGAACGCTGTTTTTAATTGAAACCAACTGCTGAGTCTGGTGGCACCAGCAGATAAGCCTTGGATGACTGCCAACTGCAAGATCAGTGTTCAAACCTATCAGCCACCAGAGGAAGAGAGAGGCCATCTGTTCCCATAAAAATGTACAGTCTTGGAAATCTGATGTAGGGTGGTTTCATTGAGTAGGTATCATCTCAGTGGGAGCAGGTTTGGTTGGTGGGATTTGGTCCTTAATGAAACAATCCTTCCTTAATAATCACAAATGCTTTGCCATGGAGAATGAGTAGCAGCTCCAGATTTTAGAAGAATGTCTTTTACTGGCACATAGAAATTCCTCAAATCCATGATATGGAAGGACTCTAATCCAACCCTCACCCAACACATGGATCCCCTCTACAACAGACCTACAGTCTTATAGCTTATAATAAAATATCTGGGATAAGCCCAGATACTTTAATAGTGTGTAAAAGAATAGCAAAACAACCCATATTTCAATCAACTGATAAATGAATGAGTAAGATGTGGCATATGCATACACTGGACAACTATGTATCTGTGAAAAGGGATGAAGTACTGGGTATATGCTAAAATGTGACTGAGCCTTGGGAGCACTATGCAGGGTGAAAGAAGCCAGACACAAAAGGACACATGTCCTATGGCTGCATTTATATGAAATGTCCAGAATATATCAATTCACAGAGACCAGTTTGGTAGTTGCTGAGGGTCAGGAGCAGAGGAGGAGGAGGAACAATGGTTGATGGGTACAGGCTTTCCTTTTCAGGCAACGCGAATGTGCGAAACTTAGGTAGAGGGGAAGGTTGCACAACTCTATGAGTATAGTAAACACTAATAGCTTTTACATTTCACAAGGGTAAGGTGTTTTTTTTTT
>NW_022103924.1:3965246-3984663 GCF_000313985.2 Echinops telfairi
AGGGGCCCACTGTCCATCTGTTTTCTTAATACTCGACCTATAAATATATGTACATAGATCTATTTCCCCCTCATTATATGTAAATATATTTACATCTTTATATGTCTGCATTTACATCTCTATGAGTACCCTTTGCCTCCTAGTTCTTTCCTCTGTTTCTTTGTACTTTCCTCTTGTTCCACTATCATGTTTTTCCTTCATTTTGGTTTTAGGCATTCCTCTCAGTTCCATTGCCCTACAAGGGTAAGTTTTATGATATATGAATTACAGTATATCTTAGAAAATCTGTTATTTTTTAAAGTTAAAAAAAAGACTAAAATGAAGCACAGCAAACCATTTAAACAGTTTTATAGAAGTCTTCTCACAGATGCCCTACAGAAGAGAGAAAATCTTAGATTATTTGGAACTAAAGTTCAGAAAGGACACTTAAATCACTAGGGATTATTAAAAGTCTGATGTTTTAATACGGACTATTTAAAAGATAAGCATATTGACTTTAAAGATCATTAAAGAGAGACACTATCCAAGTTCATATCGCCTTCTAAAATGGTAGAGCATTTCAACTTTTGAATATTAAAGACGCTTTTAACGTGTCAGCTATGTGTATTTAAGAGGATGCTGCCCAAATGTCAGCCATGCACATACCTCTTTCAGCGCATTGTTGCTATTCTCACACCATTTGTGCTACTCTTCTTCAATGCACTTAGCTATTGATTCACCTTTTTTTTTAAACTTGCCCTCATTTTGGGCAATAGCATCAATAAAACCAGAAGTTTATGTTCTAATATTTTCTACCATACATTAAAATAAGTACATAACTATTTATAAATCAAAAGATGGTTATGAATCAACTTGTATATGACTTGAGAAACCATTTGACGTCATCTTGCCCACAATTTGAGAAAAACTGGCTCAAAGTCTAGCCTGGGGACATATCTATATCTGGATCTATCACAAACTCATGGTGGGTGAAAACAACTAAAAACTAGGCCACCAACCTGAAGGCTAGCTAAGTCAACTCACTCAGCAGCACCCTAGAAGAAAGACTAGAGTCGACGAAAATCTTGTGGAGCACAATGCTACTCTGAAACACCTGGGATGGCCATGAAGCAGACAAGTGGATTGTTTTTATGTTGTTTGCTAAACAAAGAGGCTTCAAGATGTTTGTGGAAATTTTCCACTATCATATCACTCCAGCTTTCCATGAACTTTATTGAAAGCCCCCATTGTATATCTATTTATTTACATACAAATGTATCAGGCAAAAAAAAATGTGACAGTCTGCTCCCAGAAACGTTTACAGCCTTAAAAACCGTACGTGCTGTTCTACTCCATCCTATCTGGTCACTATGAGCCGGAATCAACTTAACAGCAGTGGGTTGGGATTGGGTTCCAGTCTCTGGCTACCTATCTATAGACACATGTTTCTTTGAACAGTACGGTTATTATAATGTTTAGAACTTAGACGTTTACTCCCTGAAGTATGCCACACACTCAGTGGGGGCAACAGGGCTGCCACTTAGCCAGGAGAAAGTATTTGAGAAGGAGGCGAATGGATGGTACAGGAAACGAACACCTAAAAGAACAGACATGCTTGAGCTTCTCTACACATTCATGAGCCATGGTGTGGCACCGTCCAGGTGTTACTGTCGTGCTGTGTTGCTCAAAGAGCACTGGATAAAAGACCAGCTGTCTGATGACCCTGCTGCGTGGCGTAGTGGGATGAGCGGTTAACCGCACAATCGGCAGTTGGAACCCATCAGCTGCTGCACTGGAGAAAGATGAGGCAGTCTGCACCTATAGATTCAGAGCCTCAGAAAACCCTATATATGCTCTCAATGAATCAGAATCGGCTGGGTGGCATTTTGAAAAACGAATGCAATGAGTAATTTGAAACAACTTCCTCCCCGCTCCCACTACCATGACTCGAATTCTATCTTGCAAGACTGGCTAGACCAGAGGAGGTACACTGGTACAGATAGGAACTGAAAATACAGGGAATCCAGGATGGATGAGCCCTATAGGACCAGTGGTGTGAGTGGCAAAACAGGGAGGGTGGAGGGAGAGTGGGTAGGAAAGAGGGAACCAATTGCATGGAACTGTGTGTGGCCTCCTCCCTGGGGGACGGACAACCGAAAAGTGGATGAAGGGAGAAGTCGGACAGGGCAAGATATGACAAAATACCCATTTGTAAACTATCAAGGGCTCATGCGGGAGGGGGGAGCGGGGAGGGAGGGGAAAAATGAGGACCTAATGTCGGGGGTTTAAATGGAGAGAAAATGTTTTGAGAAACGATATACAAATGCGCTTTACACAATTGATGTGTGTATGGATTGGGATAACAGTTGTATGAGCCCCTAATAAAATGTTAAAAAAAAAAAAGAAAGTGCATGTAAATTTAAAAACAAATGAAATGAGAAAAAAAAAAAAAAAGAAAGTGCATGTAAACTAAAGCATAGCACAAAAGTAAATTAGTCTCATGATAGTACATGAATATTCTCTTCTCAAACATGTCTACCGCATAGAAGCCTTTATTGACTCACTATCTAAAACAGCACAATCTCCCTCACCCTAAAATAAAACAAGCTTTTTGTCAAAAAAAAAAAAAAGAAACAGTGTGATTAAAGGTCTCGCAAAAGAGAAAAAAAAAAAAAAAAAAGAAACAACTTCCTTTTTAAAAGCAGCTTGCCCCCAGTGGTGATTGGGAAGGTCACTGGACGAACCTCCTCCCTCAACAAAAAGGCACTGGAAGATTTCATCACCATCCCTTTCCCCATTGCAGGGATGAAACTTCTGTTGGTCCCTGAATAGCACAAATGGAAAATGGTTTGCACTTGACTACTTACTAACTGAAAGGTTGGCAGTTCAAACCCAACCAGTGGTACCACAATATAAAGGCCCGGTGATAAGCTGGATCTGCGTCAGTAAAGATTACAAGCCAATAAAACCCTATGGAACTGAGTTCCATACTATAGCACCTGGGCTGCCCTGTGAGTCATGATCAACTTACAGCAATCGGCACTTTCAAGGAGCTGAAAATAAGAAGACACCACTATCTTTATTCTTAGTATTCCAAGAAGTCTTGAGCTCTGGAGTAGCAGACATAGAGAATGACGGTTAACTGGAGAACTCCTGAAGAGAAAAGAACAAAGGAAAAAGGGAAAACCAAGAGAAATATTTCCTGCCTGCCCCATTTTTATTCATTAACCACTTCCCAGGAAGCTACATTGTTTTCCTTCTAAATCCTATGCAGTAAAAACAACTCTAACGCTAACTTAAAATCAATCAGCCGGCTCATGTCCCCATGCGAGCTCAGCTTGTAGCCTCATTTCTATAGTATTTGCTCAACATTCTTGATGCCTGCCAGGCTTTGAGCACACAACTTGAAGACTGTGTGAAAGTTATCCTGTCACTGTGTTTTTTCAAGTTCATTTCATATTCTATAGACCTTCTACAGACAGCCCCAAGCTATAAGGTTCGGCTTCCTACATAGTCACTATTCAGAAAACACTAAGTGTAGAACTACAGAATGATGAAGTCTGATGGGTTCTGTGTTATCTTTGGCTGTTGAAGTGATCTTCAGGGGCATATCTAGCCTAGGAAGATGTCCTGGCCTTCTCAAAGAGTGGTGTCCCAGTGAAAATGAAACCTTCAGGTGTCTTCATGACCAGGCAGTAGGATTCATAGCCATGATATTATGCTCAGAAATTAATGGAACCATTTGTATCTCATAATTCCCCTGGAGTAAACTTACAATCAAATGGGTCAGTACCTCTTCTAAGATCCAGTGCAGTGTTTCTCAAAGTACGGTCTGAGGATCATGTGTTACAAACTCAGGTCCCTAGATACCATGCCAGATCTACTGAGCCAGAGGCCCCAGGAAGAGGAGCCAAAAATCCATATTTTAAACTTCCCAGATAATTCTTATGTATCTTAATGCTTCAAAATCACCAGGCTACTTGAACTAACTCTTGTCATCAAGAAGTCATGAAAACAGAAAAAAGGATTCTGCATTTTTAAAGTACAAAAATAGATCAGCAGGAGAATGGAAGCAAATATTTGCAATTCAAAGGAGGCAAGGTAAAATGTTCTTGGCCATTGTAAGCTGGCAGGATTTAGATGGCAATGTGAATTACAGTGCCCTGGTGGCCATGTGTTGGGCTGCAACCAGCAAGGTCAGTAGTTCAAATACACCAGCCTCTCTGCAGGAGAAAGGCAGAGCTTTCTACTCCTGCAAACAGTGACCGTCTCCGAAACTTATCTGGGCAGCTCTACCCTGTCCTATAGGGCCATTATGAGTCGGCACTGGCTTGATGGCAGAGCCTTGAAATTGAGTGAATTGCAGCCATGGGGGACAAGGGGGTGTCCTCCGTGTAAAGAATACCATCTATAGGAAAGCTCATTTTTTCTGTCCTTTAATATGACACACAACATACTCTATAGAAACAATGACAACCTGTATGACAATTAGAGGGTCTTCTGACATGGAACAATTTTCCTCTCATTCTTTCTCAACGCACTGACTTCGCCTCAACTGGCGTGGTCCATTAAATTGTCTAGGCAGCACTTCTCCAACTTGAAGGGGCAGTGGCATTGCTTGGAGAGTTTATTAAAGCGTAGACTATGGGGCTCCAACCAAGTGCATGGCTAGTAAGTTCCAGGTGGTGGTGCTGCTGCTGCTCCAGGGACCCATTGGCTTAAACGAACTCCAGCCTTCTATCCAGTACTACTGAAGAGCCACCAGGGCACACACTCACCTACTAACCTCAAGGTTGGTGGTTTGAACCCACTGAACAATGATGTGGAAGGAAAGGTCTGGGACCTGCTTCCAAAAAGGTGGCGGCCAACAAGCCCACTGAACAGCTTTGCTCTGTAAGCCAGGAGACTGCCCTGGGTTAGAATGGATTCAATGGCAACAATTTTGACTTTTACAAGAGGAATTCAATGATGCTAAAAACAAACAAACAATCCACCATCTGGCAAATGCTCAACTCACTTCCTGCAGGCATTCTCCAGAACGCCTCTTGCTGCTCACTAGATGCAGGAACTTTTCTCATCATTCAGAACTTTCAGTCTGGATGATAAATGTATCCTTTCTGGGTAACTCCCAAGGACAAATACTTCCTTAATTCCTGGCCTCGGGATGACCTGCAGCCCTACTTCTTTCCCTGCACAAACAATCTCCCATCCTTCTCCATGGGAAATATACTTCCTGTGGCAGGAGAGCTGCAGGAAAGGCAAGAGGTCCCTGGATCCTGTCTTAGCAAGTTATACTTCCTTCAGCTGGAAAACATGACATGCTCCTCCTCCTACCTAGGGATTTCTTTGGTGATCAGCCCACAGAGCTATAGCTATAGAAATTCCACAAAGAGTCCTGTCTCTAAACACCAAAACTAAGTCAAGCACAAACTCATATATTCTCTACAAATATCAGAGACACTCAGATTTCAATATTTACAATCTGGTCCTGTGGGAATAAATATTTAACCTAACACAGATTTCCAAGTTTGGAGATCAGTCCAGAATGTACACAGTGCAGATGGGTGCCCTGTTCTCTCTAAATGGCTTCATAATACATCTCATCAAAGCATGAAATACAATCCTAGGCGCTTTCTAACTGGCTTCTGAGCAGTGAACTGAACATGTGTTGAGTTCCTTCTTCTCAGGGCAAGAGATTTCAACCAAGTCCTGGAAACTAAATAGCACTTGGAAGTAAGGAAGTAAGCACATGCATCCTATGGAGCGTAAATACCTTAATTTTTTTTCTGGGGGGCTGAACTGTCTTATAAATTTGACTGTGTAATGGGGGCATAATGGTTAAGTTTGGCTGCTAACCGAAGGCTGGTGGTGCAAACCCACTGAGCAACAATGTGGGAGGAAGACCCAGCAACCTGTCCCAGACTAGAAATTATGGGGCAATTTTACTCTGCCACATGGGGTTGAACTTCACTCAGCAACACTAATAACAAACAACTAACAATTTAGGAATCATCAAATGAAACTTAATTTAGGGAATTTCGAAGATAACTGAACAATTTATTTCTTCAAAGACTCCATTATCTTAAATCTCTCTCTCACTGCCATCAAGTCAATCCAATCCATCAAGACCCTATAGGACAGGGCAGAACTGTTCCTGTGGGTTTCTGAGACTAAAAAGTTTCGTCTTTCTCCTACAGAACAGCTGGTAGTTTCGAACTGCAGATGTGTAACTACCACACCACAAGGGCTCCTCATACCTTATATAGGATAAGAAATACATGCTTAAAGAAAATGTATAGTGCTCGCTTTGGCAGCACACATAGTAAAATTGGAATGATACAGAAAATGTTTAAACCTAGAGAAAAACTACAGAACTCCACTAATATGGGAGGAATCTAAGATCAGTTTTTAAGTGTTGGCAGTATACTGCTAAACTCTCTGCCAGAGTCAATTCTGACTCACGGCGACCCTATAGGGCAGCAGGCTAGAACTGACTTTGTGGGTTTCTGAGACTGGAGCTCTTTATGGGAGTAGAAAGCTCCGTCTTGAGCTTCTCCTTCAGAGCATCTGGTGGCTTTCGTATAGCAGCCCAATTTGTAACCGCCACGCCATCAGGTACACTACTAATGTTTTACAAATACTGCAGGACATTAAAGGTTTGCCTTAGGTTGACTTTCATAAATCATTGTAAGAGAATGACTAAACACAGCATACACTGTTACCATGGGATTTCCAGAACCTGAAATACACTCTTTATTAGAAAAGACTTCAAGCCCAATGCTCCCAATCCAGACTTGTTAGGAAGGCGTGGGGCATCCATTTGCTCAGAGAGCCTTGGATTTGTCCAGGTTTCTGAACATGGGTGCAGACTGAGCATCACAGACTGTCCCACGCCATCTGCTCCTGGAGAGCCACGGGCTGCTGCTTTCTAAAGAGCAACTTCTAACGTTGTCTTTTCACCTGCATTGGGGGTCTACATTCTGTATGCGGTAGGACGGTCTATTTTCCTGGTTTGGAGGAAGCAACCCATTTCTCCTCTGAGGTGCTGGACCCTAAACAGCAAAACAAACCAGTCTTATGAAATATTGGTCATCACTCTCCACTGAGGGAATGATCTTTGTCTTCACCACCCACATATTTAACTCTGGGTGTTTTCTCTAGCTTAGGGTATTTCTTGACAGAAGCTGCTCTTTAGGCTTTATCAGGGATCAGCTTCCAAATTCCGATTCCAACCTCAGTGGGATCCTCACCAATACCAGGAAGACAGCTGATCTTGTCTTCTCTCTACTCCTTTCCCCACAGTGATCCTCCCCTCCAATCCTCACTCCTTCCTGCTACCATTACTCAATCGAAACATTTAGCTTCTTCACTGATGAAATTTTGCTACAATCAGAGAACTCCCACATATCCACTTATTTACCTCTGTATCCACCCTTCTCCCCACCCCCAATAGGGGAATGGAAGAAGGCTCCCTCCTCCGGTCCAGGCACACCTTGCTCACAACCTGTGCTCTGGATATCATCTCGCTGGGCTCCTCTGGGCCTTCATTCAGCCAGCTAGATCCTCTACCTCCACCTTCTCCCTTTCTCCCTGCTGCTTTCACCCCAGAAATAATGCAATGCGCTAATCTCTTCTAAGGGTCAACACAGCAACAAACTTCTCGCTCATTTGCACTTCCCCTTCCCTTATCATTCTCCTCCCTCACACTCCTCCCTCTTAAAGGAAAAGCCTTCTCTCCCTACCCTTCATTCTGCTTTACAACACTGCTATAATCACATCCTTTGTTGTTGTGCTTAGCTTTCTGAGCCAACTCCAATTTATGTTGAGTTCATGTACACAGGAAGGACCCTCACCCAGCCCTATGCATATCTTCAAGGTCACTGCGTCCTTGTTGTGGTTACTGCATCTCCCCCACCATCCACCTCATTAGGGGTATCCTTAGTTTCCACTGACCACTACTTTATCAAGCATGTCATTTTCTAGACCTTAATCGTTCCCAATGATGTGTCCAAAGGAAGCAAGTCAAAGCCACATTATCTTCACTTCTAAGACTCATTCTGGTCATACATCTATACTATGCCATTAAAACTCAACTCAACTCACTGCTCAAGTTGATTCTAACTCACAGTGACCCTACAGGAGACAGTAGAATGGCCTCAGTAGCTTTACTAGAGTAGAGTGTCCTCTATAGGAGTAGAAAGCCTCATCTTTCTCCCTTGGAGTGGCTGGTGGTTTTGAACTGCTGACCCAGTGGTTAGCAGCTCAACTTGTAACCCTCTAAGCCACCAGTACTCCCTACAACTCCACAGGAGAGGCAAATGACCTCCAAACTGTCTAACTTAATAGGCCCTTAAGAGTAATTCATTTTGTAGCATTAATGCCAGTGGCTATGTCCCTCCTTCCTGAAATTCCCTCCTTTTGGGTATGTGTCATACCATCCTCTCTGTACAGTATTTCCTCTTTACCTTTCTCCCTCTTGGCCACCTTTCCACTCCTTAGATGTGAGGTTTCCTGTCTACCTCCAATCTTTCTCATTTTTTCTGTTCAATCCATGCTCCAATCATTTCAAATTCATATGCCTAGCCCTGGCCTCTTTTAATTATGTTTCTTCCATGAATAATAGTCTGCCAACTTGTCTGAGCAAAACTGCAGGGGACCATCCATGTCTCACTCTCACCAATGCATCACCAACTGCAAAGTCCAATCAATCTATTTTATCAATTCATTGTCTAACTCAGGCTCTGCTCTCTCATCCAGAATATACTAGCATAAGAATTAAATACATATGAGTAAAGCCCTTAGAGGCCCCTCTTACAAGTTGGGATGCTACACAAACACACTGAGGTATGGCTTAAGAGAGTACTGAACACTGGCATCCTTTTAAGAAGTAGGGGTAGGGAGGATTCTAATATGTTATTCTGATATTCTCAACTGTGAAGGCTATAAAGAAATCACCCCAGGCTTCACATTCCCAATTGCCAAAATAAGGGTAAAATAAATCTTTAATCTAAGGACCCCTTGAGCCTTTAACATTCTATATTTCTATTTCTACCAGGCCTTCCGCAGACAGTTTAAACCTCCAAATATATGCCACACTTGCTACATATACAAGATATTATTGGTGCCAAAAGAAACAGGCTAATGTGTCTCTTTGCTGCCAAAATATATCAAGCATATCCTGATTTCCATGAATTTCAAAAACTAAGCTTTCAGTTGGGAATGTCAGAGAAGTAAAATGTAAGCAAAAGAAAAAACAAAACCTTATCATGAGATTGATTAGGGTTATTATAAAACCTATTTCAAAATTATTTCTTCAGGAATCGAGCAACACCGAGGTAGCAGTGGCAGGAGTCAGCCATCAATCATGCTGAGAGTCACGAACATCATTAGGAGCAGACAGCTGTGGAGACTGAAGCCCTATGGAACGGTTGTACCGTCACCCACGGGTCCCTATGAGTCAGCACCAACTCAGTGCCACCCAACAGGTATTTGTTCAGATTTCCATAACAAGGGTGATGCCCCACCCTGAGAGAGGGTTACAACCAAATCACATCACCAAATATACAGTTTTAGCTATAAGAAATGGGAATAAGTATAATTCAATATGTATTAAAATATGGCATCTAACTGTGTCAGGAAGTTTTAGCATATCACCCTAACAGCATTAAAATACTATGGTCACCACAGGAATCAATAGCAAGCCTTAGCTGAGAGTGGCTCTTGCTGTTAGCTGCCACAGTCAGCCTCTTGACTCGCAGTGTGCCCATGCATAAATGGCCCCCCAGTTCTGCGCCCATCACCAACATGGGTTTGTGATCCATACGGTTCTCATTAGTTGATTTTCGGGAGCAAATCGCCAGGTCTTTCGTGCTATAAATGTTAGCTGGGGAGCTAACACACATGAGCCTGTGCTGACAAACGGGTGGCGGCTGCTCCTACCCTGCACTGGTCCCTAACAGAGCCTGGGAATCCCTCCATGGGAAGCGAAATGTACCTGCCACGGAACCACCAACGTCCTTGATAGGATTTTTGTTTTGTTCTAACATCTTGAAGGGAAAAGACAAAGAAAGCACAGGTTTTGGACAATTATACTGAGGAGATAGATGTGTGAGTTGCCAGTGCACGACGCTGTTTTGTTTTAAGGAAGTTGACATCCATTAGAGCCATGATAAATGAGTGTAACAATATACCTGATCAGGGAACCAAAACCAGATGTCCAAATCAGCTGATTTCTGAGAGCCACTGAAAAATCTCCCAGACACAAATTTAAAAATCATATTTTATATATTTAATAACGGAAAAGACCTGACATTTCCATTTCAAATACCTTGAGGAAAATCACATTGCATTGCAAAGGTGCAATGAATGAGAGAGTGAAGTTTTATAAGGGCTAACTGAATAAACTCACATGGCTTAGCATGAAGTATTTCAGTTAGGATAATTCGCTCATGAAATAAGTCGCTGTTGCCACCAAGTTGATTCTGATTCATGAGATCCATAGAACTTCCAAAATAAGGCAAATATTACAATAAGAAGATTTTTAAGTTTTCCAGAGCATATAAAAGTTAAGTTTATACTACACAAGAGTAAGTCAAAAAGCACTGCTACAAAATAATAGAAACCTTTATTACACAGAAGTATGAAAATGTGACACTACTGTTTCTCAGCATATCCTCTGTCTAGATCTACACTTCTGACGGCAGGGTTTCCAGCTCTTAACCCATCCATGAAGAATCCTGCGCTCTTCCATTTATATCATAACAAAATGCAATTTTGGCATCCCCAAGGGACTCAAATTATGTTCCCTTTGAATTTGGGGAATGAAAAATCTGAAGGAGCTAGATCAGGGCTACAGGGTGAATGGGACACAGTTTATGAATGGAATTCTCATAGGATAGCCCTTGTTACCTCAAACAATACGCAAATGCAGTGTTGTGATGGAAGAAAAAAGTCCTTGGTGCTTTTTATTTGGCTTTCTGTTTCACCAAAGCTGTTTTCCTATGGTTGTTGTTTGTGTGTATGTGTGTTTTACCATAACAAGTTTATTGTTATAGAAATGAAAAAAGCAGGCCAGAGAAGAGTCAGAGTGAAGCCATTTGAGAAAGATTAACCATCCGATAAGGGGATCGAGTAATGTAGTGGTTGATGCTTTAGGCTGCTAACTACAAGGCCAGCAGTTTGAATCCATTAGCCACGCCACAGAAGGAAGATGAGGCTTCCACTCTCATAAAGATTTACAGCCTCGGAAAACCAAAGAGCAGTTCTCTTCAGTCCCATAGGGTGACTATGAGCTGAAATCAAGTTGATGGCACTGGGCTTATGGTTTTAAACATCCAATGCTGACTTTGAAGATGGAGAAAAGAGTGATAAGCCAAGGAATGCTGGTGACCTTTGGAGACTGTAAAACCCAACCAAAAATCAACAAAGAAATGGACTCTATGCGAAAGCCTTCAGCAAAGGGCATAACCTCACTGACATCTGTAAGTCCAACAAAATTGTCTTAGGTTTCAAACCAACAGAAATGTAAGATAACGCATGTGTGTCATTTAAACCATTACATTTTGGTACCTCTTATAGAAATCATAACATATAAATATATATTTTTAAAACTGCCTTTGACTCATCAACGCTATTTTCAATCATCATAAAATTTTTCTGGGAGCCCCTGTGATTAGGCTGTGTCCTTCAAGACAATCTATCAAGATGACCCTCTTTAGAATCCTCCCCACCAAAAAATGATTGAGACCGCTGTTTGAACTGACTTCCATGCTTTGAATTTAACAGGACCAACAGATCCCCTGAGAAGCCACTGTTTTGATGGGAGCCTGTTTGGCAAGGTACCCTAATGAGACTAAGACAAATGTACCACCACAAGAACTGGTCTGCAGCCATCCACCGATCGCAGAGACATGTATAAACACGTCTTGTTTGAATTAACCTGTGTGTGAACCAGAACTCGAGTCACTTACCCTCCCACCACAGTCTACTAAGTGCAATATGAAAAAGTTTGAAATACTGTGAAAATTACTAACGTGTGACTAAGAGACACGCAGTAGGCAGATGCTGATGGAAAAAATCGTGACAAAAAGACTTGCCAAACCTTCAGTTTGTAAAAAAAAACACATCTTTGAGGCATAAAACAAGGCCTGCCTATACTTAAAAATGTTGATTGTAAGCATTCAACAAGCTACAGTTTTCAAAGAACTAGAATGCAAATTTCAAAGAACCTATGGACAAAACAAAATTAATAATATCTGTAAATACTTATATGGCTCTTACGACATGCCTGGCATTAACTCAATTTAGATTCACAGAATCTTCTAAGGTGAGTATTCCTTACAAATGAGGAAACTGAGATTTTGAGGGATTAATTAATGTGACAGATTACTGTACTAATAAGCGACAGAACTGGGATTTGAACCTTCCGAGCCTGATTCTACAGTGCCTGCTTTTCATGGCTAAGCTTTGCTATCTCTTGGTGGCACTGAGGAATGGACTACAAAAACTACAAAGCACATTACCATCCAGTCAGTTCTGGCTCATAGAGACCCTATAGAATGTCCAAGATTCTAACTTCACGGAAGCAGTCGCAGGGCGTAGGGATTGCTGACTGCACCTAACCCACAGCCCAGCAAGGGCTCCTTAAGAGAAGGTTAGAATCTGTTCATTATTAAGGAAGGCAAATAATTGTTTATTACGTTTTAAATTTTCATACAAAATAATCAATATAATTTTCATTTCTAAAAAAGCTCACTCTCAACTATTCAGAGTTCCTCATTCCATTAGAACTATAATCAGAAGGGATTTCATACGTAACTTTTCTTGTCATTTGTCTCCCTTTCAGTGATAAGTATAGTGGGGGGGGGGGCAGGGAGTGAGGGGCAAAAATTGAGCTTCCCAGTGTTTGAATAACAGGTATATTAGAATTTCATATTAAAAATAATGCCAATGTCAAATAATTTGGATAGGTGAGTGAACAAACTCAAAGGATTATGTATGACTGTTTTAAAAGGCATAGAATTTGTTCATAAATACAGTATTTTTTAAAAGTAGGACTTTAGAGTCAGACACAGACCTGGATTTAAATCTTGGCTCAGCAAGTGCTTAAAGAACATGCATCACTAGAAATGACTTGGCAAGTCATTTTCAGGGTGGCATCCGCTCACCCACCACACTTGTTCAATCTGTATGCTGAGCAAATCATCAGGGAAGCTGAATTCTCTGAAGAAGAATGAAGTATTCAGTTTGGAGGAAGGCTTATTAACAACCTGTAATATGCACAACCTTGCTTGCTGAAAGTGAAGAGGAAGCACTTGAAGCACTTACTGATGAAGATCAGTTGCAGCAGTCTTCAGTATGGATTGCAATTCAATCTAAAGAAGAGCAAAATCCTCACCACTGGACCAAGAGGTCCAGTGATAAATGCAGAAAAGATTAAAAGTTGTCAAAATGTTCGTCTTGCTTCAATCAATGCCCATCAAAGCAGCAGCCAAGAGAGCAAACGATGTAGTGCATTGGATAAATCTGCTGCACAAGACCATGTTGAATGCTGGACACTGAACAGGGAAGACAGAAGAATCTATGAATTTTAATTATGGTGCTGACAATGAATATTGAGAGTACCATGAACTGCCAAGAAAACAAACAAATCTGTCTTGGAAGAAGTACAGGCAGACTAATCCTTAGAAGTAAGGATGGTGAGACTTTGTCTTGCGGACTTTGGATATGTTGTCAGGAGAGACCAGGCTTTAAAGAAGGACATCATGCTTGGTAAAGTAGGGGTAGCAGCAAACAGGAAGGCCCTTGACAAGATGCAATGACACAGTGACTACAACAATGAGCTCAAACATATGAACAAGTTTGAGGATGGTGCAGGACCATGAAATGTTTTGTTCTGTCATCCATAGGGTAGCTATGAATTGGAATCAACTCAATACTAACAACAACAAAGATAAAACCACCACCCCATTTCCTTCTCTGTACATTGGAGACAATTGCTGACTGACAGAGTCCTTATGCAAATTAATAAGAATACTTATGCAAAGTGTTGACCATAGTTCCTGGGAAACAGGAGATTTCAACAAACTCACTCACTACCACCGAGTCAATTCTGACACATTATGAGCCCACAGAACAGAGTACTACTGTCCCCTGTGGGTTTACAAGGCTCTAAATCTTTACTGGAGCACAAAGCCTCAGAGCTCAATCAGCAACAAGTATTATCTCCCTAGCCTTATTCCACTTGAATACACAAATAAAAACTGCCATTGAGTCAACTCTGAATCATTGAGACCCTGTCCTTTCCCAAAGTTGCCAACACTGTAATCTTTACAAAAATGTTTTTTTATTTATAAATCATTTTATGGAGGGCTCTTACATATAACAGTCCATACATCCATTATACAAATATTGCCATCAACAATTTCAAAATATTGTATTTCTTGAGCCCCTTGATATCAGTTCCTTTGTTTTCCCTCCCTCCCCCTACCCTGCCACTCTCCCACCCTTGCAAACCCTTAATATAGTATATATTGTTATTTATACATAATATTTATGGAAGTAGGTTGTCATAGCTTTCTCCAGAAGAGCAGCTGTTAGAACCAGCGACCTTTCAACCTTTTGAATAAAGCTGAGTGCTTCACCACTATGTCAACATATTGGAATAAAAAAGATTACCAATTTGGAAGCTTCACAGAATTATATGAAGTATATTGCGCTTTATTTTATAAATAGAACACACAAAAAGTGCAAGACATTCAAAGCCAAGCCAGCAGTAAGATCAAAGATTCAAAACTCTGCTTGTTTTCCCACATACATCTCCCAGCAGCTGTGCTTCTGGCTGGTTTTGTAATAACCTGTATGGCCAACAATATGAATCCTGTTGTTTAAGCGTTCTAAATAGTCCTAGAAGATTCCACTGCTTGTTTTTGATGGGTAATAAGCTACCTTGCGTGGAAAATTGTCCTCATTACTAGAAAAAAGATTTTAAAACCCAGGGGCTAGGGGCATTATAATGAAAACGTGTCATTGCTCCCTGCACTGAAACAATTGATTGCTCCCAAGGGCATCCTTTATGATCCCAGCAGACTTTCATGTCACTGCCCACTGTAACCACTCATGCAGTAGGGAGCAAAACCGATAAAGAACCCATGTTCCTTCATAACACTTAAACTCAAAACTCGACGCTCTCGGTAAAGATCCTCCAGGAATGGGGCAAAATGGATTTCACTCCAAGTGGAAATGAACGGAATTGGAAAGTGTTGTCTCCTTGGACCGGACTGCAGATGAGCCTTTCGGGACTAGCAGCGCAGAGGGAAGGGTGAAGAGGGCCTGTAGGCAACAGAGGAAAGGGGCTAAGGGTCTGTGTCGCCTGAAAGAGAAGCATCAAGGACCACTGCTCCCCCAAACTCGGAGGAAGAAGTTGCTGCTCACCCAGTCCCCAGAATGGGCTGGGAGGACGGAGAAGAGAGGGGGGTCCCCAGAAAGCGACCAACGAGGGGGATAGGAGCTGGCTCCCCGCGCCTTCAGAACGGGATGTGGCTGTCACCGCCACCATCCCAAGGCCGGAGGGAAGGATGGAACGCACAGGTTACCTGTATCAGCCGCCCGCCCACGGGTCTCCACTTCCGCAGATGCCCGGTTACTACGGGCTACCCGGGCACGCGCCGAGTGACGTCATCCACGCGCGCCCGGGCCCGCTGTCATCCTGGCCCCGCCCTCCTTTCGGGGCGGCAGCTACGGGACCTGGGCGGGACCTCGCAGGTAGGTTGGTTTGCGCAGGCGCAGAATTGACGCGGATACGGGACCAAATCTGCTCAAACTCACAGCCCTGGAGTCCATTCGTCTCATAGTGACCGCATAGGACAGGATGGAATTGCTTTGAAGATTGCCACAATTTGACGTGGTTTACAAGTTGCAGTTTTGTCCTGTTTCCCAACGAATTAGAGCTGCAAAATCTCTTAGGGATTTAAAAGAAGCTGTTAATGAAAAACAGTATACACTTCTCATTTCTTATTTTATTCTGATTCTGTTTACTATTCCTCATGCCAATGATGCAAAGAGTAATCACACTGTTTTAGGGTACAAAAGAGACCGCAAGTCTCAAAGTTTAATTTAATGAGAACATTTATGAAGTCTTAAGACAAAACCAAGAAAAAGACATCATCCAGGTGAGGGAAACAAGTAGCAGGAGGTCTATCAAGGTGTCTAAGAGTTTTCAGAGATCCGGACTTTAAAAAGGACATGGGAGGACAAGGAACCTATCATGGCAGTATGATTGGCAGCAGGCCATCACAGTAACATCAGTGATTGTGGACTGGAGAAGCAGACATGGGACATGTACATTATTAATGTTGGACACAAGAGCGTACAAGATTGGTTCAGAGCCCTCTCACCAAGATGTGACTCGACCACGAGACTCTAGCACCCTAATTTCCAGTAGGGGCACACCCAGGTACATCCCCTAGGGCTATGTTACTTCTCCCTGGACCAGCTAGGAGAGTGACAGCAGGTTTGTACTGACACTGTACTTAGAGATTTACTATATCTAGCTTTCTTGATATTGCATATGGATTAGAAGCCTTAGTGGTTTTACCTCACTATTTGAAGATAGATCTTAAAAAAATAAAAGTATGTTCTGAACATCTGAAATTGGCTAAGTAAATGAAATTAACCTTAACTTCTGATTAACTGAAGAGTTATTGATCCAAGTCATGCTCACTATTTAATGTAAATTACATTTTAAATCATGCTGTAATTAACTATCAAAAATAAAAACAACACTGGAGATCCCCTTGCAGTGGGGTCTCGGGGAGGAGACGAGCCAGTCAGGGTGCGATGTAGCAACGATGAAAAATACAACTTTCCTCTAGTTCCTAAATGTTTCCTCCCCGCTCCCACTATCATGATCTGAATTCTACCTTCCAAGTCTGGCTAGACCAGAGGATGTACACTGGTAGAGATAGGAACTGGAAATACAGGGAATCCAGGGTGGATGATCCCTATAGGACCAGTGGTGTGAGTGGCGATGCTGGGAGGCTAGAGGGAGAGTGGGTAGGAAAGAGGGAACCGATTACAAGGAACTATATGTGACCTCCTCCCTGGGGGAGAGACAACAGAAAAGTGGGTGAAGGGAGACAGACGTCAGACAGGGCAAGATATGACAAAATAATTTATAAATTATCAAGGGCTCATGAGGGATGGGGGAGTGGGGAGGGAGGGGAAAATGAGGACCTAATGCTGGGGGCTTAAGTGGAAAGAAAATGTTTTGAGAATGATGAGGACAATGAATGTACAAATGTGCTCTACACAATTGATGTATGTATGGATTGTGATAAGAGTTGTATGAGCCCCTAATAAAATTAGGAAAAAAATAAAATAAAAATAACAATACTGCCATAGAGTTAATCCCAACTCATAGCAACCCTAATGCTTCTATCTTTACTTCTGTTCTTCTTGTTTCTGTTGCTATTACTTTCTTGTGCTTTTGAACATACTAAGCAAACCCTCTCCATGACTTGTTCCACCATAAACCACAACTGAGTATGTTCATTTTGTATAGCTCAATACTCGTTTGCTATGCCATCCCTGCTCTTGTAGACTGAACTCTAGAGTGCGTGGAAATGAAGGGGGCTTCTGTACACAGTAGAAGAGAGGGTTATGCCTAGAGACCCAGAGATTTTTGTTGTGGGTTGCCTACTCTATCTCAAACCCCAAGGGAGAAAACATTAATTATTCTGTTACTATCTACCTGGTGCCAGCAACTCATTTAATTTCTCTGAGCTTGAATTTTTCTCTTATATAGAATGAGTGTATCACTAAGTGATTTTTATGGTCTTTTTTTGTTTCAAAATTTCAAATTTCTACTTTGCTAACTACTTCTAGAAGCTAAATAATAAGCCTTTAAGCTCTTATCAGTCAAGAAATCAAATGATGCATTCATAGCCTTGGGCAAACCTGCTGCAAAAGACCTTGAAGAACTATGGTATGCCTGACTGGAGCCGCAGTATTTTTTATCACCTATTTTGCATGCAAAAGCTGGATAATGAATAAGGAAGCTAAAAAGAGTTTTTGAATTATGGTGATGGAAAAAATACTGAATATACTATGGACTACCAAAAGAACGAACAAATGTTTTAGAAATACTACCATAATACTCCTTAGAAGAGAGGATGGTGAGTCTTCTCACGTGTTTTGGACATATTATCAAGAGGAACGAGGTCTGGTAGAAGGGCCTCATGCTTCATCAAGTGGAGGGTCAATGCTAAAGAAGATTCTTGAGGATGGTGGAATGGGGAGCTGATGATTGTATTACTCCACCTGATGCGATTGAGCAACAAAATTGTATGTGAATGGATATATTGGATTGTGTAAGACATGTCAATAAAACTATTAAAAAAAAGAAAAAGAAGATTCTGAAGGAGATTAATTGGCCCAGTGGTTGCACCGGTGGACTCCACCGTGTTGTTAGGTGCCACAGGGCTGGTCTGGGCTCCTAGCAACCCCACATCCAGGACAACACATCCTGACTTGGGCCTGTGGCGTCATCACCGCTGCTGTGATCTTTGAGCCCTGGTTACTTTGAGAACGAAGATGTGCCTGACTCGGGCCACGGGATTAATCTAATTCATTGAGGCCCTTCCTCTTTATTCCTGACCTTCTCCTTTGCCAAGCACAATGTCCTTCTTCAGGAACTGGTCTCTCCTGATTGTATGTCCAAAGCGCATGAGATGAAGTCTCACTATCCTCCAACAATGGTGATTACGAGGATGGTGAAGGAATGAGCAGTTCTTTTCTGTTGTCTCTATGAATTAGAATTGACTCAATGGCTCTTCCCAACAGCAAGCTCCTAGCAGATTGTCCACAAAAATAAGGAAAGGAATCTGAACCTTGTCTGCCCCCTCATCACAACCTAGGCAGTGAGAGTGTAGCTTCCGGTCTCTCTGCCATCATTTCCTAAGACTGATGCTATGACGCACCCAAAAAAATCATCTCTAAAAGTCATTGTGAAAACATAAATTCAAGCCACTCTGGGTTGATGGGAGACAGGTGGGATGAATGTATCAGGTGGGATGAATGTATCAAAATGTAAGTGCAGGATGTGGAATATTTGCAAGTTTCCAGGAGAAAAATCCTACCAGAGTAGGATGATCTGACAGCAGCGAGCTTAATGTCACCTCAGTGACATACTTGGTCTGGATGGGAGGAAGAGCAAGTGGGACCACACATCCTTGTGCCCCAGAGAGCACTGGTGTCAGAGGCAGCTAAGCAGAGTGTGTGACCTGCATTGTCCGAGGGCATTGTGACTGAAAATAAAGCCCTTTTTTCACCAAGAAAATCTCAACACCAGGAGCAATCAGGATACTGTTTTTTTTAAAATCATTTTATTAGGGGCTCATACAACTCTTATCACCATACATCAATTGTGTAAAGCGCATTT
>NW_022103924.1:3985194-3987185 GCF_000313985.2 Echinops telfairi
CAGCTTTTAAATGATTTCTAATGCAAGTAAACCCCAGGACAGTCCCTGACTTCTAGAAAAAGAGAGTGCCTCTGTGCCCACCTCTAGTCTCCCTTTTCTTCTCCAAGAGCTGCATGTGCATGCGTTTGGTGGAGAGTGCTGAATGGCAATGAAGATGTACAAGCTTTAATGTGGATACATTCCTCATCATTCAATGTCTATTACACAGCCACACTCATTTTTTTAAGCAACATTTAGGGTGTATTGAAGGATCCCTGGTGGCATGGTGGGTTAAGCATTAAGTTGCTCACTGCAAGATTGGTAGTTCAAACCTAGCAGTTGCTCCCCGGGAGAAAGATGAGACTGTCTGTTTTGGAGAGTTTTATAGTTTCAAAAATCCTGTGTGGGGTCATTATGAGTCCAAGTGGACTCAATGGCAGTGGGCTTGGTTTTGATTTGGGGCCAGCTTTTCAATACCATACTGGGCTCTGAAGATACAGAAATAAGAATATAAATCTCTAACGGCAAAGAACAATACTAAAAGGCGGAGCTCTGGACATGGTTGGGTACCAAATATCTAAGCCAGAAAGTTGAGAAAGAGACTGAGACAAACAAAGAAAAGGGATAGAATTAAGGAGGAGAAATTTTAAAGGGGAGTAATTTAAGATGGAGAAAATATGTGTCTTAGATGAGCTATGTTCAGGCCTGAATTATAGTGCTATTGGCCTTGATTTCAATGTTAATGAAGCCACAATATATATCAACTGTATATCTTCAATCAGAAGTACACATAAAACAGGTTAAGTATTGATTGATGAATTGTTGTGACCAGAGGCTTGCCCTGTGTTTTCACTAGGGAATAGGTTCCCAAACTTATTTGGCCTAACACCCCCTTTTTAGAAAGAAATGATTGAGTGACCTCCTAGCAAATAACAACTTTTGTACCATATTTTATCATGGAGGGTAAAGTGTAGGTATTTGCTTTTGAAGTCCTGGTGGATTGTTCCCAAGGAGATGGTGTTGGCCATTTAGGAAACACTGCTCTAGAGCAATAGTTGGTAGAATTCTTCAATTTATTCATCACAAGCTTTTGTGGTTGGTGCATAATTTGAATAATAGGCAGAGAGGTATAATCCTATCACAGACAGCATTGTACTTCATGATGGATTTTGCAATGTCCTTTGTAACAAGTAACGGAACCGCATTCCACTGGGTTGTGTTATTCCTGGCGCAGTAAAGCAACAGGTTTTCTGATTCAAAATGCCAATACCAGTCCATTTCAGCTCAGTAGTGCCTAGGATAATGATCTTTATGCATTCCATTTCATTTTTAATGACCTCCAATTTCCTTAGATTCATACTTCACACATTCCAAGTCCCAATCATCAGCAGAGTTTTGTAGCTGTTTCACCATACATTGAGTCATGCCCCACCAGCAAATGAAGACCCCCCAAAGGCTCCACTTTATACTATATATAACATAAAATACGTAAAATGTGCCACTTTAACCATCTTAAGTGTGCTGCTAAATGACATAAATTACATTCACAACGTTGTGCTACTTTCACTACCACCTATTTCCAAATGCTTGTCATTCCCCCAGATGCCAACCCTAAAGCAATAAATTACATTCTCAGGAGTTGCTTTTGAGTGACACCCAACTAAGGCAGTTCTTAACCAGCATATTCTACTGCCTTTGTTAACAGAGGCTGAAGAATTTCCCCCAGGTTCCTTATTATCAGATCAATTTCATAAGCATTGAGTAAGATTCATATGACACTTTACTGTGGGCAGAAAGTGACAACTCCAAAGAGGGAAACAGAATAAATGGTGGAATGATAACATCTTGTTATATGACCCTAGACAGGGGTATGACCAAGAAATAGCATTTAATATCTTATATATCACGTTTCATTCTGATTCCAGGATACACATGACTCCATAAGATAAAGTAATGTGTTGATATTAAAATATATAGCATCTGGGATCTTAAAGGCTTGAAGATAAACAAGC
>NW_022103924.1:3989328-3990999 GCF_000313985.2 Echinops telfairi
TTAGCCATCTTAAGAGGGAACACCAGATGGCTTGTCTCAAAAGTGTACTTTATTTCATAATATATTGAAGACACATTGACTATTCCAGTCCTGGAGTCCCATCGAAATCTAAGCTTTATTAAAAATGAATGAATAAATAAATAAGCCCAGCACGTTCTGTCAAAGCAATATTATATAATTCTGTCGGTATGTGAACACCCTGTCATAGAATGTCTCAGCATTTTGTCTCCCTTCTTACCTGTTGAGGTAAGAGGACATCACCGTGACATGTATTCTGGTGGTGACAAGCACACCAAGGAGTCCAATCCGCTGGAATCCTGAGGTTCTTAGTGGTTACAAGATGAGCTGCTCCTGCAAAGTCATCATTCGAAACCACCAGCTGCTCCTCGAGAGAAAGATGGGACTTTCTACTCCTGTGAGGAGTTACAGTCTTGGAAATTCACCAAGGCAGTCCTGTTCTGTCCTTTGGGGTCGCTGTGAGTCAGCATTGACTCCATGGCAGTGACGTTGGTTTTCGGAGGGCCGATTTTTTTCAGTCATTCAGAAGTGAATCAAAACTCTCATCATCTCAAATCACACCAAACACCAATTGCAGGACCCTGTTTGTAAGAGTAGCTTCCTACAAGAGTCTGGATGCCTTGGGATCACATTGACTTTTCTGGAATAACTTTAGATTGCAGTACACCTGGAGTTAAACTAGAGTTTCTGGGGTGACTACAATGACATAGGATGGATGGTGAAGGTGGGATGTGGGACACGGAATCAGAGGTTCAGTTCCTCTGAATTACCATGTCCAGCCTCTCCCAGAAATCCCAGATCATTTGAATCAAGGAATAGCATTAGCAAAGAAGGGATTTGGGAGAAGTCAAGACATCAAGAGATGGCATGAAAGGTGTGAAAACTGTGCACCAGCTGTCAAAATCCTGCTGGAGGTGGCCAGTAATCCAAGAAATCAACAGGAAAGGCAGATCATGACAGGAGGGGACAGACAGCAAGATAGGCACCATCCAGGGAGCATGCAAACTCCTAGTTGGTTTATTTTTTTCTTGTGATGAAAAATTTGTGCTTTTTGCATCATTGCTGATTAAATCAACCAGAAACTAATACTTCTCAGCCTATGTTGCTCTTCACATGAAATGTACAAATAACTTATTCTTTTGACATGCCATCATATCTCTAATTGTTAAAAAGTAAAGCCATTTGCTGTGAGCTTGCATTGGACTACTCCCCTTCCTTCTTTGCTCTTCTACCCCCTGCTAGACAGTTACTACAGGAAAACCTGGAAAAGCCATTCCCTGAGTAAGGTGGGAGCCTCCAGAGGGGGGAAACGCAAATCTCTTCAACTAAATATAGAGCTATATCAAAGTGGTGACTGTAACCGCTAATAAGAGTGACATTTTTCTACGTGTGAATTATTTGAAACGTATTTGATAATAAAGGAGTTGGATTAGAGGACATAGGAAGGTTAGGTTAGCAAGGAGGACCATCTTTAACTATCATCTCTTGAATTATGTCTCTAGAGTTGCAGATTATCTCCAGAATCTGACCTCTGCATACATGCTCAGAGTCTCTGCTACCCCAATGTGAAAGTCAGCAAGCAGTATGTCACCAAAGCAGGCTCGCCCATGGTAGACAAGTTTCAGTAGTGCTTCCAAACTAAGACCAGACCCC
>NW_022103924.1:3993337-3994482 GCF_000313985.2 Echinops telfairi
TGTCTTTGAATGTATACAAAATATCCTTTTTAAGCTGATCAACATCTAATGAAATGTTTCCCTTAAACCCTTGCAAATGTTTCCTAGTCAAGTCCCAATCATACAATGTTTTATTATAAGGATAAGGGGTTATATAAAAATCAGTTACATTCCAATCACATTTTAGCCTTAATTGATGTTGCAAGTCCATGATTTGATCTCCCAACCACTGGACAGTTTGTTGCAGCTCTGCCACTCTCCCCCACAGTTCATCGTCTACCTTTGCTTGAGTGGCCCAGAGCTGATATGAGTCCACTTGCCACTTTTGCACAAAATGTTCAGTTTTGATGGATTCTTGTAGTGCTCCCCCAGTGACGGCAGCAGTGGTGGCAATGGCTATGAGTTCAGTTATAGCTGCGATTAACATTCCCACGAATCGGCGAGGTCTTTTCATCATCTCCAGTATCACTTGCATCAAGAAGGATGATTCTGGACTGCTCTCCTATCTGCACTTCATCTCCACTGGAATCCACACCCCCATCCTGCTTTTTAGGATGAGGATGCTATCTTTTGAAAGGTTTATAAACAGAGCAATGCAAGTGAACAATTTACAATTATGGCAAGTGGCACTGCCAGCAGTCTCATTTATGATGATGTTTCCTGCATCAAGCACATAGGGCAGCTTTATGCATGAGACTACGTATCGAGTCTCATTCTTGTGAAAAGTATAAGTATATCCAGACTGACTGGTGCCAGTAAAGCTTCCTGTGGAGCCTGTTAAAGGCTTAGTGGTTAAGTGTTAATTTTTACAGGTCCCACTGTTTAGCTCCTGTCATAGGCTTCAGTAACCTGGGGCCGGGAGGCACAAGACCCCCTTCATGCCAGGCCATCAGCTCTGACCTGGTAGTGGCAATGCCATCAGGGGCCTTTTGTCACTCACAATTATTTATATAATCACACGAGGTGATATTGGATTCCTTTGAGCAATTAGTTAGAAACTTACCGTGGGGGGCCCAATCAATAATAGTCATATATGGGAAACAGAAGGATTTCTCCCAAGTTGTCTCCCCCAAATATATGCCAGACTTAGCTGCTTGAGAATGATTTACACTTGGAGGTCATCAGGAGTGGACTGGGGGTCATTCTCCCTGAGAGTTATCAGCTGT
>NW_022103924.1:3995092-3997473 GCF_000313985.2 Echinops telfairi
ATGACTTTACTATAATCTTTACTTATTATCACTGTTCAATTGCGGACAAATACCGGACCTGTGATGATTTGTGGGGAATCCCTCCCCTTAACCCCCCAGTCATAGTGTCATTTCTTAACACTTTTCCATGTGGCCCCTGACATTTGAGCCATTTGAGCAAGTCAGCAACAACATGCCGGTAACTCATAACTTTGCAGGTTTCCATGCTTCCTCTCCCCTCCACAGTACTGGCGTTTTCATATTCTGCAAATGCTTCACCCATTATCATGTAGAAGCCATAGCTGCTTTCATTAAAGACCAGCCAGTTATTCCATGTCTGAGAATTAACGGCCAAACAGCTAGGGCTGGCACCCACACATAAAGGCAGAGTTTCAAAACCTAGAGTGAAATTAAAATCTCTGGCTTCTTCATTGGGGTGTCTGGCTATTCCATTTCCCCAAGGTCCTGGTGTCCATACAGAATCATTTACAAATATGACAGGGCCAGCCTGGGACCACTCCACGATCTCTAGTAGAGGGAAATGGGGGACATAAGCCCAGTAAGAGTGACTGGCACTTACCTCGGTGGTGACAGATATAACAGTAAGCATATCTTCATATGTGATAGGCTTGCCAGTGTTAGCTAGGGTTACTCGCGCCTGCTGATTCAGAGTCTTCATCTGTCCCCAGTTAGGGAGGTGAATTGTAGAGTGTTTGATCCTACAATGTCTCTTACTTATGGAGAGAGCTGCCATCTGTTTGATGGGGACAGACCGGGGTCAGAGTGGCTATGTGGGTCCTTCCTTTTCCTTGTCCCTCTCAATCCGTGGGTGGACTCTTCTAAGGGGGACTGTATTAGTCTGGGTACTTTGGAGAAACAAATCCACAGCAACTCATGTATAAGAGAGAGTTTTATGTAAAGAAAATGTGCATTACGAAAACATCCCAACCCAATGCTGCCCAAGCCCACAAGTCCAATATTAACCCATTAACCCAACACCAGTCCACAAAGTCCTCCACCTCACAAAACAGAGGCAATGATGCCAACTGCAGGAGGAAAGCTGAGTCAGTGAACGAACAAGCATCTCAGCACTAGCAGGGGTCTCCACACGGCTGCTCCAGCACCCAGGGCTGCATCGGGATAGGTCCATGTGGCTTCTCCTTGGGGATGTCTTGTAGGAAGTCAATCTTGCGAGCTGAAGCAGGGAACTGCTAAGGCAGCTGCACCCGGTGCAACCATCACAAAACAAGAGACCCGAGAACTAGAAAGGCGAAGCTTCACCAGCCATTTATCCCTCCGCCTTTCAACCAGCCCCACATGTGATTATTGGCCAGGCTGGCACAATTAACTAACTCAGGGACCCATTTATTTTCTCCGCCATCTGAAAGAATATAAGCATAGCCTCAACCCCTAGTCACCAGCAAACCTGGTTTTCACACCCTGTCGTCGTTCTTCCACCAGATTTTCTCCAGATAGACTTTCTCTGTGGGGATAGAAAAATGTTTCTCTGCCCTAGTTTGTTACAAGCTTTTAGTAAGGAGAAAATTTTGGGGGTTAAGATGACTAAATGAACTTTGTCACACATTAGATTCCTCTTCTCCCCCTTCTGTGTTAACAATTCAGATTTCAAAGCACTGCTAGCAATTTCAGTTAACTTGCTTGGCTTTGACCCAGTATAAGGACTAGTTAGATAGCCTTCAATGCTATGTAAATATTGGCTCCCAGCTCTTAGAGAATCCAGAGAGCTAACATGTAAATTTCGGCTTCCAGCTCTCAGAGAATTAAGAGAGCTGACTAATTCAGGATGATTTGAAAGGCTGAAAAAATTCTTAATAAATTTATTTAGCTATTCTTGAAGTAACTTACCAAACAGCCCCCACCCCCACCCCCCCAAGTTTACCAGTAAGGTCACAGGCTCAATTAAGCTGCTTTGCCCTTCAGGCTTCTTACACTGTAGGATTTTACAATTTTGCAATAGTCTCTCTTGGTTAACTTCACTCATTTTTTCCAAGCTTGATTTAGAGGAAATTAATGGGAGGGTCTTGGCCCTCCTGAATGCCCTAAAGCAATGACCTCATATCCAGAACTTAAAAATCTTTTAATTTTTAATTCCATGTGGGGGCGCTGTTGTTTTCACACAACAGTGTTCAAAAAGACCTCTTAATATAAAGGGTGGTTAAACTACTCTTTTCTGCCAGGCATAACTTTTAACTCTAGAAATGCTAGGAAGCAAAAATTGGCTTAAGCGATATTCCTTTTTTATAAACCATGGTATATCATATTTTACTACTGCCTTAATTTTTTATAATTTTGATCAATAATTTCAGCAACACTTTGAGAATTTATGTTGGACTTTTAAAATAAACATCCCATAGTTCTTTTAGGTAGTGGACCCCAATTAC
>NW_022103924.1:3998989-4000109 GCF_000313985.2 Echinops telfairi
TCCTCCCCCTCTCCCATGTCCCCCCGGAACTGTCAGTCCCGTTGTTTTCTCCTCCAGATTGTTCATCCAGCCTGTCCTATCCAGACAGGCCTCTTAATAATTTTTTATTTAATTACAGCTTTTGGCATTTTTTCACAACTTTGATCAACTTCAGTGTCAATTTGAATTTCTTGAGCACGTAGGTTAAATCTTTCTGATAGAAATTGTATTACTCTTTCAATGAAAGGCTCCGGCGTTTTAGAATTACCAAACTGCTTTGAGAGTTTTTGAGCCTTCTCTTGGTTAATCAAGGTTATTGTAGCCAGAACAGGGGCTGGGCTTTTGCCTGTTAGGCTAGGTCTGGTCTCCTGCTGTGAGATTGGGGGATACCTGCAGTTTTTTTCTAAGATCTTTTTTTTTTCCGGCAGGCGTCAGACACCTTGCCTCCCATGCTCTACTGGGAGGGGTCTGTATCAAGCTCCTTCCTCTATTACCTGCACTCCATTCAAAGGGGCTCGGAGCATGCCCCGCTACATGTTTTTTGGCTGGGCATTACTTCCAGGCTCTGCCCGGTTGACTACCTCTATTGCAGCAGGGACAAAATTCAGTTTCCTTGGACTTTTTTTCCTGTTTTTTTTTTCTTTTCACTGTGAATTGTCCTGTTCTTTTGTAATATCTGCCTGCAGTCTCTTTGGTAATGTCCCTCTGCTCCACATGTAAAGCATTTCTCTTTAGATTTGGTGCAACTTGCCAACGCAGCAGTCATGAGGTTGGCTTTGTGCTCATCCAATCTTACATCCTGCATAACCTGATATAATCTAACAGCGTGCTCTGTTCCTTGAAAGGATGTATGGCAGCTTGACATGATGTATGCGAGTTCTCAAATGCTAATGTAAGAATAAGGTTATCCGCTGCACCTTTGTCCCCCACATTTTTGTGGACAGCATCCTGCAACCTGGATATAAAATCTATATAAGGCTTATCATTCCTTTGCTTTACTGTCATGTAACTTGGCCGTTTGCTTCTTGATGGTATTAATTTCTCCTAGGCCTTCAGACAGACTTCCTGTACCTGTGTGAAAGTCTGCTCATCAAAGTTTAATTGTGCCTCAATTGTGATGTAATTCTGATCTGCTAGCAGC
>NW_022103924.1:4001738-4003248 GCF_000313985.2 Echinops telfairi
TTCTTGAACAGTAGGGAGTGGGGCCTACCATGTAGTCTGGTGACTAACTGCCTTCAGGGAGGATGTCTGTAAGCATCTGACCTCCCCCCACAATACTTGGCCCCTCATGTTGCTATGATTTGGATTTGAGTTAATGACAATGAGTTTCCTTTGATTTAGTTGTGTAGAGTTTCAACTGACATCTGACCAATTCCTGGAGCCTTGTTTTTGTCCGTACCTTCAGTTCAGCTTCAGTTTCTGCCATCAATATGGATTACAAAGAAAATAAAAACTCCTCAAAACTAGACCAATCGCCAATATCATGATAGATGGAGAAAGGATTGAAGTTGTCAAGGATTTTATTTTGCTTGAATTCACAACCAATGCCCAGGAAAGGATTAGTCAAGAAAGCAAATGATGCACTGCACTGCACTGCACAAATCTTCTCTCAGTGTTAAAATGTACAGATGCCACTCAGAAGAGGAAGGTGTGCCTGACCCAACCCATGGTATTTCCAGCCACCTCATAGGCATACGAGGCTTGGTGAATGAATACGAAGATTGAAGAAGAATCGATCCCTTTGAATGATGGTTCTGGCTAAGAATATCAAATATACCAGGGACTGCCAGAAGAACGAACAAATATATACCCAGAGAAGTACAGCCAGTATGATCCTTAGAAAGAAGCATGGGAAGCTTTGTCTTATGTCATTCAGACAGGCTAGTCCCTAGAGAAGCACATCAAAGAGGAAGATGCCCAAGGAGATAGATTGATACTGGCTGTCACAACCAACTCAAACAGAGGAATGACTGCGCGGATGGTGAGGATTTCTTACTGTGGTATATAGGTCACTGTGAGTCAGGATGGACTTGCCAACATTTCACAACAACATTCTGAGTTCGATGCTTTGTCATTGATAAAGTGGAGTCTTTTGTGATTAAATGAGACTTTTCAAGATGAATAAATTAACTAAATATGGAAAATAGTGCTTTAATTTATCAACTAACCTAACTATTGGAATTATAAACACCACACAGACTGGACTTATCAAATAAAAATAAGTAGGTCCTACTCAATATCTGAAGCCTACTAAAAAAATTATTTGTTGCTTTTCTAAAATTTGAATTTAACTGGGAAGCCTGCACTTTACCTATCAATCCTATCCACTAAATGCCAGCATTCATGAAAATTATTAGTATGTAACATAATGGAATAGGAGGGGTGGGAGATTTTTCATTTATTCATCCTGGACAAAGATGTTTGATATTGATCTCGGGATATTTCTGGGATGAGATCCTGGTGTTTCAGTATATATGTTTCTTATCCTGCTACAGTACTTTGTGTCTGTCATAAGCAGCTATTTCAAATACATTCATAATGGTAAATAGTCAAGTTGTAATCCTTAAAATTTATCTGGGCCAACCACACGGTGTGGGGGAAGCCAGCCCCTCACACTACCATGGGTTCATTAAGTGCAATTGTATGGTTAATATATATATAAAGATTATTATAAAGAAGCACACCAGCCTAT
>NW_022103924.1:4004059-4005862 GCF_000313985.2 Echinops telfairi
AAAACATAGAGAAATAGGAGAGATGGGAGAGAAAGAGTAAAATAGAGAAGTCAGACACATTTCATGGTAGCATGCTCACCTCAGCTCCTCTTTGTGGTACACATGGAGATGGGAGACAAGAGCTCAGGAGAGAGAGCAAGATTAATTACTAACCAAGGCTTATATATCTTTTGGGGGCATGAAGCTCCCTAATTACAGGAAAGACATATGTCACAGGAAGGGGTTGTACTATAGGTAATACAGTAATGGGAGAGCAATGATCTAGGGGTGCACTATTGGAAGAGGAGGGATTAAGGGTATACATGTGACAAGATGAGCAGCTCCTAGATTCATGATGGCAGCCTGATTTTGACTGCCCTTGTGCTGGAGACTTGATTTAGTCTAAGATTTCAGGGGAAGCGATCCACTGTCCCTAACAGCAGGGTGTGAGCCCCACCTATTGTGGGAGGAGCCATGATGTCTGCTTGCTCTGGATGGCTGGTGTCTTCAGGGAGATAACTTGACAATCATTTACCATTAGTTGAAAGCAGTGTCCTAGGTCTGACATATATTTTTGGGGGAGATGAGCTGGGGAACAGTCTTTTTATATCCCACAACATGGGAGCAAACTAAGAGGGAGAGAGAGAACCACATCCTGGCCCACCAAGCCGCAAGGATGACACTCCTGCTCAGAGCAACCAAGGCACGGAGAAGACCATAAGACCGGCCCCACATGAGACAATGCATCCTCTCACTGACCTACAGGCTGCAGAGGACAGCACTGGAAACACAGTGTGGGAATTGTACTGGTCTGTGCCCCCCACCACACTTATACACACACACACACACACACACACACACACACACACCAGGCCCCCAAATGAAAGAAGTGCAACAACAGAAAGGGGAGCAAAGCAACAAAGTCCCCAAGGATCCCAAAAATAGACTTCAGATTTGGAGGGCAGGGCTTGACACCTCAATAGACTCGATCAGAAAGCATACATAAGGGTCAGCAGACAGACTTGGTTCTATTCATAGGCTCTTCTTCCTCCTCCTTCTCTTCCTCTTCCTCCTCCTTCTTTTTCATATCTATCTGTAAAAGATAGGCAAGATAAACAATCCTGAGGAGGAAGCAACAAGACTGATGGTTACGGGAGTGCAGGGCAGAGGAGAAGGTGGGGGAAGGGAGCGGGGAACCAACAAACCCAGGGACAAGAGAACAAAAGGAGATCTAAAATTGATGGCGAGGAGGCCATAGAATGCCTGGTGGGGTTGATTAAGTGCACTTTAACCAAGAGGAATTACTGAGAGCCAAATAAAGGTTGAACATGATAGTGGGACAGGAGGCAAGTAAAAGGAAAAAGAGGAAAGAACTAGAGGGCAAAAAGACGTTTATAGAGGTATAAATATAGGCGTGTACAGCCTGTGTGACCATGAGCTGTCAAAGGGATCAGGTATCAAGCATCAAAGAACAAAAAATCATATTGTAAAGGTGGTTGAGTGCAGAGTGGAGACTCAAAGCCCATCGTTAGGCAACTGGACACCCCCTTACTGAAGGATTGTGGGGAGGAAATCAGCCAATCAGGGTGTAGGATAGCAATGATTAAACATAACTTTCCTCTAGTTCTTAAATGCTTCTTCCACCCCACTATCATGATCCCAATTCTAGCTTACAAATCTGGCTAGACCAGAGGATGTACATTGGTACAGATAGCAACTAGAAACACAGGGAATCCAGGACAGATGACTCCTTCAGGACCAGTGGTGAGAGTGGCAATGCCTGGAGGGTGGAGGGAATGTGAGGTAGAAAGGGGGAACCGATTA
>NW_022103924.1:4007920-4015457 GCF_000313985.2 Echinops telfairi
AAATGTTTTGAGAATGATGAGGGCAACAAATGTACATATGTGCTTGACACAGTGGATGTATGTATGGATTGTGATAAGAATTGTACGAGCCCCCAATAAAATGATTTAAAAAAAAAGAGTGGTAATCTCAGAGATTCACAGGCGTAGTTCTACCCTGTACCATAGGGTCTCCGTGAGTCAGCAGTGACTTGACGGCAGTGCATCTGGTTTTGTGTTTGTTTATTATCAGTATTTAACAGTGATTATCTCAAAACAGACTCTCAATAAAGATGTAGTGAGTGGGCCTGGTGAAGTGAAGTTGCTTGATATGGGTGTCTTCTATCAATTGTCTTTGTGCAAATAATATACAGAAGACTCTCAGGAGGGAACTGGTCCATTTCACCCTTCCGCTGGGTCTAAAAGAGCCCTTTATTAGGCAGGAAGAAGAATCCTGCAACTATGAAAAAAGAAGAGCCATCATTAGAGTATGTTCGAGATCCACACCTGAAGAAATGGAGGCAGCAGAGGCTGCCCCACAGAGACCACGAGGTGGAGGAGAGGAGCAGCACCGAGACCATGAGATACAGCAATGAGCTTCCTCGTCCCCGGGAGAAGTAGAGCTGAAGGCCCTTAGGCAGGCGGCTGACTGGCAGGGGAGGGTGGGGGTGCCCTTTGGATACTTCTCAGTGTTCAAGGAACTCTTTAACACTAGCCCAAGCAGGGAAGAGGCTAAGGAGTTGCCTGACTTAGAGTCTGAAACCAGAGAATGGCTGCTGGCATAACTGACAAGAGATATTGCTTCAGACAAGAGGCACTACTGCAGGAAAAAGGACTGCACCCTTAATATTTTTTGCTCCTGACTTGTGATCTGTTAACTTCCCTAATAAATTCTCAGAATACTGGGGAAAAATGCAATGTTATTGGTATTCTTGAGCAGGAGCAAGTTAGGTCTGTGGGTGTGTGTTTCCGGTTTAGTTGTCCCCTCACCCCAGCCTTTTCTTTTCTGGAATGAGAAGAGCATGAAGCACTGTGCTGTGGCCCTCACCCTGGAGCGTTTCAGACCCAGGTCAGGGACAGGCATCGTGGAATGAGCCCCCACACACCCATCACCCTGCGCTAACCACATCACCTGTGGCCGGTCTGTGTCAGATAGCCCCTGACTTGTTATCCCTTCCTGGTTATTTTGAAGCAAATGCCAGATGTTGTCTAATTTCAGTCTAACTATTTCAGTATGTATTTCTAACATACAAAGATTCTTCCTTTTAAACATAACCACAATACCCTCATCACACACAATCAGCAATAATTCCAAAAGAGGCATTTTAAATAAAATTTGCTAGATGAAACAGAAATGCTCTTACAGGATTTCAGCCAATACCAACTTTTCTGGTCTTAATTAAACAACATGGACAAGTTTAAATACCATTTCAGAGGAGGTAAATTCAAACATTCCCATAAGATCTTCAAGTAGCCTGGCATTTTTTCAAAGAAATATTGTTCATTCATTGCTCTGGCATATTTATTGACAAAGACAGACAAGGTTGAATTTCTCTCCTTGTGCCATTGCAAAACAGGCAGGCTTACAGTGCACCACATTTAACTCAAGAGAGAAATACCTGCACATCCACTTCTGACAAGTTAAGGCAACGAAAACCATTGGGCCACAATCAAACACTGCTGGACTTGCTTGCTTTGGATACATCATCAGAAGGGAGCAATCCTAGGAAGAGGGGCGAAACAATGGATTCCGCTTTTAATTTGTCCTTTCTGGCTGTGATGGTGTAACTCCCACAAAATGATTGAGACTGAAAATCAGGTGCCTGGTCCACTAAAGCTATTGATCAACTTTGCCATCCCACTAGGCTTACAAAGAACCAGTTCCACAGGCTAAGATGGGCAACCTCACTACCATCAAGAAAAACAGCCAGAAGTAGATCATGTCTTTTGAACCAAAGGTGCTTGTGCTGAGAGCTTCCTGGATGCATGAGATAGAAAAATGTGACACTGCAGAGCTGTACAACTGGACGTGGCAATAGCATAAGACAGAAGTGGCAAACAGCTGCAGTAGGTTTGCAGATCTGTGGATCGAAAGGGCTGTGTGACTTTCAGCAAGAAGCTTCTTAATGGAGTGGGAGGCCTCCAGAGACTTACTCCAAGATAAAGACAATACTCAGACAAAGACTTACTCAGAGATAAAGACAATAGCTTTCCCCAGAAGGACAAAGTCTAAGCCCGAGCAGGATCTCATAGCAGAGATCTACTTGCAGGCATGGCTGAGAAGAATCTGGGTCCGTATTGAAGAACTTCAGTTTGAGTTGTTCCAGTTAGTTCCAACTTCACCCTGAACTCAACTTATAAACTGTTATTTCTCTAACGAATCTTATAATTGAGTGTAGTCTGTGAATTCTGTGGGATCTTTGCAGTGAATTCTCAAACCCAACAGAAAGGTAGAGTCCCAGGGAAGGAATGGCTGGTGGAAGCTTGGTAAAATGATGGGCCAGTGGGCGCATGTCAGACCTTCTTCTCTTCAAAGGAATCAGCCCTGGTGTTTCATGGGGATCTCTCTCCTCCTCCAGAAGTTTAATGAACTGTGAAACCACCATTTTAGGGCAGGGGAGGATATCATTGTGCTTGATGAAGTAGTGGGTCGGTTGATGAGGGAGAGGAAGATTCTTGTGCAGATGAATTGGCACAATAGTCACAATGATGGATTCAAACATACCACCAAATGTGTTATGGATTAGATGTGTGCTGTAAATTCCAACCTTCATGCTTGTGTTTATAATCCCATTCAAGAATGGGTTGTCTTTATGTGAATAACACAGGATTTGGGTAGGCTGTGTCTCGAGAAGATCTCTTTTGATGTATAAAAAAGAGTAAACAAGCAGAAATGGGGAAAGATTAATGATGCTGTGGTAGTTACATAATCTGTTGTCAACTTGAAGGGGTGGAGTTTAGCCTGTCATTCAGGTCTTGGCTTGATGATCTGACGTGGAGGCACAAGGAGATAAATAGCTCATTGGAGGAGGGACACAGGCTCACTCCCTGCGAGACATTCCTGTAGAGAAGACTCATGGAACCACTCCAGAGCCCCAGCATCAGATGCCACCTCAATGTCATTCTTAAAACAATTGAAAAGCATCTTAAATGATGTGTGACTGTTCTGAGGGTTTTTTACTGGAGTCAACAGCATGAAGAAAGCCACCACAAAGACAAAGTCGCCTAAAAGTTCATTCTTCAAAGGCAAGGGCCATTCCTGGTACTTCTTTGCAAATCCTGATGCATGTTGGGTCTTCAGTGAACACTTATTGAAGAAATTAATGCAAAATTAACATGCTACCCAAGAGATTATTAATTCTCAGCCAGTCATAAAACTCCTGCATTGTTTTCACACACAGACATGAAACCCCTTTCCCAATCAGGAAGAAGTAAGCATTGAATTATTTTACCAGGAGGGATTGTGCTGGGCTTTCTGGAAAAGGAGCTCCTCCCTCAGGCTTGACTTTCTTTCCTGTGCCTGTACATTTATTTGGTAAATCTTTTCTCATCTGTTCTGTAAAATAAGTGATCAACTTTGCTGCCCTGGTTATTGTAACCTATCACTGGTCTTTCTTATATAAAATTTGTTTTCCTGGCCATTTCCTTAAGAATAAAAGCCAGAGTGAAACTTTTCTAACCACACGATTAAAACCTATTGTCACTGAGAAGGTTTTGTGTATGTGTGTGTGTGCACATGCGCGTCATGTGTTGTATAGAGGGTTGTTGGGGACTCTAAATTAAATCTTAAATTTATTGTTGCTCCAGTTGCTGTCAAGTTGGCTTGGATGCATGGTGACTTTATGTATACCAGAGTGAAACATGTCCTGGTCCTGTACCGTTGTCATGATCACTGGCATGATTGAACCTAAGTAAATAGCCCTCTGTAATCATTATATGGGCTCCCTTGTCTGGACTCAGATTTAATTCTCACTGCTCCACAGCACAGGGGATCTGCGTATTTACCAGCCAGCTAGCAGTGTAGCAAATTTATACAGAGCTATTTTCCATATCATTTTGTTTATTTATAAAGGCTCGATTAGGACCTTTTAAAGGCTTAACTTTGTGTGACTGCTGCAAACAGCTAGTTTACACCAAGTTCTTCTTGGCAAGACTTGAAAGTAAACGGGAAATGGTGTAAACAATTGTGTGTGATTAGACATTGCCAAATAATGTGCATCTGGGAAGACAAACAAAACTTACTAAACAGACAACAAATAGCTGAGGTAAATATCAAATCTGTTAAACTCTACAAAATACAGGCTGGATCTTGTCAAAGTCTTATTAACTTGGCACAGTTGGATTAACATAAAAAGAACCATTTAGACTTAAAAGCAGGGGGTCTCCAAGTTAGAAAGTCTGGATTCTGTTCCCGTCTCCTTCACTAATTCACTAAATGACATTGATCATTACTTTGAGTTTTCCTTGAGTTTCCCCATCAATGGAAAGGGGACTTTAGGGCTGGCTGTTCCTAAGGGCTTAGGAGAACGGTGGCTGTATGCTCTCTCTGGAAGGGAACAAAGGAAGGGAACTGGCCAGCTCCCAATTTATCCTGCAGTCTCGTAGACCCCAGTGTCTTCAGGAATTGAGTCGACCTGTTGCTGTTTTTAGTAGCTGTGTTAGGCTCTAGAGAAGCCACACTAGTGATTGGAATCCAGAAAGTGGCTCACACAGTTGTAGAAACAGTTCATTCCAGTCTGGTCAGGTCTGTGGGTCAGCTGTTAAGCTGGAGGTTTTCCCTCAGGTGGCTGCTGGGACCAATGAACCAGGAAGCAGGAAGATAAAGCAGGAAGCAGGAGGACCATAGGATGGTAGAGGCACCCAAAACTTACTGCCATCAAGTCAATGCTAACTCATAGCAATCCGAGAGGACAGGGTAGACTTGCCCTGTCAGTTTCTTAGACTGTTTATGGGAGTGCAAAGCCCCATCCTTCTCCCACAGAGAAGCTGGTGGTTTTGAACTGCTGGCCTTCCATCACAGCCCAATGCATAAACACTATGCCACAAGGGCAGAGGTGGATAAATCCAAGGTCAGCAAGTCAGGCTCATGGTTGGAGAGTTGGCTGAATCCAAAGTCTGCAGGCACAATGGCAGGCTGCTGGTCATTCCTAGGGTTGGTGGGCTGAGGAGCCAAATGCAGGAACCAGACTAGCAAGAAGAAGTGAGCTAGCTTGCCCACGGCTTCAGCTTATATGAAGAGTAGGCCCCACACACTCCTTGAAACTTCCTTTCAATTGTATCAAGATTGTGACCAAATTCAGGCAGTAGCACTCTGCCCTCTTCGCAAAACTGCTTGAATGTGCACAGAGGAACTCTTCATGGACTGATTGCATCATGTCAGGCCACATCGGGGAGACTCCTGGCCCCGCTGAGTTGACATAAAGCCTAGCTATCTGAGCTGCCGTGGAGTTGATCCAAACTCATGGTGACCGCGTGCCCAACAGAACAAAACTCTGCCTGATGCTCTGCCGTGCTGGGATCAGTTGGAGGTCGAAGTGTTGTGACACACAGGATTCTCAATGAATGATTTTTAGAAGTAATTTGCTAGGCCTTTCTCCTTTGTCTCTTTTAGCTTGGCTGTTTTACCCAAACATGGTGATGCAACAGGCAATCCCCCACGGGCAGACAGTGGTGTCTGCACTTGAGCTCTTTGGTTAGGAATCGGGCAGACAGTGGTGTCTGCACTTGAGCTCTTTGGTTAGGAATCGTACCCGAGTATCCTGTATGGACAGTGAGAATCCTACCACCAAACCAGAAATGCCTCACAGAGCTGGCCTGGGGGAGGGAGTGGACATCCACAGCTCAGGTCACCACCATGGCAGACTTTGGGGGCTAGTCGTCAGTAAGGACAGATCTTTACAGATGACCTGTGTCTACAGGGGAGATCATGGCAGCCCAAAGGATGCCCTTGTACAGGACACTTTCTCAAACCAGGGGCATTTGGACCTTGCATCTTTGTCTTCTCAATAGAAGCCACACTGTCAATGAATTCTTTCACCTGTTTCCTTTTCTGCCCTTGAATGTTGTTTATCTTGCAAACCAGAGTTCCTGGTATTTTTTAGGTCAGAGATTCTCATCTTAGTTGTGTTTTAGCATCACTCAAAGAGATTTTTAAAATCTCTCCTAGGACCTCTGCAGGTGAGACGAAGGTATCTGTTCTTTTTAAAAGAATCTGAGATGCTTACAAAGTGCAACTAAGGTTGAGAAGCCCTGCAAGTAGAGTCTGAATCACTGAAAATATTGTAAAGTGACAGTGCTCCTTAATATTGGAGACTCCCTTGAACCACTTGTGGTGGGTTCCACTATCTGCATATAACCTAAATGCAACATTCCCCTTCTCTGTTACACCCATCTTAATTCAAGTCACTAGCATCTCTCTCCTCTACTTCTTCAAAAGAATCAGCTAGACTGAGCCTTTGAGGTGGAAATTCGATCATTTAGTGCCCTGCTCTCAATTCTCCCATGGTTTCCCATCACACTTAGTGTTAAACCTTAGATTCTCATGGTGGCCAGCTGGTCCGCAGTGACCAACCTCCTGTTCCTTCCCTCCAGCCCTTTTGCCTTCCATTCTCCAATCGACTCTGAGGTCTTTAATTTATTTACAGTGCCTCTGACACTGTTTTTGCTCTAATAAGAAATATCTCCCATGGCTTTGCTCTCTTACTACATCCAGGATTTTGTTCCTTACAAAAGATGCCTTTCCTGAATATCTATGGCAAATAACATTCCCCAATTCCACACCTTAAATTGGTATAAGGGATCTCTGGTGCTGTAGTGGACTATACATTGGGCTGCTAACCACAAGGTCTGCAGTTCAAAACTACCAGTCATTCCCTAGGAGAAAGATGAGACTTTCTACTCTCATAAAGAGTTACTGTCGACACCTTGTGATCACGCAGGCTGGTGTGCTTCTTCCATGTGGGCTTTGTTGCTTCTCAGGTAGATGGCTGCTTATTTATCTTCAAGCCTTTAAGGCTCCAGATGCTGTATCTTTTGATAGCCAGGAACAAACAGCTTTCTTCACCACATTTGCTTATGCACCCGCTTTGTCTTCAACAATCACGTCAGGGAAGGTGAGCATCACAGAATGCTGAGTTATTAGAACAAAGTGTTCTTGTGTTGAGGGAGTACTTGAATAGAGGCCCAATGTCCATCCTCTACCTTAATACCTAACATATAAATATATGTACATAAATCTATTTCCCTATCATTATATAAAAAGATATTTACATATGTACATGCCTGTATTTAGACCTCTATGATCGGATCAGGTATCAGGGATCAAAGACCCAGAACAAAAAAACATATCAATGTTAATGAGAGGGAGGACGGAGTGGAGATCCAAAGCCCATCTGTAGACAATAGGACATCCCCTTACAGAAGGGTCACAAGGAAGAGATGAGCCAGTCAGGGTGCAGTATAGTACCGATGAAACATACAATTTTCCTCTAGTTCTTTAATGCTTTCTCCCCACCATTATCATGACTCCAATTCTACCTTACAAATCTGGCTAGAACAGAGC
>NW_022103924.1:4018725-4019939 GCF_000313985.2 Echinops telfairi
CCGAAACTCGCTGTCATTAAACAGATGCCAACTCACAGTGACTCTCTGGGACAGGGTAGAACTTCCCCTGTGAGTTTCCAAGGGTGTAGCCCTTCCTGGAATTAGAAACCCTCACCTTTTTCCTGAGGAGTGTCTCATGGTCTTGAACTGCTGACCTTGCAATTAGTAGCTCAATATGTAGCCATCATGCCACAAAGGCTCTCTTAGAACCTTTTTTGTTAAAAAAAGAAAAGAGAAGCAAGCAAAACCATTGTGCTGTTATGGTACAAAGGTGTGGTCACCCAGGACTTTTTTTGGCAAAAGTGAGCAGTAGTCTCAGTACGATTGGCTGGTGACTTCTCCAAAAATTGGGTTAGAGTTATTTTATGCTTCAAGGGCTGCGGAAATTACTTAGCAAAACTCAAATTACTAAGCAAAAGGATAGCTTTGGAGAAAACCTGGGGAAAGGAGAGAAGAAAATGAGTTTAAGGTGGCTTCTTTGATGCCATGAGTAGGGAAAACAACATCAACTAGTTTTAAGCGCCCAGAACACTAGTAACTGGCCTGAGAACTACTGCCCTGTGGTGAAGACACCACATCGCCTTTCATCACCCTTCGGTCTTCCCGCCTTCCTCCCGTTCGCCTTCTCAGTCTCCCTGTACCTGTTGTTGTTAGCTGGCTGCTGGTGAGTGAGGTCTGGTTCCCTCCCACCCCATGTACAACAGCAGAAAATGTTGCCCGGTCCGGTGTCTTCTCCTTCTTCAGGATGGTATGTTTGAGTGCATGTGACAGCCGTCGTGGCCATCCATCACACTGAGCGTTTCCATGCTTTCCCTGACTTTCCACAATGCAATGTCCTTTTCTAGCAATTTATCTTTTCCTCATGACACATCCAAAGTCAGCAGGCCATAATCTAGCCATCCTCACTTCTATGGACCATTCTACTCGTGTTTCTTCTGAGACAGATGTATTCGTTCTCGCAGCCCATGGCCTATTCAAAATTTCCCCAAATACCACAGCCTGAACGCATCAATTATTCTTTTATCTTCTATTTCAATTGTCCAGATTCAGCGTGAATATGAGGAGATTGAAAAGACCCTGGCTTAGGTCAGTCACCCTTTGGTCACCAAATTGGCATGGTTGCTTGTGAGCTTATGAAAACCTTCCGGATAACAACAGAACATTGTATGCCTAGGGCTTGTTTTGTTGATGCTCAGTCATCTACCATTTTTTTT
>NW_022103924.1:4020039-4021795 GCF_000313985.2 Echinops telfairi
GTGCTAATTTATTCAACTGCAATGCTTGAAACATCAAAAGTTCAAAGAGGTTATATCCTAAACCTCATAAGCATCAGAAATGAATGGGATGCTATCAAATATGCCCTCTGTTATGATGCTGTCTCTCAATCAAATAGGTGCCTTTGTGAGTGGTGCTTGATCAAGCCATTGAATTTGGCGAAAACACATCCCGTTGGCGTAACCAATGGTAACAGAGTCATTACGCAGTCACCGAGGGTTGAGTTTCAGCCTTTAGAGCTAGTCTCAGCTAGACAAAGCACAGACGATTCACCTGAGGTTTAGGGTGGCAATCTTGATGGTTTGATGATGAGAGTATGACCCACACAAGGTGACAGCCAGACAGGAAAGGAAAGGTGAAAGCAAGTCCAAGGTAGTCCAAATCCTCACCTTATAAAAGAGGGAGTGGCTTGAAGACACTCTCGGGGCTCAAGCATGTCATTTATTATACTTCAGTAATCCTTAAATGTGTTATTTATGGTTACAGAGATATAATAACTATCACTGAGCCACCAATTGCTTGGTAGCATAGTGGTTACACATTAGGCTTCTAACCAAAAGGTCAGCAGTTCAAAACCACCAGCCACTTCTTGGGAGAAAGATGGGGCCTTCTATTCCCGCTAATAGTCACAGCTTCAGAAACCCACAGGGGCAGTTCTACCCCATCCCTTAGGGTCGCTATGGGTTGGCATTGACTTGCTAGCAGTGAGATGATAGAGATGAGACCTACCAGTTGAAGTGTGATAGAATGGTAGAATTCACATCTTCCATGAGGAAGGCCAGGGTTCATTTCCTGACCAAGGCACCTCATGAAAAATCACCACCATCTGTTAGAAGAGGCTACCAGACCTCCTCTAACATGCATGCTACTATGATGTTGAAAAGGTTTCAGGGAAACTTCCATACTAAGACCAACTAAGAAGAAAGTCTGGCAATCTTGTACAGAACATCAACCAATGAAAATTCTACTGATCACAACAGTTGGATCCCCAAATGTTTATGGGGATGGTGCAGAACATGCTGCAACTCAAGTCAATTCATTGTGCACAGGTTCCATGAATCAGAGACTAACTAGACAGCAACACCAACTACAAGAAGCAAGAGGAAGGGGTAGATGCAAGTAACCTAAAACACAATATTTCTTACCAGAGTTAGAAGATAGCCTAGTGTTAAGCCAATGAGTTGGGTATAAAATATAAAGATTTGAAAGAAACCACCAGAACAGACAGGCATAATTAAAACAAAAAATTAGCACTGAGAGTGGCAAGGGGTGAACTGAAGACTGGTGGTGCCATCAAGAGTGACTCTCTTCAACTTACTGTCACATGCATGTCAACTTACAAGATGGGGCAGTCCCATTGCCACCAGATGGAATTGTACTTCCACAGAAGATTGGATGAAAACATGATATATACACACCAAATGGGATGTCTGCATACACAACAAACGAAATCCAAACCCACTGCCATTGAGTCGATGCCGACTCATAACGACCATGTAGGACAGGAGAGAACTGCCCCTGAGGCTTTCTGAGACTGTAACTCTCTCTCTCTCTCTCTCTTTAATCAACCACTATACTGGGGACTCATATCGCTGTTATCATAATCCATCAATCCATCCATCCATTGCATCAAATACATTTGTACATATGCTACCATCATTTTTAAAACATTTTCTTTCTACTTGAGCCCTTGGTATCAGCTCATTTCCCTCCCTCTCTCATGAACCCTTGATAATT
>NW_022103924.1:4023544-4024646 GCF_000313985.2 Echinops telfairi
GGGTTGAAGTCCGTTCCCTCTATCCTTCTCCTCACTAGAGTTTGTAACTCTTGATGGGAGTCAAAAGCCTTATCTTTCTCCCATGGAGAGGCTGGTGGTTTGAACTGATGACCTGTGGTTAACAGCTCCGTGAGTAACTCACTACACCACCACAGCATATGTACACACAGTGAAATATTATTCAACCATAAAGAGAAATGAAGTTTTGATATATGATATAAATGTTTGAACCTTGAAAACATATTGAGTAAAATAAGTCAGTCACAAAAGGACATATACTGTACAATCCTCCTTAAATGAAATACTTAGTTTAGGCAAATGCTAGAGACAGAAGTTAATTAGTAATTGTCAGGAGCCCGGGGAGGGAGCAATGGGGAGTTGAAAGCCAACAATGAAAACTTCCAGGATGAGCTTACTCAAAACTCACTGCCATCTAATTGATTTCTACTCCTCGTGACCCTACAGAACAGGGTAGAACTGCCCCTGTGGGTTTCTGAGACAGTTAACTCTTCACGGGAGTAGACCACCAGAATGGGACAGTACGGGGAATGAATGCTTGCTTGAATAGGACTTGCTTCCCTTTCAAAGATTTCTCAAAATAATTCCATGCATACATAGTTACTTATTTTGTAAGTTAATTTCTTTTTACGGAAATATGGCATACGTGTAGAAAAGAGCACAAATGAATGCAGAGCTGATCCAGTTGCCATCAAGTCAGTTCTGACTCATGGAAACCCTGTGTGTATTAGAGTAGAACTGTGCTCTGCGGCCTTCCATTTTTGGAAGTAGATCGCCAGACCTTTCTTCCAAGGTGCCTCTGAGAGTATGTAACCTCCAACTTGTCAGTTAGCTACCAAGTGCATTACCTGTTTGCACCAGCCAGGAGCTCCAGAATGAGCATAAACCAGAGAAACCGAAACTCGCTGTCATTAAACAGATGCCAACTCACAGTGACTCTCTGGGACAGGGTAGAACTTCCCCTGTGAGTTTCCAAGGGTGTAGCCCTTCCTGGAATTAGAAACCCTCACCTTTTTCCTGAGGAGTGTCTCATGGTCTTGAACTGCTGACCTTGCAATTAGTAGCTCAATATGTAGCCATCATG
>NW_022103924.1:4024746-4028316 GCF_000313985.2 Echinops telfairi
CCTTCTGCTACCTTAATACTAAACCTATAAATATAGGCTCATAGATCTATTTCCCTATCCTCATATAAATATATTTGCATATGTACATGTCTTTATCTAGACCTCTATAAATGCCCTTTTCCTCCCAGCATAGAGAGTATATTCTAAAGAACAACTGGTTAGCTGCTTTTAACCAATGCAATTAGAGCACTGAAAAGGGGGGGAAAGGAGCCCATAAATTTAAAACTACCTCTCCGACCTCAAAATATAATATAAAGAAAAACACCCACACCCCCGCAGCTAACCCTGACAACTACCTTCATTTGCAGTGCTGTATCCTTAGACCATGACGGGGGAAGAAATGAATAAAGGCAAAGAGGCCACTGCTTTTACACATTTAACAACAATCCAGATGACACTTCTAGCCTCTGCTCATGCTTTACAACAGTGAATCAGGACAAGACAGATTTGCGAATGTGCATTTAATCACCAAAGGCCTGAAGATGCCTGGGCTTTTCTTCTGTAATGGTTCTAAGATTGTATCCATTAAATGCAAACAAAAAAGGAAGAAGCCTTGGCAGAACAGGAGAAGTGATGCACACTTGATGATCAGATCGACTTCCATATGATTCCTGGAATAGAGTCTAGTCCAGGCTCCAGCTGTTTCTATGGCTTGGACTTCATTGGTCTTCCACTGCTCAGCGACATCATTTGCTAATGGATCATCTGGATTGGGAGCACTTAACAAAGCCTGATCGATAGCAGAACTGTGTGGATCTGCAGTGCTGGGGACCACTTATCTTTCACAATATCTAAACACATTCTTCCCAACTTGTCTACTTTAGCGTGATAAATTTTGGTCATGAAACGTGTTTTAGGAGCTGCCATTGGGTATTCTTCTGGAAGGAATAGTTCAAGTTTAAAAGTCCCTCCCTCAAAGGGGGAATCCTGGGGGCCAGCAATGACCACATGAAAATAACGGGTGTTGCTCTCATCTGGTTCTGCTTTAAAGCCAGGAACTGGTTCTGCCAGCAAATGCTGGGTTTCCTTGATAATCCTGCAAGGCAGCCTGGCCATCTTGCCAGATCGGCGTTCGGCCTCTGGTCTCGTCTCACTTCACTTTTCATCTGAATAATTTTTTTTTAATGTGCCATGAAAACTTCAGTGGATCAGACTGGCTTGTGTTCCAGTCTGATGCTTCTGTGAAGACTGTTTTTCAGGGAGTCCAGACCAGGGTATGTTATAGGGGTGTGAGAGGAGACAGGGTTTTATATATAGATATACACATACACACAGAGAAAGAAACGCACATATATGGACAGGGTATTGTGTGTGCGTGTGCATGCGTGTGCGTGTGTGTGTCCTATCTGAGTCTTTGGCCTTACCATCAAATCAGAAACCCTCATTCCTAGTAAGTATACTGCCAAAGAATACTATGAGCAAATCTCTCTCAGTCCCGCTGTTAGTTTACTGCAAGTGAATGGCTGAGAATGGAAGATTTCCGCTCTGCTCTTTTATTTCTCTTTTGGACTTGAAATTACATTTTCCTGCCAATTCCAGGAGAACCCCACATTCCCATGTGCATGAAAAGCCTTCTAGGCATAAAGACTCTTTGTCTTATTCACAAAGGTTAGAGAATCATGTCAAGCTCAGGGGTACTTTATAAGCGCCGTACCTCCAATCACTGTCTAATCGGCACCTTTGCACTTAGGTATCTTTCCCTTGCCCACCATTCTCATCCACGAATTTCTTCACACCAAGGCCTGCTTCCAGACCATCCCAGGACTGCGTTCACTTACAAAGTCACTGACCCAAGCACAGAGGAGCAAGCAGTGTGAAGAGAGGTGACATGTGTGAACCACCTACATATAAAACCAGGTCAAGGACACCCCTCTCTCTCTGGGACCCCAGAATTTCTGATAAATGCAGACACCACGTCCTCACAATGGTTTCTGTGCCATTCAACAGTGGTGGCAGCCAACAGTTGTAACTTCCATAAAAAAAGCAAAACAACTGGCAATGCCTGGTTGGTGTGCTCCTTTTTTGTGCACAAATAGCTTTGTTGTTTACAGTGCAATCCAGCCTGCCTTGAATGGACCCAGATTAACAACAAACAAAATTGTATTGAAAGTGTGGCTTTCTTTCCATTGAACCCAATGTCAAAGTTTGCTTTCATGACAAAGGGATTGGCCCAACAGTTGAGAAACAAGAACACATACTCACAAAGGCAGTTTCTTTCATAGCTGATAACATTTTTTTCATGAATTTGGAATACCCACCACCTTCAGAAAAGTAGTGCACTGGCACTGTGTCATTTCAGCCTACTTGTTCCATCTGTAAATTAAGCAAAGAATGCAAGAAGGCGAGCTTCGTGAAGAAGGCAGCGTCAGGACTGGAGAAAGACTAAAGACCCTCCGTATAAGATGCACACGCATGCTTGCTGAAAGCCAAGAGGACATGAAACAGGAATGAACATTTTAAAATGCAACCTTCAGTGGATTACACCTCAGCATAAAGGAAAAAAGAATTAAGAGATTTCACAACTGGGCCAATCAACAACATCATGATAAACAGAGAAAATAATGAAGTTGTCAATTATTTCATTTTGCTTGCCTCTACAATCAGTGCCCATAGAAGCAGAAATCAAGAAATCAAATGACATATTGCATTGGGCAAATCTGCTACAAAAGACCTCTTTGTAGAGTTTAAAAACAAAGATGTGACTTTAAGGCAGCGGTTCTCAACCTGTGGGTTCCTAGTCCTTGGGAGTCGAATGACCCTTTCATAGGGGTCGCCTGAGACCATCAGAAAACATAAATATTTCACAATATATAATTACATATTGTTTTGTGATTTATCACTACACTTTAATTAAGTTTACTTATGTTCAATTTGTAACAATGAAAACATCCTGCATATTAGATATTTACATTATGATTCATAACAGTAGCAAAATTACAGTTATGAAGTAGCAACAAAAACAATGTTATGGTTGGGGGTCACCACAACATGAGGAACTATAATAAAGGCTTGTGGCATTAGGAAGGTTGAGAACCACTGCTTTAAGGACTAGCCTGACCCAAGTCTTTGTATTTTTAATTCCCTCATACGGATGTGCACCTAGACAATGAATAAGAAAGATCAAAGAAAAATGTATACCTTTGAATTATGGTGTTGTCAAAGAATATTAAGTAAATGATGGATTGCCAAAAGAACAAAGAAATCTGTTTTGGAAGATGTATGATCAGAATGTACGACTTCCATAGAAGTGAGGCTGGTGAGACTTTGCCTTACTTCCTCGGGACATATTATAAGAAGGGGCTTATCCCACCTGGAAAAAACACACCAGCCTGTGTGATCACGAGGTGTCAAAGGGATCAGGTGTCAGGCATCAAAGAACAAAAAAATCACATCATTGTGAATGAGGGGGAGTGTGGAGTGGGGACCCAAAGCTCATCTGTAGGCAACTGGACATCCCCTTACAGAAGGGTCGCAGGGAGGAGATGGACCCATCAGGGTTCAGTGTAGCAATGATGAAACATACAACTTTCCTCTAGTTCTTAAATACTTCCTCCCCTCCAACCCTGTCCA
>NW_022103924.1:4029090-4048382 GCF_000313985.2 Echinops telfairi
GTTTCTGAGACCGTAACTCTTTATGGGAGTAGAAAGCCTTATCTTTCTCCTTTGGAGCAGCTAGTGGGTTTGAACTACTAACCTTGATGTTAGCAGCCCAACAAGTAAGTCATTACAGCACCAGCGCTCCCTATGGGACCTCACAGCCTGGCTCAGGTTTGGTTGGACAGTGCCCAGAACAAACATAGAATATATGTATTTTTAAAAAATGCTAACACTTCTAGAAAGATAACCTCTTTATTCCCACGGAAAATTTTAAGACATTTTTCGATTAGAGAAATCACTCTTGGGTCCATGTGGGACACCACGGTGCTGTTCTAAGGCTTTCTGAAATAAGATGGATAAGGTGTGGTGCCATGGCCCAGTGAAGTTGGGGGTGGTGGCTAGTTAGGGATTTAGCACCCCTTCTTTAACCATATGCCTTGGTAAACTGGTTTTGTCAAGCTGGCCTTGCCACATCGCCCTGCTTTTGTCATCTTTTATCCCTCCAGTGGACATTTGTTACTCTTTGGCCACTCTGGGACCATATTCCCTTGGGAAAGTTGTATCTAGAAATTCCCTCTGGAGATCTCCCTTTCCTCATTCTCAGACTTGAGCCTTGCGGGAATTGACCTCATCTTTATTAAGAGTGGACTCTGATTGACTTCAACCAACAGCTTGTCTCATCTACCTGTTCACCTCCTTGACTGGCTCTCAGATAAATCTATTACCTAGCCATTGCCAATGTCAGAGACCTTTGAAGTACACGTGCTGCCAGAAAGGATGCCCACTGGATGGGGTGGGGGAAGATCTGAGGGCAGTGGCCATTTTGCTACTACAAGTGGAGGACTTGAAGCTGTCTTTGAGGAGGATGTGTCTGCGGATGAAGCGGAGATAGAGAGGGACCAACCCCCAGGTGTCTGGACTCACCTGATGCCAAGAGCTCCTGTGAACTTTTCCATTATGTAAGGCAAGAAAGTCATTTTGTTGTTAAAAGCCAGTTCAGGTTAGGGTAAAAATTGCCCCAAGTTCTTTTAAAAATCTTTCTATAGATCCCCGTTATCTACAAAAACAAGTTTAAATGTCTTAGCTTAGCATTTGAGATAGTCCACAAGTAGAACTTAGCCCGTATTTAAAAATCTACTCAAATTAGTCTTTCAACAGTTTCCATTTTCTAGCCCCTTGTTCCCACGCAGTTTTCCTTCAAAGTCACTGCCTCTAAATTTTACATCTTCTCTGATGATCCCAACTATACTTTACTCTCTTGCTCTGTTTCCCTCCACAGTTTTCTTCCCATGAGTGGAACTGCTGTATCTTTTTGTGCTTTCCATTTTTTCATAGGTTGGGCTACATTATTTATAGTTTTGAAGTGTAGTAAGCTTACCCTCTATAGGGGAAGCACTGCACCTTTCTGATCCACGTTTATCCCACAGCATCTAGCTCCAGGCTGTGCATGCAGTAGGTAATAGCAATACAAGGAAAGTGGTTGGTCAGAGTAATTTCATTGTTGTTGTTGTGGTTAATAGCAGCACAAATGGATGTGTCTGGGTAAGGATAACGATTCAAACATTATCTGGTGTTGCTATTAATTGCTGTTAGTTGTGTTCAAGACAGCTCTGACTTATGGTAACCGTCTGTGTCTATGAAAACAGGAAGATGTCCCATTCTGGGTCATTCACATGATTCGTAGTATGTCTGGGTTCACAGTTGTGGCAACTGGATCAATCCATCTCAAGGAGAGCTCCCTCATTTTCATTGACCCTCTACTTTCACAAACATGAAATCTTTTCTAGTGATTATTTTTTGAAAGCCAATTAGTATTTGTGAACTCCTGTATCACAAACACCACATAGACACCTGAAAACAACAACAACAACAACAACTCCCCCCGCAGAGAGATTTGTTTAAATTTTTTTCTTACTTGCGACTGCAATAAGCTATTCCACTGTAAGAAAATCATCTTTGAAAAAACAGCCTTGGTTAGTGGACTATAGCTTAACTTGTATTAAATTCATAGGTCTCAAGAAGCCAAGTGAGGTAAACTTATTTGACTAATTTATCTCTATTATGAAAACACATTGGAGCTTGCTTTATTATAAAACAGGTATCAAGTGGGGCTACATACCATAGTCCCATGACTTCAGAGCTGCCTCTGGCCCAATAAGCCTCCCAAGGTGGGCTAGTTGGCCATCCCAGTTTCTAGTTCAGTGTTGGCCTCTTAGTGACAAGTGCCATTTAAGAGGTCCCAGACCAAGTAATCTGTAGAGGGGTCGTGAAGCTCTTCCTTTCATCCTTTCCAACCTCCCTTCCAACCTACATTCCCACTGGCTTCATGGACATGGAGTAAATGCCCGTATTTTACTGTAACTCGTCAAAGCTTTATGGCTCTTGGTGGCGTGCTTCTCTCGCATTCCACCGTATACCCCACATGGCAGTGGAAGCAGGCTGTCCTCAGCCTTTCAGGGCCTAAATATGTAATGACATCATTCTGCAAAATGAAGGGAAAGCTATGAGGAAAATCCAATTTGGCCTGCACTGCCCACAGTTGCCTTAATTAGCCTCTATTTTTAATGCAATGAAAGAAATAAACCTAAAGATGGCTGGCCCGAAAAATGATCGACTTTCAGGTACACTCGCTCCAGTCATTTTTCTGTGGTCAGCACACGTCAGTAGGTCACAGATTTGCTCTCTGTCTGAACAGAGGCATTCATGAGGAAGAGAAGCACACACAGGAATTTTTAAAGCAGCGTTAAGGTGGACTCTCAGACCATCCACCATCTTGGCATCCTTTTCTTTCCAGAAAGCACCTTATCTCTCCATTGATTTCTCTCTCTCTCGCACTCTCTGTCGTGAATCATGCTATTTTGCAAAACACAAATATGTAATATTAATCAGGATTTGATCATCCACACTATAAAACTGCATTGTCTATGTTGGCATGCTTAAAAGGCTCATGTCTAGGCCAAGAGACATTGGAACATCAGATAGAATTAGGCATATTGTCTCCTAAATTAAGGATTTATTTTTCTGAGTAAATAGATGCTTTGAAAGCTGCCAGCTCTCCATTTGGCATATCTGAGTAAGCATTTGATATCTGCACTGAGAAATACTGAGTTCCCAAAGGTGATTCAACAATTTCCTTACAAGCCAGTAAGCTGTTGAAGGTCCTCTCTAAACATGAAGAAAAAAGAACAGCTCTTCCTTTTCTATAGGCATGTCTTACTATAGTAAAAAAAACTTAGGAAGTATGTTTGTGGTGGTTTTTTTTTTTACATAGATTAGAGCTAAGGCCTACAGGGTAATTAGCTACTTAAACTATGAATAGTCACCAGCTCAATAAAACAACAACAGCACCTCACTGCCATCAGTCAATTCTGGCCCACAGCCACCCGACACAGGATTTCTGAGACGGTGATTCTTTATGGGAGCAGGCAGCCTCTTCTTTTTCTCCAGGAGTGGCTGGTGGACTTGAATGGGCACCCTTGTGGTTAGCAGAGACCCCTGCTATGTGGTAGTCTATGAGTTCCAATCAGATGGTCTGAGTCTGCAAATCACTTGCTAGTTGGTGGGCCTAGCCAACCACACAGCATCTACTCCCATAGCAATTCTGGCGACAGGGTAAAGGTGTTTCTTTATGAAAATGACAAGCTTCCCTGCCCCCCAAAAGTAATACTGCCAATAGAAGTGCAGAGAAATGTGAAGATTTAACCAAGAAGTAATATTTATGACAAATGCTTCATAAATATGAACGTGGCTCTAGTTGTATGGCCTTTGACAGGCCACCTCTCCTATCTGAAACTTATTTCCCCCTTCCTTCATTTATTCAGCAACTATTGAAAGATTGCAGCCTATGTGCCAGACACCAGTGTAGGCACTAGGGATATCACAGTGAACTAAACAGAGTCCCTCTTCATCAGCTTTTAGCCTGCGGTGGGGGATGGCCGGAGGGGGCCAGGGAGGGAAGAATTAGACAGTGAACCCTGATACCTGGTTGTTTTTAATTACTTCACTGAAAAAAAATCAAGCAACTGTATGTACATTGCTTCTATGGACAAGATTTTCCATTAAATTATATTAAAATAGGGGACCTACCTTTTAATTCACCTTCAAAGAGCGGATTCTAGTGCATTTTTAAAGCAGCTCTCAATATAAACTGGAGGCAAAGATGGAGACGTAGCCTTGCTTTCACTCATGAATTGCATTACTTGAAGAATCCACTTAAGCTCTCAGGTCTCACTATGGCAATAATGTGTAACCTCCTGGGTATGAACCAAACTAGACTGAAATATGAAACAAAGAAAAAAAGCCAAGCCAGGATCAGGAGATCTGGTGGCACAGTGGTTATTTGTTGGGCTGCGAGCTGCAAGGTCAGATGTTCAAACCCACTAGCCTTTCCAAGGGAGAAGGATGGGCTTTCTATTCCCATTAACAATTACAGTCTCAGAAACCCACAGGGGCACGTCTACCCTGTTCTATAGGGTCACTATGAGTCAGTACCGACTTGCTGGCTGTGATTTTGGTTTGGTTGCCATCAAGTCAGTTCCAACTTACGTGACCTCATGTCTTTTCTATTTGTTTTAATTTTAATGAATCATTTTTATTGGGGGCTCTTACAGTTCTTATAACAATCCATACATCCATTGTGTCAAGCACATTTGTATATATGTTGCCATCATCCTTTTTAAAAAACATTTTCTTTCTGCTTGAACCCTTGGTATCAGCTCACTTTTTCTCTCCCTCCTCCACCCTCCCACCCTCATGAACCCTTGATGAATTATAAATATTATTCATATCTCACATCAACCGCTGTCTCCCTTCACCCATGTTTCTGCTGTTTGTCACCACACCCTGGGGTGGGTAGGGGGTTATGTGTCTATCATTGTGATCTTTTCCCTCTTCTCCCCCCAACTTTCCCCTACCTTCATGGTATCATCACTCCTGTTATTGTTCCTGTGGGGTTTGTCTGTCCTGAATTCCATGTGTTTAGAGCTATGATCTGGTCTAGCTGGATTTGTAAGGTAGAATTGGGGTCAAGGTAGTGGTGGTGGTGGGAGGAAGCATTAAAGAACTAGAGAGATAGTGCATGTTTCATCGGTGCTATACTGCACGCTGGTTGGCTCGTCCCCCCCTCGTGACCCCTCTGTAAGACCCCATGCATTTTCCAAGTAGAATTGTTCCATAGGGTTTTCAGGGCTGTGACACTTTGGAAGCAGATTGCCAGACCTTTATTCTGATGTACCTTGGGGTGGATTTGAATTGCTAGTGTTTGGTTTAGTAACTGGGTGCTTTATTACTTGTCTCACCTGACAGTATTTGATCTATGAAATACAAAGGCTGGCAATGCTGGTGCTGGCAAGCAGGTCTTCTGGAGGAGGTGTAGGGTTGAACCTTTTGTTCTTCTTAGGAGAATTCTGAGTCCTTGGGAAGAGCAAAGGGTTAGCAAGCTCAACTAGTACAGCTTCAAGTTTGTGCAGAAGCCTCTCAAAGGAAAGGGCTGGCAATCTACTTCAAAACCATGAGCCACTGAGAATCCCGAGGAGCACAATTCTACTCTGACTCACACAGGGGCATCAGGAATTGGCATCAATGACAGCAACTCATTTTATGCAGAACTCTAAGTTCAATTTAACATGGCTCTTGTGAGAGATTGAATTATGTTCCCCTAAATGGGTTGTGAATCCTAGGCTCTGGTAGCATAGTGGGTTATGCATTGGGCTACAAACCACAAAGTCAGATTGTTGAAACTACCAGCCATTTCGAGAGAAAAGGATGAGGTTTTCTGTGCCTGTGAAAATTTACAACCACGGAAATCTATAGGAGGCAACCCTACTCTGTCCTACAGAGTGGCTATGGATAGAACTGATTTGATGGCAGTAAATTTGATTCTGAGTATTTCTGTGGTTATAATCCCATGAGACAGGGTTGTCTTTGTTATGCTAATAAGATAGGATTCGTTTGGGTGTATGAGCTAATCTTTTCTGAGAAATACCAAACCCAACCAAACTTATTGTCGTTAAGTCAATTCCAAATCATACTGACCCTGTAGAACAGGGTTAAACTGCCCCCGTGAGTTTCCAAGACCATCACTTTTTATAGGAATAAAAAATCTGGTCTTTCTCCCTCTTTTTTCTCCCTCAGTCTTTTGGGGTTTATAAAAATAAAAGAGATTAAATGCAAGCTAGCCAGCAGAGATGGGGGTAAGACACATGCCAAGCCTCCTGAAGGTCTCCCAGGAGCAGAAAATCAGAAGTCAAAAGGACCTTTCTCTAAAGCCAAAGGAGAGAAAAAAATCTTCCCTACGGCTGGCACCTTGAATTTGGATTTCCACCTCCCCAAACCTGGAGAAAAAAGGTTCTGTTTGTTAGGGACACCTACTTCTGATCTTTCTCTTATCTCATAATGCGGTCAGGATTTGGTACCAGAAGAGTGGGGTCACTGCTGCCCTCACGGAGACCTAAAATGTCTGAGTGGATTTGGAGCTGGGTGATGGGTAAAGGCCGAAAGAGTTTTCAGGTGCTTAATCAGGAAAACGTCGATGGCCTTGAAGGGACTGATGGAAGAATGATGGATGTCAAAGGCAGCTCGGAGGTGGGCTCAGCAGGAAGAGCAGAGCTATAGGGAAACTTGCTGATAGTTGAGAGAACACACAGGTGCCGCTGGAAACGTGCATGCTCAGTGTGCTTGGGAGAGGCTCCAAAAGAAAACGAGCAACTTGGGATTGGACAGTGGAGGCAAAGAACTTGTCTGACGTGTGTTTGGTAGAACTTTTAAATAATGAACTTGGATATATCATGAACATGAGGAGATGTCTTTCTCTCTTTTTCATTGGGAGCTAAGACACATCATAACATTCCATAGTTCAATTACATCAAGCGGTATTGGACAATTGCTACCACAATCAGTTTTAAAACATTCTTTTTCTTCCTGGACTCCTTGACATCTGCTCCCTTTTACCACCCTCCCCGCTATGGTACCCCCACCCCCCGAAAACCTTATTCTACTTGCTGTCCCTATAGGTTCATCAATCCTGGGTTTCATATACTGAAAAATAGAAAAACATATAATAAAAATTCAAGAGGGTGATCCCAATGAGAAAAAACATCTGAGATAAATCCCAATATGAGCAACAACAACAGCAAAATACAGAAAATGTTGAAAACCAGATCAGGCTTAACATGCATCAGAGGGGGAAATAAACTGACAAGGTTTTAACCATTCGAGCCAGGTTTATCATTTTCATCTCCTATAGTCATCTCTCCAGTGCACTCTATTTGGTAACCACTTTCCTCCAATCCCTCTGTCATGGATGGAGGGAAATTACCAGAGGCTTATTTTCTGGGTAGTTGCCACAAATGTTTCTTGAGCTCCACTGTCATCCACAGCCTTCTGCAGACCGGATTCTCATAATTCGGGCTCTGATACTATTCCCTCATTCGTCTTCAGATGATATGACTTACACTCCTTCAGTACTGATGTTGGTGTGCTTTTTCCATGTGGACTTAGGTGACATCTCACTTAGATGGCTGCTTGCCTAGAGGCAAGCCTTTAAGACCTAGATGAAAGTTTATCTGATACGTGGGCACCATCTAATTTCTTTTTTGCTAAAGCAACCATATCTTCTATGTTCCCTTACTGAGGGCAAATATAGAGCATGGCCATGATGTAAGAACTAATTTTTCTTAAATTGGAGCTAGGATTAAGTTCGATCCTCAAACCCATTCCTGGATCTATGGCAGGGGGTGGGGGTGGGTGGTGTTTGTTTTTTATCTGCCTTTGGCTCTCTTTCAAAACCTCCTTGTTAATTTATGGTAGAGAGTCTTATTGATCATATCCCAGGGGCATAACGATCTTCCATTAATGTTGTTTCTGCATAGGCCTTGGTACTAATTTTTTTATAGCCCTGTTGAGAGAGGATTATCGGTCCAATGTAGTCTAACTCCATATAACAGTTCCTGAATTATTCATTTGTACAGAATCAATCCTTTTGTGGCTGGTTGCTATTTACACAAACAATGGGAGTTTATTGTCAGGGAAATTTAACGCCATGTATTTTCCATCTTAAGTCCTCAAGTTACAAGTGTGTCTGAAGTAGTGTCCAGTTCACATCGAATCTCACGGATGCCCGCTCTGGAGCAAGCTTTGCACCTTGGAAATCCAGGACTCAATGTCCCAGCATTGCCCAGCACCCCACTGGGTCCCCAGGATGCACCCAGAAGGACAGGTCAATGTGGCTCATGTGGTACATACCACCAGGGACATTCCTCCCCCAGAGTCCCCAAAAGCATTTTCAGTCATTCTTCTCCCCAACTGAAAGGCGGTCCTCCGGCCTTTCCTACCAACAGTCACGCATCCACATTCCCCCAGATGTGTTTGCTCCCTGTCCCCTCTCCCGACTGGGTTTTCTCATGAGACCTCTCATCCCTCCGATAGGGCTGTCTCCAAGCTGGTGGGTGGGGGTGGGTGGGGGGTGGGGCAGGACTTCATCAAAGCTTTGCATGGCAGCCACTCAGTAGACAACATCAAAAATCGTTCTAAGCACAATCTTAAGAAGACTTGTGTTTTCTCCTTGCCACTGATAGCAAAATATGAGAGGAAAGAGATGCACTTAAAAATGAAGTGTGCAACATGGAAACAGAGCTTCAAGATTTGGAAGAGTTTCTTCTAAATTTGGAAGAGTTTCTTGTACCAACTAATGGCATGAGTTCTAAGATGTGAATGAGTCACCAAATATGTGGCTATACAATTTTATTAAAGAGATTAAGCCTGTGATTGATGGATCTAATCAACCACCAGAGGAGAACTTCTTAGTCTAGACTTAAAGGGACAGAAAAAGTAAAGAAAGCTGTCTGTTGGAATTCTGCATGTAGGAAACTGCGCCAAGGAGCTATAGCTGGTGCCTTCCACGAAAAGGAAGACCATCCTCGTACAGCTTGGAAACCATCAGAACTGATGGGGGATGCACAAGACACAGGGACTTCACTGTTTCAAAGGGTAGGACCTCAATTTCCTGGATTTCAAAGTGTGGGACCATGAACATCTAGGTTTCAAAGAGTGGGGTCTTCATAAACTCAATGGTGCAAGGTAGGCCTGCCATTAAGGTGTACTAGGGGAAGGGGCACAACACTGAAGGCGTGGTAGCTGCCATGCTCAAAGGGCAAAAGAACTGGGCCTGCTAAGGGGCTGGAGTCCCCACTCAGAGGACCTAGGAGAATGGGGCCACCTAGAGTGGAGGGAGCAGGTTTTCCATCCCACAGGAACTACAGGGAGAGCTGAAGCTCCGGACTTCCATCCAAACTCACAGGGCAAAACCAACAGCTATAGTCTGGAGGGCAGGGCATTGCCCAGATGGTTCCAAGGAGCAGAGAATTATTTGTAAGCAGTAAATGTTCATGTATATGATTCTGCTAGGTTTTGGACTTGCTGAGTAGCTCATATCCTCCCCCACCCCCTTGAATTTCTCCTATTTGTAATAGAAATGACTGCCTGTGCCTATTCCACCATTTGGAAAGTTAAAATAACTTGTAATTTAGAATTCACAAGTTCACACATGAAGTTGAACTTTCACCATAGAAGGAATATGCTTAAAATTTCACCTATCTTTGATTCAACTGTTTGGAAGATGAGAGAGATTTTGGTTTTGATGTTTATTTAAGACTTTTGGGATGCTGTGATGGGGTTAATGTATTTTGCATGAATTTGGGGGCCAAAGGATGAAACATTATAGATTAAGTTGTATTCCCCTAAATATATGTACTGTAAGTTCTAACCTCTGTGCCTGTGGTTAACTTCCCATTTGAGAACATTTATCTTTGCTGTATTAATGAGGCTGGGCTAATGTCAGGTATATCTTGAGCCAATGTCTTTGGAGATACAAAAGATATCAAATGAAAGAGCAGAGCAGAGATAAGGTAGATGCCAAGAAACATGGAGATCTCTTAGGAACCAGGAAACTGAAGCCGAAGAGACAAGGACTTTCTTCCAGCGTTGATGGTGCAGGCAGGCTTTCCCTAGAGTTATTGCTCTAAATTTGGACTTCTAGCCTCCTAAACTAGAGGAAAACAAGTTTTTATTTTTTAAAGCCATCCTCTGTGGTATTTCTGTCATGGAAGCACAGGAGAACTCTGGCAACACAATTGACAATAATATGAAGTATAGCTCAGAACAGCTTATTGACCCACAGATGCTAATAGACTCACCCATTTCCTGGTAGAGCATGCCATCTCCAGCATTGAGCATTCCCAGACCAAATCGAAGATAACCCACTTCAGCCTGCTCCTCCTCAGGAGTTCTTATGCAACGTAAGTTCTAAACATTGCATTTGCCTTGTGTTCTTTGGCACCAGCATTAGTATTTAATGACATATAAATGGTTGCAGTGGGTTAAAATGAACAGATTATTGGTGAAATACAGCTGTGGTTAGAATATATCTTTCCTAATCCCCAGTCTACTTTGGACTAAAGACAAGAAAAAGACCATATAAGCTAAAGAAAAATTGGCCTAAATGTGAGAACAGTTGAATGTCAGGAAGCCTGGAAAGCACTTTCACCCCCCTTTCTATGACTTGTGTGCAGAGTGTGTGCTTTTTGTCTTAGAACAGCATGCTCCCTGGTTGAGAAGTGAATCTGCACTTCAAATGTCCTCTTTCCCATCTCTCTCTCTCTGTATGTATATGAAACAATCAAGTATGAAGCAAGCAGAATTTTGATTTGCAGAAAAAGATGAAGACAAATCAATGTTAGACTAAGCTTAAGTGTCCTCTTTCCTCAAATACCTTGTCCTCAGTAGGCATGACAGTCAAGTTCCAGCCCGACTGACTTTATGGGAGTGAGGCCAATAAAGAGACTTGGATTAGAATTCATGCTAAGAATGCTATGATACTATGTAGCCTTTGATATAATTGTAGAATTAATTTTTTTCACATAATAACTATTTTCATGGCATGAAATGACACAACAATAAAAAACAATGAATGGTCAACCCAAGCAGCAGAAGACAATGTGTTTTGACAGAAGTCTACATGCCTCATATATAGGTGAGTAGACATTGGTCAAAACTCATGGAGCTGTGCTTTAAGATGTGTGCACTTTCTTTCATGTATGTTATCTCATTTATTTACTTATTTTGAAAAGAAATTACATTTCAGATGACACATTTAGAACAATGATGATAGATGCATGCACATTTATAGCATTTGCTATAGACACCGTTGGAGACTTTTATATGCATTGTATCTTGATTCTTGCAAGATGTTGAATGAGGAAGGTGAGGCTCAGAGGAACTAAGGGCAATAAGGAAGATCTCCCCACTCTCTCCTTCAGCTCTGAGGCACCAGTGTTTCTCACTGGGGCACTAGTAACATTTGTTTTGGGTGCAACCACATTGAGTGAGTGTGAATAGTGAATGGTGCCATTCCTGGGAAAGCTCCTTCAGAAAATCAATAGATAACTAGAAACACCTTCTCAGATTTTCAAACACCCCCAGGAGAACACTACCAATCCAGATAGGGAAACTTTGGGTTTACTATAGCTCTGGAGAATGAATGCAAACTGCCATTAATTCCTAGTTAACATGGGAACTGGAGTCCTCATGAGAGGCACTCTTGTTTGGGCACTGATGTGGAAAGGATGCTGCGGGCTTTGAGTGGGGTGGGTCTCCAATTCTTATGGGCACTTGAAGTTTTGTGGTAGTTCCATAGTGGTGCCAAAAGAGATAAAGGGTCCAGGGCAAACGAGCAATCAATAGGTTAATTCACTCCTCCAAGATGGGATCTTGGGCTAGATCTTCTGGTTGAACCAGTCTTCCTGGGCTTGATTTGAGGCCTACCATAAGTCCCTTCCACATATCTATGGGCCTCGCATTGCAGGGTTCCTACATGAGATGGTGGGGTGGGACTAGCTTTCTAATCTGATTCCTGGAGGTTCAGGAATTACATTCCCTTTTTCTGTTGCTCCTTTAAGATCCAGTATCTGGAATTGCCTTTGGCCATGAGAACAAAGAAGGCTATTTCTACCGGACCTCGCCCCCTCAGAAGCTAAGGGTCCTTTCTTGTTAGCAAAACACTACTGCAGGCAAAACCTCTCAAGATCACTTGATAAATTTTACTTTAAATTCATTGTACCAAGGGTTGCAAAACTACAACCTCGGGCTAAATTTGGACCATTGCTTTTTCTTCATATGGCTCACCAGTTCAATAATATTTTTTTAAATGTTTAATTGGCTATATTTTGGATAGCTACAAGTGCCTACATAAAATATTCCCGATTTTACTTCTTGGAGCACAAAGTCTAAAATATTTACTATCTGGTTTTTAACAGAAAAAAATTGCTGATCTCTACACTACACTATGTTGTACCCTTTTTTATAACCTACTTTAGGAATAAAGTTCCCTTTCAGGAGGAAATGTGCTTTGTTTATATAAGAATAAGACAAGGGACAAGAGAGGTCAATTAAGATATCAACCATGTCTTTACATATAAAAAGTCCCACTGTATTTCTTTTTCTTTCTTAATAGTTTTATTAGGGGCTCATACAGCTCTTATCACAATCCATACATACATCAATTGTGTAAAGCACATTTGTACATTCATTGCCCTCATCATTCTCAAAACATTTGCTCTCCACTTAAGCCCCTGGCATCAGCACCTCATTTTTCCCCCTCCCTCCACGTTCCCCACTTCCTCATGAACCCTTGATAATTTATAAATTATTATTTTGTCATATCTTGCCCTGTCCGACGTCTCCCTTCACCCACTTTTCTGTTGTCCGTCCCCCAGGGAGGAGGAGGTCTGATGTAGATCCTTATAATCGGTTCCCCCTTTCCAACCCACCCTCCCTCTATGCTCTCAGTATCGCCACTCACACCACTGGTCCTGAAGGGATCATCTGCCCTGCATTCCCTGTGTTTCCAGTTCCTGTGTTCATTCTCTGGTAGCCAGATTTGTACGGTAGAATTGGGATCATGATAGTGGGGGAGGAGGAAGCATTTATGAACTAGAGGAAAGTTGTATGTTTCATCTTTGCTACACCGCACCCTGACTGGCTCATCTCCTCCCAAGACCCTTCTGTAAGGGGATGTCCAGTGGCCTACAAAGTCCCATTGTTTTTCATCAAGTACTTACATTTGACCATCTTCTCAGCTAGCCCCCTGTCCCTTGGGGTAGCTGGTGTCACCACAGTGAAGGAACGCTGGCTGACATGAAGAACAGTTCTGGGGGGAAATGGCAGAAGAACATTCATGTAAAAATACAGCAATTTGCTTAATTGATGAGATGTTTGCTGTGGGGCATACATTCAGTTTGCCAGATTTCCTTAACAAAGGACCACAAAGTAGAGGACTTAAAATAACAGAAATGCATTGTCAGACAGTTCTGGAAGCAGGAAGTCTGAACTCAAGGTGTGAGCAGGGCCATAGTATATCTAAGGACTCTAGAGGAAGATCTTTCTTTGCTTCTTTCTAGCTTTGGTTGCTTCTGGCAATCCTTGATGCCCCTTGGTTTGAGCAAAGAGATGCATTGCTCAAATCGCTTTCTTCATCTTCAAATGATCATTTGCCTTCAAGGTTTCATTTTCTCTTTTATAAGAATACACATCATATAGGCTTATGACCCACTTTGATGGAGATCAGAGTCTTCAATAGGAAGTTATGTTTGTCCAGGAGAGAAATCCCAGATAACAAAACAAATGCAGTGATTGGTAAGACAGAGAGGAAAGGATGTATTCAAGATGTACCTTGAAGGTAGCACCAACAGGAAATAGCAAAAGAAGGTATAGATAAACTTGAGAAACGTTAGTGATATCCAAGGGGGAAAATTCAGTGGGAGACTGGATCTGGCCTTCTAGCATTTGGGGCTAAGAAAATGAATGGAAGAATCATCAGGATTTTATGAAATCGTGTGAGTGGATGGAATGACCCAGGGAGAGGTGCAGAGTGAGAAAAGGAAGAAGGCCAAGAAGAAAACTGTCTTCATTTCTCTGTCAGTCTGGGTAAACTAGGGAAACAGATCCACAGAAACTCATATATAACAGAGAGTTTTATATAAAGGGTAAGTGTACATTTAAAAAGCATCCCAATCCAGTACTGTCCAAGCTCTTAAGTCCAACATTAGACCATATGTCTGACACCGATCTATAAAGTCCTCCTCAACCTTACAAAACACATGCAAAGATGCCAATTGCAGGAGGAAAGCCGAATCAGTGAGTGTGTAAGCATCTCAGCTCTGGCAGGGGTCTCCACACGGCTGCTCCAGCACCCAGGGCTGCGTTAGGGTAAGTCCATGTGGCTTCTCCTAAGGGATGTCTTGCAGGAAGTGAGCCTTGCCAACTGAAGCAGGGAACTGGCTAAGGCAGCTGCATCCTGGTCCAACCATCACAAAGCAAGAGACCTGGGAACTAGAAAGGCTAAGCTCACCAAGCCATTTATCTCTCCACCCTTCAATTAGTCCCACATGTGTTTATTGGCCAGGTTGTCACAATAAACCTTAACTATCTCAATTTCCTACTGCTGCGATATCACAAATACCACCAGTAGTCAGGACCAAAAGTTTATTTTCTCATCGTTTAGGAGGGTTACCACAGCCAAGCCAAACCCACTCTTGGAAAGGCTTTGGGGAAAGATCCTCATCCCCCTGGGCACCTGCTCCACAGTCTCTGGGTGACCTTCTTGCAATTAGTAGTCAATTGTGTTATCCACCACTCCATAGGATGTCCTAGTTGGTGATATTCTTGTGGCACCTGGCTCCTCATTGTGTTTGCTTTTCTCTGTGTATATGCTGCTCCTTATAACGCAGGCATCATTGAGTTCAGAACATTTTGGAAACTAACAGTATCCCATTAATGTGACAAAGAAACCCTTATTTCCAGAGAGGATTGCATCTACAGTATAGATAGGGATTAGGATTTCAACTCATATTTTGGACACCCAGTGTTTGATTAATAAGAACCACAGGAAGAGATTTCGCACAAAGCCCAGGCAGAAGGAAACTTCAAATAAGTTAGAGTGGTCAACAGTGTCTAACCTTAGGTTATATGAGGGATTTCACTGGATTTGGTTCCCAGAAAACTGGTGCTGGTTAGTCATTTTTGAAAAATAGAAACAAAACCCACTGATATTGTAAGGATCAAGGAACTAAGTTAAGGTAAGCATGGCCTGGACTCATGGAAACTGGAAGGTCGACACAGATACTTTCTCTAACTTGTCCCCTCTTTATTGGGCTGCATAATCTTTTATCTATTTCCTATTCCTACTATTCTCCATTCTGAGCATTCCCTTCTCCGCAAATCTCTTAACTTCAGCTCGTCTTTTTGTTGAGTTACAATTTGTTTTTTATTTCATAGTTTTGAGGGAAAATATGATTGACTCTGAAACTTAGGTCAGCTGTGTACTCCTGTAGAACAACAACCACAAAGCCATGAATCTCTGTGGTTGAGTCAATCCGGACCCAGTGATTGCAACTGTAGGGAAGTCAAACTGAACTAAAGTTTTCTAAGGTCAGTACTTCTTCTTTTTCACAATAGTTTTACTGGGGGCATAATCCACATAGCATACAATTTAATAGTTCAACAATATCAGGAAGAGTTGTATAATCATCAACACAATCAATTTTAGAATATTTCTTCTTTCTAGTGCTCTTTCTTATTGGTTTCCAATTCCCCCCCAGCCTCCCTTGCTATATCCCCAAGTAACCATTAATCCAGTTACTGTCTGTATAGATCCACTCATCCTGGATTTTACACACACACACACACACACACACACACACTACAAAAACAAACAAAAAACTAACAAGGACAACAAAATAAAATAGGGAACAACCTCAATCAAAAAGAAAGCAGAAAATTTGAAGAACTACAACTTTAAAATGAGGCAAGAAGGAGAACAAATGATAAAGTGTTATATTTTAACAAACTACATCTGAAGGGAAGTATTATTATATATATTTTAATCATTTTATTTTGGGCTCTTACAGTTCTTATCACAATCCACCCATCCATCCATTGTGTCAAGCACATTTCTGCATATATTGCTGTGTTAGACTGGGCTGACTAGAGAACAAATCCAGAGACACTCATATGTGTATGGGAGAGTTTTATACAAAAGAGCAATTGTATATTGAGAAAACATCCCAGCCCAGCCAGATCAAGTCCATAAGTCCGATATTACCCCATATATTGATAATAGTCCACAAATTCCTCTTTAGACTCGCATAGTCATGCAATGACACTAAATGCAGGAAGATCACAATCCAGTGGGTGGAAAGTCTTATTGATCCAGTTGTAGCAGATGCTTTGGTTGTCATCAGCCTGTCTTCATGTGTCTTCTCAACAGGAATGTCTCGCAGGGAGTGAGTGTGTGTCCCGCCTCCCACAAGCTATTTATCTCCTTAGAGCTTCCAAATGAGGTCATCAAGCTGCGACCTGATTGACAGGCTAAACTCCATCGCTTCACTCTTAAGTCTCAAATTGACAAAAGATTATGTAACTATCAGAGTTGCCATCATCATTTTCAAAACATTTCTTTCTATTTGAGCCCTTGGTATCAGCTCCTCAGTTTTCCCCTCCCTCTCCCACCCTCCCTATGTATATATTTTTTTCATGTCATACACTGACCACTGTCTCCCTTCACCCACTTTTCTGTTGTTCTTCTCCCTCATTGGAAGGTTATATGTCGATCATTTGGATCAGACCCCTCTTTCTGCCCTCCCACCTTCCCCCTGTCCTCCTGGTATCACTATTCTCATTATTGGTCCTGAGGTGTTTATCTGTCCTGGATTCCCTGTGTTGCAAGCTCTTATCTGTGCCAGTGTATATGCTCTGGTCCAGTCATATTTGTAAGGTAAAATTGGGGTCATGATAGTGGGGTGGGGGTAGAATTAAAGAACTATTGTATATTTTAGTAATAAGGCCTTTGTCTGATGTGTCATTGTTAAAGATGTTTTTCCAGTCTGTGGGCTCTCTTATTAATCTCTTGGCAAATTCTTTTGATGTACACAGATGTTTTATCTTCAGAATATCCAACTTATCAATTTGTGCCTTGTCTGTGTTTGTGTCCTTCCTTCTTTCTGATAGCCTATGTATTCCCTGGGCCAAAGTTCTCAGGTCTGTCCCAATTCTCTCTAATAATTTGGGATTTTACCTCAAGGTCTGTGATCTCATTTGAGTTGATTCAAGTGCATGGAGAGAGGTAAGGGTCTTGCTTCATTTCTCTGTAGGTAGATAATCTGTTTTTTCTGCATCACTTGTTGATGAGGACAACCGCTTCCCATTTGATATTTCTGGGGCCCTTATCAAAGATCAGTTGTCTGTATGCTGATGACTTTGTTTCTGTGTTTTCAGTTCTTTTCCATTGGTCTGAGTATCTGTCTACCAAAACCACACTCTTTTGACCACTGTGGCTGTATAATAGGTGCTAGAGTCAGGGAAAACAAATCCTCTGTATTACACAGGGTTCTCTAGAGAAACAAAACCAGGACACTTATGATTTCATATAGCTAGGCAGATAGATGATAGATAGATAGATAGATAGATAGATAGATAGATGATAGATAGATAGATAGATAGATAGATATAGATATGTACAGCAGGAAGGAATATAACAGCTAATTAGTCCACACAGCAATACAGAGGACTCAGTTCAACTCACTTCCGTGAAATAGTTAATATACTGGAAGTCATTCGGCTCATGAGAGCTGCTGACTCCAAGGTCAAGGAAGCAGACAGCTGAGTCTTCCATAGAGTAATACAGGCAGTCCGGCCACAGGCAGCATACAGCAGGGTGGGTCACCAACAGTCAACCAGATGACCGAATCTGACAGTCCCCAGCTCAAGAGATGTATACACTATCAGTGTGGCGAAGCCGGTCTCAAAGGAAACTCAAGTTCTAGTGACACAGTCCACAGATTGGGTGTCCCACAGGTAGTGTAGCTCTCAAGTTGAGGCAGAGAACTAGGCTCAGGCATCTGCACACTGATCTGATCACCAAAGAGCAAGAGAGAAACATGCAGGACTTGCCAAGCCATTTATCTCTTTGCCCTCCAATCAAACTGCGACCTTATTAATCCCTCATGTTCTTATTGGCCAGGTTGGCACAATAAACCTACCTATCACAATTCACCCCTTGCTAACTTGGCACCTGTACACAATTCTTTAGCCATATATAATTTTGAGAAATTAACGAAATCACACTTATATCTAACATCAAACATCTATTATATATATATAAATGAAAACACACTTACTTTAATTGTATCTGGAACATCATACATGAACAAAGGAAAGATATTCAATAAGCACGTATAAAGAAAATAAAATGACAATCAGAAACCTCGCTTTTGCAATTGATCATGTGGTTGTAACTGATAGGTAGAACTACCATCTTCTACTACCCATTCTGTATTACCTTTGCCCTCGGCTAGCAACTCAACTGGCTGTGGTTTTTTGCCTGGTGGGGTGACCCAGACCTTCATTTCTGAGAGGTCTGGGTCATTAGATGTCCTGTCAGGATTGGGTTGCTATAGTTTACTATTTACCTTAATCACAGGGCATGGTAGTATTAAGAGATGGCCTACAGAATCTCCTGGATTCCAGATATATTATTCTTTACCTCCATTATGTAGCACCAGTCTAACATCTCCTTGGTAATCAGGATTAATCACACCATTCAGTACAGTGACACCCTTCCTGACCTGTTGGTTCAAAGGGATGAGAAGCCCAAACTGGCCTAGGGGAATTCTCAGCTGTCCAGTTCAGTGGAATTTGTGCTGTGTTTCCATGTGGGAGAGTTCCTTCCTTCGGGACCAGGACCTCCAGGCCTGAAGTACATAGGGTGGCTGGGACCGGAAGCAAATATGCTGCAAGTGGATCACTAGGACTAGTAGTGAGTGGTGCCCTGCCAGCTTCCACCCCTTGGTTCTTTGACCCATGAATCCTGGCTATTGGAGACACAGCACCATATATTGGCCACTGGTTTAGAGTGCATACAGTCTCCTGGAGAACATTGCCCCAACCCTGCAAGTTGTTGCCACCTAGTTGGTGCCATAATTGTCTCTTTAGGAGCCCATTCCAGTGTTCTATCAAGCCAGCAGCTTCAGGATGATGAGGAACATGATATGACCAGTGGATTCCATGGGCATGGGCCCATTGCCATACTTTGTTTGCTGTGAAGTGAGTTCCTTGATCTGAAGCAATGCTATGTGGGATGCCATGCAGGTGGATGAGGCATTCTGTAAGTCCATGAATGGTAGTTTTGGCAGAAGCATTGCGTGCAGGGAAGGCAAATCCATATCCAGAGTAGGTGTCTATTCCAGTAAGAACAAAAC
>NW_022103924.1:4048881-4050950 GCF_000313985.2 Echinops telfairi
ACCTCTTCCCCACACCTCCTTGTCACCAATTTTCCAATCATGTTCCTTCCAATTCCCTGACCATCCAACCAAGCCATTAGCCACAGCCCATGAATCAGTATACAATCTCATATCTTGCCATTTCCCCTTGCAGTAAAAACCAAACGGCCAGGTGCACTGCTTGAAGTTCTGCCCATTGGGAGGATTTCCATTTCCACTGTCCTTTAGGGAGATCCAAAAAAGGGGCTATAGTGCTGCTGCTGTCCACTTATGAATGGCACTTGCATATCGTGTAGCACCATCAGTAAACAAAGCATGACTTTTCTATTCTTCAGTTAAATTATCATAAGGAACTTCCCAGGAGGCCTTAGGTACAGACTGGGAGAAGGAAGGTATGGTGACAGGAGTGGAGACTGTGGGCATTTGGGTCACTTCTTCATGCAGCTTACTCGTACCTTCAGGTCCTGCTTTGGCCCGATCTCATATATACCACTTCCATTTAACAATGGAGTGTTGGTGTGCACATCCAACTTTATGACTCTGTGGGTCAGACAATACCCGGTTGGTGTTGGGCAGCTCAGGCCTCATAGTGACTTGGTGGCCCATGGTGAGGCGTTCAGTCTACACTAAGGTCCAGTAACAGGCCAACAACTCTTTTTCAAAAGGGAAGTAGTTGTCTGCAGAGGATATCAGGATTTTGCTCCAAAATTCCAATGGTCTACGCTGTAATTCACCAATAGGGGCCTGCCAAAGACTCCACATTGCATCTCTAGCTACAACTGACACCTCTAACACCATTGGGTCAGCTGGATCATAGGGTCCCAGTGGCAAAGCAGCTTGCACGGCAGCCTGAACCTGTTGCAGAGCCTTGTTCTGGGCTCACTCAAAATTAGAGGCCTTTCATGTCACTTGATAAATGGGTTGAAGTAGAACACCCAAATGAGGGATATGTTGTTTCTAAAATCCAAAGAGATCCACTAGGTGTTGCATCTCCTGTGTAGTTGTTGGGGGGGTGGGGTCGCGTGTAGATGCAATAACTTATTCTTCACTTTAGTAGGAATGTTTCAACATGCCCCACACCACTGGATCCCTGGAAATTTTACTGAGGTGGAGGGTGTCTGAATCTTCATTGGGTTAATTTCCCTACCTCTTTCTTGCACACAGATGTTATACCAATGAATCTAGAGTTTTTGATACATCCTCTTTAGTGGATCCAATCAGCATAATGCCATCAATAAAATGGATTAGTGTGACATTTTGTGGAATAGACAGGCGATCAAGGTCCCTTCCGGACTAAATTATGGCACAGGGAGTAAGAGTTGATATACCCCTGGGGGGAGAGTTGTGAAAGTGTATTGTTGAAGGCAAACTGCTTCTGGTGGTCCTTTAAGACTGATATTGAAAAGAAGGCATTGGCCAGGTAAATAGCTGCATACCAAATACCAGAAGTATTAATTTGCTCAAGCAATGAAATCATATCTGGAATGGAAGCTGCAATTGAAGTCACCACTTGTTTAAGTTTATGATAATCCACTGTCATTCTCCAGGATCCATTTGTTTTCTTTATAGGCCAGATAGGTGAGTTAAACGGGGATATGGTAGGAATCACCACCCCTGAATCCTTCAAGTCTTTGATGGTGGCACTGATCTCTGTAATCCCTCCAGAAATGTGGTATCATTTTTGGTTTACTGTTTTTCTGGACAATGGCAATTCTAATGGTGTCCACCTGGTCTTTCCTACCATAATAGCCCTTATTCCACATTTCAGGGATCCAATATGGGGGTTCTGCCAGTTACTAAGTATGTATATTCCAATGATGCATTCTGGAACTGGGGAAATAATGACAAGATGGGTTTGGGGATCCACTGGACCCATGGTGAGGCATATCTGAGCTAAAACTCCATCAATAACTTGACCTCCATATACCCCACTCTGAACTGGTGGGCCTTCGAAACACTTTGGGTCTCCTGGAATTAGTGTCAGTGCAGAGCCAGTGTCCAGTAACCCCTGAAAAGTTTGATTATTTCCTTCCCCCCAATGAACAGTCACTCTTGTGAAAGGCCGCAGGTCCCTTTGGGGAAGGCTAGAA
>NW_022103924.1:4052023-4054952 GCF_000313985.2 Echinops telfairi
AGCCCCACCTGGCATTTCAGCTTAAACAGTTTGGTTAATCTGCTCAGGTGTGGGTTGTTTTACTGATAGTGGATTAATCCCCTCATCTGGGAGGGGTGGATCTATTGACTGGGGTGGCTCAATTGCCTCTAGAGGCTCAATATCCTCATCTTCTGGAACATCTGCCCATATGTTCCCATCCCATGTTTCAGGGTCCCAATTCTCTCTGATTAATGTCCTTACTTTAATATCAGATGCTCTTCTGGACCTGCAATTCAGCTGATGTGGTAATTCAGCTACTCGTATGATGAGACTCTGGATTTTGTTTTCATCAATGTCAGCTCTATTGCTAGAGGAGAGAAGACTCTCCTTTGTAGCACATGCAGTAGCTTTTATGTCTGTTATTCAGCACTTGAGACATGCTTCTGAGGTTCTGAGATTATCCCTTTTTCCTTTATCACATTTTCTCTTGTAAGGAGGACCAGCCAACCAGATTTCCTATACTTCTAATCCTGACAAAACTGCTGGAAAATATCTAACACATGATTACCCACATCCTCTCCTCTAACCAGCACTTGGTGGTGATACTGTGGATATTAACTTTGCTACTTCACACCATGGATTAACACCACCAACTCTAGTAAGAGTGACAGACTTGCCCATGTCTTTAGGGGGAGAGATAGCATTATCAGTGCTGGTAAGTCTAACCAGGCTGGAAAGCCAATTTGAGAAGCCCATACTTATGACCTGTTTCTCTAGAGCCACTCCTGGTACCAACTGTATTAATTAGACAGAGTTCTCTAGAGAAACAAAACCAGGACACTTATGATTGTGAAACAGTTAATAGACTGAAAGTCCTTCAACTCACCAGGGCTCCTGGGTCCAAAGTCAAGGAAGCAGACACCTGAATCTTTCATAGAGCAATATAGGCAGTCTTGGCATAGGCAGCAAACAGCAGGGCAGGTCACCAACAGTCAACCAGATGACAGGATCTGACAGTCCCCAGCTCAAGAGATGTATACACTATCAGTGTGGTGAAGCAGGTCTCAAAGGAACCTCAAGCTCTAGCGATATGGTCCACAGGTTGGGTGTCCCACAGGTAGTGTAGCTCACAACTTGAGGCAGAGAATTAGCTAAGGCAGTGGTACACTGATCTGATCACCAGAGAGCAAGAGAGAGACAGGCGGGGCTTGCGGAGCCATTTATCTCTTTGCCCTCCAATCAAACTGCAGCCTTATTAATCTCCCATGTTCTTATTGGCCAGGTTGGCACAATAAACCTACCTATCACAACCTCCAACTTTGTCCTTCTTCTTGAGGAGTTCTTTGCTAATTCTGGGCTTCTTCATATGAAGTTCGCAACCAATTTTTCCAATTCTTTGAAGAAAGATTATGGTCTTTGTATTGGGGTAACATTAAATGCATATAGTGCCTTGGGCAGAACTGACATCTTTACTATATTGAGTCTTCTGATCCATGAGCATGGTATATTCTTCCATTTCTTGAGGTTACTCTTGGTTTCTTGTAATAGTGTTCTGTAGTTTTCCTTGTACAAATTTTTTTTTGTTTTTTTGGTCAGATATATTCCTATATATTTCAATTTGTGCTTGACTGTTGTGAAGGGCACCACCCTTATATCCCTCTTCTGTAGTTTTGTCCGATGTGTATAGCAGTACAATAGACTTTTGTTTGTTGATCTTGTATCCTGCCACACTGCCATATTGCTCTATCCCTTCCGGCACTCCCTTTGTGGAGCTTTTGGGATTTTCCAATTATAAAATCATATCATCTGCAAATCATGATAGTTTCATCTCTTCCTTCCCTAAACAAATACCTTTGAGGTCCTTCCTTTGCCTTCTGTTGTTAACGAGGACCTCTAGTATGATATTAAATAAGAATGGGGACAAGGGACATGTTTGTCTTGTCCCCCTTTTCAGTGGGATTGTTTTAGTCCTTTTTCCATTGACTACCACAGAGGCTGTTGGCATATATAGCTTGTATTATATTGAGGAATTTCCCTTCCATTCCTATCTTCACGAGTGTCTTATACAAGAATGGGTGTTGGAGGTTGTCGAATGCTTTTTCCACATCTATCAATATTATCATGTGGTTCTTATAATTTTTCATGTCAATGTGGAGAATAATACTAATGATCTATCGTAAATTGAACCATCTGCATCTCTGGAACGAATCCCACTTGCTTGTGGTAAATTATTTGTTTTATATACATTTGTATTCTATTGGCCATTATTTTGTTAACGATTTTTGCACCGATGCTCAATGCTTGTTGGATCCTTGTCTGCTTTAGGTATCAGAGTCATACTGGCATCATGGAAAGAGTTTTGGATCTTGCTGTCTTTTTCTATGTTCTGGAAGAGTTTGTGTAGGACTGGTGTCATTTCTTCCCTGAATGCTTGGTAGAATTCTCCTGTGAAGCCATCTGGCCCAGGGGATTTTTTTGGTTGGTAATCCCTTGATACCCTTATCTATTTTTTCTATTTCTATGGGTCTGTGGAGGTGCTTGACGTCCATCTGGGATAGTCTAGGGAGGGATTATTTTTCCAGGTATTTGTCCATGTCTTCCAAGTTGTTGAAATCATTGAAATACAGGACTTCATACTATTGTGTAATTATCCTTTTAATTTCATTAGGATCCGTTGTAATGCTCTCTGTTTCATCCCTCTTCCTTGCTAGTGAAATTTGTTCCTTCCTTTCTTTGGTTAGGTTTTCCAGCAGTCTGTTGATTCTGTTAATACTTTCAAAGAACCAAATTATAGCTACATTTATTTTTTCCATGGTTTTCTTGTTTTCCCTCTCATGTATCTCATCCCTTATTTTTATGATTTCTTTTCTTTTTATATTAAGAGGATAGTCCTGTTGACTCTTCTCTAATTGATGCACATTTTCTGCCAGCATATCAATCATAAGGGTCTCTTCCTTTTCCATGCGTG
>NW_022103924.1:4056172-4057532 GCF_000313985.2 Echinops telfairi
CTTCTCCATCTAACTTGATAGATAATTTGGCTGGATAGTTTTCTTGGGTTTGCTTTATTTTCTTTCAATTTTTGGAATATGTTACTACATTATCTCTCCTCTTCTTCATACTGTCCATTGCTAGGTCTGAACAAATTCTTATTTGGATTCCTTTATAAATGACTGATTTCACCCCACCGCACCCCCCAACCCCAGCTGCTCTTATATTTTTCTCACCTTTTCCTCAAAGTAAGATAGTTTAACTATTATATGCCTTGGTGAATTCTTCTTGGGCTTCAGTCTAGCTGGTGTTCTTTGGCCTTGGTTTTTATTCATTAAGCTGGGGAAGTTTTCCTCTGGTAATTCCCTTACGATTCTTGCCATTGACTTCATTGGTCTTGTTCCAGTAGTCCAATTATTTTAATGTTGTTCCTCTTCATCCTCAGGTTTTCTTCAGCTTCTCTGATTATCTTGTTTGACTGCTTTACCATTTGTTGAAGTCTGCTTGGTTATCCTCTAGGTCACTGGTATGATTGTCTGCCTCTTCCAGGCTGTTGGCAAAGTCTGTGAATTTGCTAATGGGTTTTGTTACCTCGTCCCTTAACTCTTGTATTTCCTTTTGATGTGTTGCCTTATGTCCTCTATCATCTGACCCTTTTTCTGTATTGATTCCCTTATATCCTATATGACTCTAAGCAGCATTCTGAAGATTTAGTTCTGTGGAAGATTAACATCTGCCTCTTCTATGACTGCTGTTAAGTTCAGGTCATCCTCTGACATTGGATTTTATTTCTCCTATTTTCTTATTGAGGCTGTTGAGGCAGCTTGCTGTTTATGTGTCATTTTGGAGGAACTTAATTCTATTTTCCCAGGAATCAAACAACTCTGGGCTCTCTCTTTTGGAGGTTGGTATGAATACTTCTGTGGGCTGCCTGGAGTCAACTGCCCTGAAGGGTACTGTTTCACCTTTGTCACACAGGGGTTTTCCTCTCACCCTAGCCTATTGGGAATCTGTTGTTTGGAGGGCAAGTTTGATGGCCCGCTCAGTTGTCAGGCTCTGAGTTCAGCCTGCATTGCACTCCAGTAGTTCTCAGGATTCCGTTGGGGCCCATTTGCATCTGTGCAAGCTGTGGTCTGAAGTATAGGGCTGGCCTGGCTTTAGGGGCACAGTAGTCTGTTCCTGGCTAGAGGCACTGCAGAAAAGAGGGCATGTGGGAAAAAGCACCTATCCACATCTGTTAGCACACAGCTCTGCTGCACAGAGCACAGGGGGTAGGGGGATGAGTTAGTTAATTGTGCCAGCCTGGCTGATAATCACATGTGGTGCTGGTTGAAAGGTGGAGGGATAAATGGGTGGTGAAGCCTCGCCTTTCTAGTTCTC
>NW_022103924.1:4058241-4064912 GCF_000313985.2 Echinops telfairi
GGAACTCCCAGCATGAGCTGTCCACTTGGTCACCAACTTTCCCCTCCTTCAAGGGCTATATTCTTATGTAAATATACTGCTAAGTCTTTCTTCTGTGCCACCATTGGGTGGATTAGAATTGTCAACCTTTTGGTTAATTCTTAATTACTAACCACCTCCAAAGCACCTCATCTCATTCATGTAGCTACACTATGCTAGAGGTTTAGGTAGACTAAATGGTCTGGTTCATTCACATATTGTAATTGGTAATTAACACTGGCTGTTAGAAGGTGTGTTAGGTTGGGCTTTCTGGTGACACATGTGTGTGTATGTATATGGAAAGATATTTATAGATATAGAAAGAGATATGGCTTACACAGTTGCAGAAGTAGGTAAGTCCACTCTGGTTCAAGTCCATAGGTCAGGTTTAAGTTGGAAGCTTCTTCTGACTCCTGTAGCTGCAGGAACTGACAAACAAAATACAGTAAGATGAGGCAGGAGGACCACAGCTGGCGGTTGCAGAGCTGAATGAATCTGAGATTGGCAGTCCACTGATGGCTCCTATGATTAACAGGAACATAACTGGAGATCCAAAAACTCAATGCAGGATCTAGACCTGGCAGAAGGTGAAGGGGCAAGAGAGAGCTCATTTCTGCTTAGGCCACATCCCCAAGAAGGTGTTACCAGGCTGTGACTTAATAGATAGGTTGGGTTCAACTCCTACCTTCACTCAGGTCAAATTAATATAAATTCCTTTGTCTTTTTTTTAAACATCTTTTTGTGATGTAGATGAAGGTTTATAGATAATATCACACATTTTTCATTCAATGATTTATACACATTAGTGTTAACTCATCTATTTAAATCTCTTCAATGTACCATCACTTATCCCAGTTCCTCTCAGTGTTTCCAGTTTCCATTCCCCTTTCTTCTTTCATGTTCGTTCCCTGATGAGATGTAGGGAAACAATATTATAATCCTGAGGGGAAAAAAGGGACTCCACCCCAGGTATTACCCCCTGGATCAATGCATCTCTTGATAAGTAATGCCTGCTAATTGGAATCTGCTGAACAAATGGCATGAAGAAAGGCAGGGAAATGATTGGAAAAGGGCAATATTAACTCTTAGAGTTGATGTTAACTCTTATCATTAATTATGGAATACTTTGGTTCTTTTACATGTGGTGTCTCATCCTCCAGGAGACTGGACCAATTCCCTTAGCCTTCTGAGAGCAATAGCTGAACTTACAAGGCCTCTTGAGACAAAGATTCCAAAATACATAGCTTCATCACATTCTATTGGTCAAAGCCAGGCACAAGACCAGCCAAGTTTTAAGTGCTGGGGAATAGATTCTACCTCATGATAGGAGGAACTTCAAAGGATTTTTGACTGTATGTGGTCAACTATATCCAGCATGGGAGGCTTGCTCACTGAAAAATCAACAGTTTGAAACTACCAGCCACTCTGTGTGAGAAAGATGAGGCTTTCTACTCATGTAGAGTTAGTTTCAGAAACCCACAGAAGAAGTTCTACCCTGACCTATAGGGTTGCTTTGAGTCAGAATCAGCTTGCTAGCAGCGATACCTCGCATGATCTGATTTTTGCTGGATAGGGGAGAGAGTCACTAGATCTACTATTTATGTATGATTTGTGAGTCTTTCTAAAGAATTAAGGTAGGGTTGATGGACCCTGATAGAATGTGGCACAGAACCCCAAGTTCCTAAAGAGCATAAATAGCAATAACAAAAGCAAAACCACAAAAATCAATAAAACAGAAAGACTATGTTGGTTGAAACTGGAGGACTTCTCAAGAATATTGCCCAGAGATTCTCTTCAAACCTTGAATTGAAACTAACCCTGGAGATCACCTAGAAACAAAATTAGCAATTGGCTAACAACATACTAAATAACACCTTTGAGTACTGTGCTACTTTTAAGAAATACTATATAAGACCAATGGTCATTTTCCAAGATGAGAGGCAGGGAAACTAAGTTAATGGAAATGGAATAACCAGAGAAGAAATCCTGAGAATGTCAACACATTGTGAAGAATATAGTGAATATTGCTGAACTCTTGCAAAGAAATTGTTGAATGGGAACTAAAAATGCATATATGCATGTATATATGCATTTTTTTTTTCAAAAGAAGAAGAACGGTAGAAAAGAAGCACAGTCAGCCAGATGTGTCACCATTTTGCTGGAGTAATGAGGGGTGGCATGAGATCACCTTTTATTGTAGATGGAAAAGAAACAAAAAACAAACCTACTGGCATTAGCTCAATTCTGAGTCATCGTGCCCCTATGAACTCTAGTTTCAAGACTGCAAATCTTTACAGAAGCAGATGGCCTTGAAGCTCTTTCTGCTATGGTAGTTAGCAGTCCAACCCTTAACCCAGTGTTGTCAGGGCTCTTTCCTTGTATTCCAGGCTTTATCAATTATGGGGTTTGAGGAGTTTGGAGGTATGTTGGGAGAGTAATTCTTTCCCCACCCCTGCCTTTTATTTCTTTGGAAATGAGAAGCAGGTAGATCCAGATAAACACTGAGAGGAAGGAGCCAGTGGCCTTCATAAAGAGGAGATGGTAACAGCACAAGATCTCTTAGGAGGGCAGGGGCTGGGGTTTTGATCACAAGAGAGGAATTGGGTTGAGGAAGAAGAAGCCATGCTCCACTTGGACTCTCCACTGTGACTTGGCAGAAAGTAAGGAAGAAGGAAGACAATTAAAACTATCTTCAGAGAGTGTGTGGTAGCTTGAAGAGACTGCAAGTAGAGGATATTCCATCTACAGTCTGCCATAAGATCAGCAGTTCAAAGCCACCAGCCATTCTGAGAGAGAAAAATGAGGCTATCTGCTCCTGTAAAGATTTAACCTCTGTCAAAGGGATCAGGTTTCAGGCATCAAAGAAGGAAAAATCATATCATTGTGTGCTCGCCTTCCTGATATGATTGCTGAGGACAAATGGGTGCATAAGAAAGTGTGGTGAAGAAAGTTGATGGTGCCCGGCTATCAAAAGACATAGCGTCTGGAGTCTTAAAGGCTTGAAGGTAAACAAGTGGCCATCTAGCTCAGGAGCAACAAAGCCCACTATGGAAGAAGCACACCAGCCTGTGTGATCATGAGGTGTGGAAGGAATCAGGTATCAGGCATCAAAGAACAAGAAATCATATCATTATGTGTTCCCACCTTCCCGATATGGTAACTGAAGGCAAATGGGAGCATAAGCAAATGTGGTGGAGAAAACTGATGGTGTCTGGTTATCAAAAGATAAGTTAAGAAGGAAATAGCAACTGCTTTTTTGGTATTACAAAGGGTGGTCCTGATAGATTTTCCCAAATGACTCAGAAAAATCACAAAGAAGATGAAAGGAAATTGAAAACTGCATTAGTAAGAAAAAGATCAGAAAAATTGGGAGAGAGGCTTTGTCATTATGATAAAGCATCTGCTCATTCTCTGTGCGTAGCAAGGATGACAAAATTTTCACTGGGAAATTTTCCTCTGTCTATTATACAGCCCAATATTGTTCCTTCAGACATCTTTTTGCTCCCCAAACTCGTGAACACTGAAAAGGACCACAAGTTGATTTCCTTACGGATGCCAAACTTGCCGTTGTGACACGATGTAAACTGAAGAGTGCAGAATTATTTGAGGAAAGGTTTGTGATGGAAACACTTTCTTCAGCCATATATAGAGCTAAATGGAGTATATATGTTGAGAAACCATAGCTTCACATTTTGATGTTTTTGTTTCATGAAAGTTTCCATGATTGTACAGTTTTTGTTTTACTTCACCCATGTATATTGGAGTACCTAGGTGGGGTAGGTACACACCCTTGGCTCCTAACCAAAACGTTGAAGGGTTGAGTGCACCTAGAGACAGATAGCCCAGAAGAAAGGTCTGATGAACTATCTGTGAAAAATCAGCCCTTGAAAACCCTGCAGAGCACAGTTCTACCTGGAATCTCCATGCATTGCAATAGACTCCATGGCAACTGATATTTTTGATTATTGGGCTTAGACCTTACACACTAGTGGGAGGCCCTGGGGATGGGAAGGCTTGAAAGGAGGGTTGGAGGACCAGAGGAGTCAGTAGTCAAATCAATCACAGAAATCAAGCACACCCAGCCCCCATCGTGAGACAGCTGAGAGGCAATCTGTGGTCTTCAGAGGTCCAGGCCAAGTATCTAAAGGTGGGTCTGGGGTGCTGCTGGTCACCTGATAATCTACATTTCAAAAGTCAGACATTTAAAACCCTATTGAGCACAGTTCTCTGAAGTATCTCGGCTCACCATGTGTCAAGGAGCACTTGGTAATGCTGAATCTACAGGAGGAAGTGTTCACAAGCTAGGTTCCAGGGTAACCATGCTGACAGAGCACACAGACAGTGAAGTATCATATGCATTTGCTTCTGATCAATGCCCTGGATTAATAAGTCATCCATAATCAATTGGGGAAAAAAAAGAAGGAATCCAACCCCAAAAAAAACTAAAACCCCAAAAAACCAAAAGGCAAGTCCAACCTGCCCTCTAGGATTCCTTTGAGTCAGAATTGGCTTGATGGCAGTGAGATAATCAATTTACTCTGTTTTAAAATAAACTTAAACCTCTGACTAGTGTCTGCGACTTGTCATAATGCCCCAAAAAAGTGGCTGGTGAGGGGGTATTTATACTATGGAAATAACAGTATTTACCATCCATTATGTGTAGAAGAGGAAAATCTAAACTGACATATTCATGGTTTTACTTCTCTTAACACTGGAGAGTCAAAATCCATGGACTCCAAAGCTGTTTCTGATCTTTCATATATCACTGCAGTAAACAGTGTGGGCAGCCATATCTGACCTCCTGCAGCTTCCCTATTGCCAAAAGACATGCCTCCACACTCCATCCTGCTTTACCTACTCTGATACCAACCACCCCTCCCATGACTCCTCTTTGCTGGGTTTGATAGTTCATTTCAATGGCCACATAGATCTCACAGACCATACTTACAGGGGCTTATTAGGAAAGTTAGTAGGTTACCACAAGTCAGGATCAGTAAACAGTAAGGATACAGTCATTGGTTCACAGCGACACCTCTCCTCAGTCAGCAAAAAAGTCTCTCTCCGGTTCTCAGCCTCTCAGTCATGTGGTCCCTTGGTCTCTCTTTCCTGGATCAGGAAGCTCACCTGTCATTCTGTCTCATAGCCCCATAGCCCGGGCCAAGATGAGGAGAAGGTACTCTTAGTCTCTTCTGAGTTTCTGTGCCACGGTGTCTGGTGCTTCTGGTCTTGGCCTGTACTACTCCAGACAGAGTTAAATGTGTCAAATCTGTTCTTGAAATTCAAGTGGGATATACTCAAGGTAGTATTATCGGCTCTCATGGGAATAATATACAGAGTCACATCCAAGCATTTCAAGAGATAGCCTATGAAGGAAGAAGTCCAAGTTGCACTGAAAACATTAGCTAAAAGTAAGTTTCCAAGATTAATACAATATCACTTGAAATGTTTCAACAAGCTGAAGAAATACTGAAAGCACTCATGGTCTATGCCAGGAAATTTGGAAGACAAAAACTTGGCCAACTGACTGGAAGTGGTTCATATTTCTATCCATTCCAAATAAAGGTTACCTCTCAGAATGTTCAAATCATAGAACATCATTCATATAATATGCAAGTAAAATTTTGCTGGTGATTATTCAACAACATTTTCAGAAGTACATTGGCAGGGAGCTGTTAGAGGTTTAGGCAGGTTTCAGAAGAGGACACAAAATAAAGGATATCATTGCTGATGTCAGATGGATCTTGACTACAAGTAGAGAATACCAGAAAGATGTTTATTTGTGTTTTATTGACTACACAAAGGCACTTGACTGTGTGGGTTATAAGAAACTATGGATAACCTTGAGAAGAATGGGAATTCCAGAACATTTAATTTTGCTTATGCAGACCTTATACATAGATCAAGAGGCAGTTGTGCAAAGACTACAAGGAATATGGCAAAATCAGGAAAGGGGTGCTTCAGGATTGTATCTATATTTATTCAATCTGTATGCTGAGCAAATAATCAGAGAAGCTGGATTATATGAAGACTGTGACATCAGGATTGGAAGAAGACTTATTAACAACCTGCGATATGCAGGTGACATGACCTTGCTTGCTGAAAGTGAAGAAGACTTGAAGCATTTGCTGATAAAGATCAAGGATTGCGTCCTTCAGTATGGATTACAATTCAATGTAAAGAAGACTAAAATAATCACAACTGGATCAACAGGTAACATCATGATAATGGAGAAAAATTGGAGTTGTCAAGGATTTTGTCTTGTTTGGATCCATAATCAATGTTCATGCAAGCAGCAGTCAAAAGATCTAAGGACTAAGATCTGATAGATAAATTTGCTGCACAAGACATCTTAAAATGTTGAAAAGTTAGGATGTAACTTTGAGAACTAAGGTGTGCCTGACCCAAGCCATGGTGTTTTCAATGACCTCATATGCATATGAAAGTTGGACATTGAATAAGGAAAACTGAAGGAGAAGTGATGTGTTTGAATTATGGTGCTGGAAAAACATATTGAAAGTACCATGGACTGCTAAAAGAATAGACACGTCTGCTGATAGTTGATTAGTTAACCTCCCTCTTGACCTAACCTGGATTTGTTCTCAGTGCAAAGATCTCTTGCTTGTTCCATGACAAAAGCTTCTTTTCTCGCTTTT
>NW_022103924.1:4065254-4067163 GCF_000313985.2 Echinops telfairi
ATTTAATCATGGGTAGGGGGGACGAAAATGTTCTTAAATTGATTGTGGTAAGGATTTAAAATTCTTCTTGATATGATTGAACTATTGAATTGTGTGATATGTGGATTAACTTCCAATAAAACAACAACAACCTCCCATCCCCCAATCTATCTTGAAACAAGTACAGCCAGAATGCCCAGAGGCAAGGATGGTTAAGACTTTTCTCATGGACTTTGGACATGTTGTCAGGAGAAACCAGTCCCTGGAGAAGGACATCCTGCTTGGTAAAGTAGACGGACAGTGAAAAAGAGGAAGGCCCTCAACATGATGGATTGACCCAGGGCTGCACTAAAGGGCTCAAACGTGGGACTGGGTGTGAGGTGCAGGGCCCGGCAGTGTTCTGTTCTGGCATGCATAGGGTCACTGTGGGTCACAGCTGACTCGATGGCACCTAGCACACCTCACAACAACAACATAGAGTCACAGTGATTCCATGCATAATGCCTAATCTTGTGCCTATCCCCATGATCAAGCATTGTTATCCATAGGTTTTTCTTTCTTTTTAATTGTGAATTCAACACAGCTTTCCAGACCAAATCCGTTTTCTATTCAACAATTTACACGAATTTTTTACCATATAATCTCCACATAATCCCCACAATGTAACACCACTAATTTCACTTCTACCCTGTGTTTCTCTTTTCTATTCATCCTTCTTTCCTAACTCTTCCTGCCTTCTGGACTTTGTCCTTGATATCTGGAATGATACACTGTTCTAAGGAATCCCTATTTCCCTAGGCCTGTTCCCCTTACAGATCTTTCTATTGTTTAGCTGAAAATTGAGGTTTGCGGATATGTTCAATTCTAGGCTTTAATGGTAACTAAAGTCTTAGGGGTTCCACCATTAGCTATCCTACCCCAAATCTTGATCTTTTTTGTTCTTTTGGTTTTTGTTCCACAGTTTCTCCCCCTCTCTCCAGGATCATCTAATGTAATCCCTTCAAGTGTGATTAGTAGTGGTTTGGGGGCACCATTTAGTTTTATAATCTCAGCGTCATGGGGGCTAAGGTTGTTATGGTCTGTTGGCCCTTTGGGATAATTGTTTCTGTGGGTTCTTGATTTCCTTCCTTTCTCTTTATTTAGATTGGGAGAGACCAACAGTTGTATTCTAGATGGCTGTTCATGGCTTTTAAAATTTTAGTCACTACTCCCCAAAGTAGGATATAGAGCATTTTCTTTGTAACCTATTCTGTGCTAATTGATTTTAATATGTTGTTGTATTCTGTAGGCTATGATTTTGTTCAGAATTTTTCATCTACATTCATGATAGATATGGATCTATAATTTTCTTTTTCAGTGCAATTTTTGTTTAGGTTTGGTGTCATGGTTATGCTCAATAGATAAAATCAATTCAAGAGTAGTCTACTTGTCTACTGCTCTTCTTATAATATCTGGTAGAGTTCTCCAGTGAAGTGTGGAAGATTTTATTATTGTTCGGTTTCTTCTTTTGTGGTGAGCATGTTCAAAATTTCCACCCCAGACTGTGTTAATTTATGTAAGTAATATCTTCCTAGAAATGTGTTCATTTCCTATTTTTCAAAAATATTTTGTACAGTTCTTCATAATATTATTTTATTATCCTTTTCATTCCAGTGTTTCTGCTGTGCTTTTATTGATTCTGTTTCTGATTCATTGTATTTCCATCATATCCTTTTCTTATGTTAAATTTGCCAGTGGTTTGTTTATTTTATTCATCTTTTAAAAAAAAATTTATTGGGGGCTCTGACAGCTCTTATAACAATCCATACATCCATACATCCTTTTAAAGAACCAATTTTTAGTCTTGTTGAATCTTTCTATTTTTATTTTCATTTCTTCTCAAGTTCTTATTCATCCTTCCTATTTCCCTTCTCCTTATGACCATAGGCTT
>NW_022103924.1:4068630-4094321 GCF_000313985.2 Echinops telfairi
TTTTTTAACCATTCTGCTACTCTCTGACTCTTGCCTGGTGCATTTAATCTACTTACATTCAGTGAATTATCTATAGGCATGAATTTATTGCTGTCAATTTGTTGTGTGTGTGTTTTGTGGTTCTGTTAATGTCTTTTTTCCATAAAATTTTCTTGACTAAATTAACTTTGTGGGTTTTCTTATCATATCCTTGGCTGTTGTTGTTTCCGTGTTTAATAAAATGTTTCTGACTTTTCTTTTAAAATTTTCGATGAAAAAGTTCATTAATTTTATTTGAGGTTACCCTGTAATTTATTATTTTCTTCCCCAAATTAAAATAGTCTACTCTATCTTATATACAACTACACTATTTATTTTCTTTTTTTGTTTTGTAGTTGTCCTCATTTATAAATTTTGTATCTCTGATATCTTATTTTAGTTCTGTAGATTTATTTTACTTTGGAGACTTAACTTATATAGTTGGGTTAGTTTCTCATTGATGTCATCATGTGTATTAATATCAAGTTATTGTCTCCCATTGTTAGTTCTCTGTCCAAAGAGCTCCTGTTAGTATTTCTTTTAAAGTTTGCTTTTCACAAAATTCCCTTAATTCCTGGGACTGTTCTAATTTCACCATAGTATTTAAGGGAAGATTTTGCTGGATATATAATTCCGGGTTGTCAACCTTTTACTTTCTGAATTTTATATATATCATCTCATTTCCTTCTTATTTGCATAATTTCTGTTAAGAAATCAAAATTGTTTTATTGGTTTTGTTTTTAGGTAACTTCCCCCCACCCCAACCGTTTTGATGATTCTTTCTTTCTTTGATTATATCATATCTTTTTAATTTTCTTTTATGGAATGTCTTGTTTGGAATTAATTGAGCTTCTTCAATATATGACTTCTCTTCTTTCAGCTATTAGAGAAATTTTCTTCCAACAAATATTTGACAGTTTTTTCAGTGCCTTCTCTGGGTCTCTTCCTTTTCTAGAATTCCAATAACATGTTATTTTTCTTGATGGTTTCTTACATCATTAAGTGTTTTTTCTTTTTAAAAAAATTTACTCATTTTATTGAGTATAATTCATCACAATTCATCACAATACATAGATCGATTGTGTAAAGCACACCTATACATTTGTTGCCCTTATCAGTCCCAAAATTCGCTTTCCTCTTGGGTTCCCAGAATCAGCTCATTTTTCTTTTTTCCCCTCTCCCTCCCTTCCCCCTCCTCCCTCCCCCATGAACCCTTAATAATTTATAAATTATTATTATATCTTATCTTACACTGCCCGGCGTCTCCCTTCATCCACCCCTCTGCTGCCCATCCCTCAGAGAGGAGGTTATATGTGGATCCCTGTGATCAATTCCCCCTTTACAGCCCCCCCTTCCCTCCTGGTATCGCCACTGTCACCCCTGGTCCTGAGGAGTCATCTGTCCTAGATTCCCTGCGTTTCCAATTCCCATCTGTACTGCTGTGCATCCTCTGGTCTAACCAGGTTTGCAAGGCAGAATTGGGGTCATGGTCGTTGGGGGGAGGAAGCGTTTAATAACTAGAGGAAGGTTGTGGATTTCATTATTGCTATACTGAACCCTAAGTGACTCATCTCCTCCCCACAGTGTGGTGGGGTCAGCTCAGTCACCCATCCCACACTGTGTCTCCGGTGCTGTCCCGTGCAGGGCCATGGGTCAGTGCAGGATGTCGCATCTCACCGTGGGGGCAGCTATATGGTCCTCTCTGTAGACTGGGCCCTCCGAGCTAGGCTATTGTCCTCTGAGCTTGGTGGGCCCAGTTGTGCTCCGCTCCTTTCCTCCTCCTTCCTTTGCTTCAGCTTCCTTCTGCGTGTGTTATGGTAGGTCAGTTCCTTTCTCACACCAGAGGATCTATTTCCATTTTCTGTGGTGCTCCCTTCCGTGGTGGGGCTCGGGCTTATTCTGGTTAGGGCTGGTGTATGGTCCAGTCTCTTTGTGGATTCCTCGGCGTGTTACGTTGCTCTTCTGGTTTTTTTCTTTTGTTCCTAGTCTAAGAGATTATTGTTGAGAGTTTTGCCTTCAATTTTGCTAATTCTATCCTACATTAATTCAATTCCACTCCTTTGCCCTTTCAATCCTTTATCTGACATCTTATTATTAATCTTTTGGATTTCTATTTCTTTTCTAAGTGGTTTCTAATTTTTCATTTTTTTGGGTCAGTTTGTTCATATAATGGTTTTCTGAATTCTTCTAGAGTTTTGGGCAATTTTTTTCTTGATTATTTTCGTGTTTTCCTTGGTCTTTATTTTAATCCATTGAAGGTACCAAAGTATTTATCTGAATTTTTCATCAGATAGTTCTGATGGCAGTTTTTCCTCAGAATGGTTTTCTGGCTCTGTATTTTGGCCACTTGTCTGAACCACTCTCTCTTGTTTCTCCTTATAAACCAAGGTTAGGTGGTGTTTCTGAGACATTGTGGTGTTTTTGTACTTGGATTTAATTGGTGATGTGCTACTCTGCTTGGTAGATTTTTAAGTACTCACCACCTGTATCCTGGTGGATATAACAGAGGATAGGGATGTGTGCACAGCTCTCTACTTCTCTACTTGTTGTATATGTAGAACAGTTGCGGGTGACTTGGACTTGTGTTGGCTCTCATCTGTCACTGGTCAGGTGGAGGGGTGGGTGGTGGGTCTTACCCAGTGCATGGGACTGTAGGAGGTATGGGTTTGGCTGGGTAGTTGTTACATTGGTTTTTACTCATTGGTGTGACCAAAAAAAACCCAAAAACCAGAAAACAACAGCACCAAAGCAAAACAACAAATAAACAAAATATTTTTTAAAAGGTGGGAAAAGCAACAGCATTAAAAAATAAAATAGTAAGTAGCAGCAAAAATAGGGATGAAATAAGAAAAGAGAAAGATATATTTTTTAATAAGTGAGAAAAATATTTTTAATACAAAAACTAGGGAAAGAGAAAAGAGAGAAAGACACTGTTAAGGAAGAACAAGAAAAAGAATAAAAAAAAAGCGGAAAGGAAAATGAAATAGATAAAAGAAGAAAATTAAAAGATATAATGTAAAGAAAAAGAGGGGTAAATGGAGAAAAACAAGCGTAGGAGCCAGAACACCTTAGAAGGTAGGGCGTCTGCTCATGAAGAAAGTGGCTAGGGTAGGCTACCTACTCTGGAACACTGTGTTCTCCTGGCTTGAAGGGACGAAGAGTAGGTGCCTCCGAGCAGAGGTGTGACGTGTACTTGGCACTTCATCCATGAGCATGTACTTTCTACCTCAGGTAAAGCAGGGACTGCAAGGGAGGCTGAGGTTGGTGGGTAGGGGTGAGTAGCTGTCTCTGACTGCCAAGTAAGTGGATATGGGAGTTAGCCACACATCTGATCACGATGAGAACATTTTCTGATCACCGAATGCTGGAGTGAGTACTGAGAAGAGGGCAAGTCGAGCCAATTACCAGGTTGTGGAACTCTGCTTCCAAAAATTCAAAATGCCCACACTGTGTCAGGCCAGTTGACAATTCACCATTCTTCTTGCCTTCTTGTTCTGTATTTTCTTTCAGTTTTATGTAATTCCTTATACTTTCTTTTCAAGCTCAGCATTCTAGGATTATCAACTGTATATACTTCCCCAATTTTTTGTTTTTTGTTTGGTATCTTTGTTGTAGAGGATCTGGGTAGCTTATCTGCCTAATTACCATCTTTCCAGAGTCCTCCTTCAGAAAATTGTTATAAAAGTATGCACAATGCAAGATTTTCCAGTTAAACATTTTAAGGTGTACAATTCAGTGATACAATTGCACTAATCATTCTAAACCATCACCAGTAATTGTGACTAAATTTCCATCAACCTAAACTGAAACTCACTTCTTTCTAAAAAAATGACTCTCCTCTTTCGCCTCACTCCCACCCCTAGTAACCATAAAAATGCTTTGGTCTATATATTTTCCTACTTTTGTTATTTCATAAAAGTGGGATTATACAACACTCAAACTTCTGTTTCTGACTTACTTCACTCAATATGTTGTCTTTAAGGTTCATTTGTGCTGTAACACCTATCAGGACTTCATTTCTCTTACTACCTGAGTACTTTTTCATTTATTTATTATCAGTTTGTCATACTGTGGTGGCTCTTGAGTTTCTATTATGCAGGAAGTTGTGTTACTGTTATTTCACATGCCAGCAGGTCACTCAAAGAGAACAGGTTTCAGAGGAGCTTCCAGGCTAAGAACAAACCAAGAAGACGGGTTCAACTTCCTACTTCAGAGGAAGTAGCTGCTGAAAACCTTGTGCATAGCTTTGAAACATTGTCAGATACTGAAGGCCTAGAGAATGAGAGCAGAACATTGTTGGAGACAGTGCTGAAGGAAGCCACCTCCAGTTGGAAAGCACTTGAAATGTGACTGAGGAGGAGGTGATTTCTCTAAGTGGAGTTGATCATGGTGAAGTGAATTGGGTAAAGCCTGTAAAAGTGGAACTTTTAGGATCTTCATTTGATGATGGTAAGGAGAAATATTTGGGAAAATCTACTAATGATCAGAACTTGGAATGCTTGAAATATAAATCTAGGAAAATTGCAAGTGGTCAAAAATGATATGGAATGCATAAAGAGTGTTATCCTAGGCATTAATGAGCTGGAATGGACTGCCGTTGGTCATTTTGAATCAGAAAGTCATATGATTTATTATGCTGGGAATAACACAATCAGGAGGAATGTGTGGCATCCACTGTCAGAAAGGACATTGGAAAATCAATCTAGAAGTACAGTTCCATCTGTGATAGGATTATACCTGCCAGCCTTCAAGGTAATCTAACCAATACAATTATATCTTAAATTTATGCACCATCCACAAAAACTAGTGATGAAAAAGTTGATGAATTCTACCAATGCCTTCAGTCAGAAATGGATCAAACATGCAATCACGATGCATTAATGATTATTGGTGACTGGCATACAAAAGTTGGAAACAAAGAGGAAAGAAGAGTAGTTAGAAAATATGGCTTTGGTGATAGAATTGAAACTTGACATCACGTGATAGGATTTTGCAAAACCAACAACTTATTCATAGCAAATACCCATTTTCAATAACACAAAAGGCACCTATACACATGGGCTTCCCCAGATGGAATGCACAGAAATCAAATTGAATTCATTTGTGGGAAGAGACAATGAAGAAGTTCAATCTTAGGAGCTAAAATGAGGTCAGAGGCTGATTGTGGAATAGACTATCAATTGCTCACATTTAAGTTCAGGTTAAAGCTGAAGAAAATTAAAACAGGTCCACAAGCACCAAGATATGACCTGGAGAATCTATTCCACCTGAATTTCAAGAACATTTCAAAAACAGATTTAGTGTATCGAACACTAATTACAGAAGACTCGATGAGCTGTGGGAGGACATCAAGAGCATCATTCAGGAAGACAGCAGAAGATCATTAAAAATACAGGAAAGAAAGAAAAGAACAAAGTGGATGTTAGAAGAAACTCTGAAACTCCCTCTTAATCATAGAGTAGCTAAGACAAATGGAAGAAATTTTGAAGTAAAAAGAGCTGCATAGAAATTTTCAATGGGCAGCTCGAGAAGATAAAGACACATATTACACTGAAATGTGCAAAGACCTAGAATTAAAAAACCAAAGGGGAAGTACACGCTCAGAATATCTTAAACAGAAATAACTCAAGAAAAATTCAAGCCCTGGTTGCAATATTGAAAGATTCTATGGAAAAAATATTGAATTATCAGGAAGTATCTAAAAAACATGGAAAGACTACAAAGTCACTATACCAAAAAGAGTTAGTCCATTTCAGGAGGTAGCATATGAACAAGAGCCAATGGTGCTGAAGGAAGAGGTTCATGCTGCTCTGAAAGCATTAGCCAAAAACAAGGCTCCAGGAATTGATGGAAGGAGTATCAATAGAATGTTTCACTAAGCTGGTGAAACACTGGAAACACATACTTGTCTATGCCAGGAAATTTGGAAGACAAGTATTTGGCTAACTGACTGGAAGAGATCCATATGTGTGCCCACCCCAAGAAAGGCAATCCGGTACAATGCTCAAATTATAGAACAATATCCTTGATATGACATGTAAGTAAAATTATATTGAAGATCGTCCAACAAGCGATGTAGTAGCACATTTACAGGGAGCTGCCAGAAGTACGGGCCAATTCAGAAGAGGGTGTGGAACAAGAGATATCATTGCTGATATTAGATGGGTCTTGGTTCAAAGCAGAGTATACCATAAAGATGTTTACTTGTATTTTATTTATTTGCCAAAAGCATTTGACTGTATGATCGTAATAAATCTTGTATAACCTTGAGAAGAATGGGAATTCCATAACACTTCATTGTGCTTATGCAGAACTTGTACATGGATCAAGAGGCAGTTGTGGGAACAGAACAAGGGAATAGTGCATGGTTTAAAATCATGAAAGATGTGTGTCGGGGTTGTATCTCACCATACTTATTCAATCTATATGCTGAGCAAATCATCAAAGAAGCTGTCTTATATGAAGAAGAATGTGCCATCAGGATTGAAGGAAGGCTTCAGTAACCTGAGATATGCAGGTGACAACCTTGATTGCTGAAAGTGAGTAGGAATTGAAGCACTTGTCAAGGAAGATCAAGGATCGCAGCCTTTAGTGTTGATTACAACTCAATGTTAAAAAGACCAAAATCCTTACAACCGGACCAATAGGTAAGATAATGATAAATAGAGAAAGGCTGAAGTTGTCAAGGATTTTGTCTTGCTTGGATCCACATTTAATGCTCATGGAAGCAGCATTCAAGAGATCAAAAGATGTGCTGCTTTAGGTAAGTTTGCTGCACAAGGCTTCTTTAGAATAATGAAAAGCAAGGATGTGACTCTGAGGACTTAAGTGTGCCTGACACAAGCCATTGTATTTTCATTGCTTCATATGCATGTGAAAGTGGGATATTGAATGCAGAAGACTCAAGAAGAATCAATGCATTTGAATTGTGGTGCTGGAAAAGAATATTGAAAATATCATGGACTGCTGAAAGAACAAACTGATCCGTTTTTGAAGGAGTACAGCTGGGTGTTCCTTAGAGGCAAGGATGGCAAGACTTTGTCTTACACATCTTGGACAGGAGAGACCAGTCCCTGGAGAAAGACATCGTGTTTGGTAAAGTAGAGGGGCAGAGTAAAAGAGGAAGCCCCTCTAGGAGATGGATTGACACTGTGACTACACCAATGGGCTCAAGCATAGAAATAATGGTGAAGATGGTGTAGGACTGGACAGTGGTTTGTTCTATTATGCATAAGGTTGCTATAGGTCTAAATGGACTGGATGGCCCTAACAATAACCACTGCTAAATGTTTACGTTGTTTCTACTTTGGGTTCTTATGAAGAGTGCTGCAGTGAGCATTGGTGCATTCATTGGCTTCCTTCATAGGGTTTTATTGGGCATTTTTTTAGAAGTAGATTCAGACATTTCTCTCTAGTCCACCTTCGTCTGAAAGTGCTGCTGAAACCTGTTCAGCATCTCAGCAACATACAAGCCTCTGCTGCTAAATGGGTAGTGGCTGTGCATGAAGTGCACAGACCAGGATCAAAACCAGGATTCTCACATGGAAGGTGAGAATTCCCTCGCTCTAGACCCTCACCTCCTTCTGGAGGATTAAAAAACACACCCACACAATAGGAGGAAATTAGCAGTGATCATCCCTGAACACAAAAGAAAGTTCTAAAAACTTGACTGCTTGTAAAAGTCATTCTTATCATTTGAAAGATCACCATCCTTCAACACTACTATCATTTGATGCTGTTAGTGGGTGTGTCATTAGGATGACATTAGGATGTCATTAGGCTAATTCCAAGTTGTGTTCCATTTCTTTTCCTACTTGTATTTATGTTGTGCATCATTTCCTCTCACTTGAGAAAGCACTGTTGTATGCTTATTAAAAAAAAAGGAGTAGATGCCGAGTGTCATTATAAAGAAAAACTGTCTGTCTTTTGTTCATTCTTTTGAGTAAAGTCTTTTTACTTTGTAATCACATAATGAGTTCTCGGAACATTCTCTTAAAAAGGCCAGATGCACTATGGCAGCAAAATAATTATATTAAAATTTTATAACCTTCAAACAACCATGTGTGGCTCACAGTCCCTGGGGATCCTTCCAGATAGCGCTTGCAGTTCTGCAGGAGTTCAATATTATGACTGGAAATGAAGCATCAAAGGATGATAAGTTTTGTTTTTTTTTTAGCATTGACCAGTAGGACAAATAAAGTGTGGTTGTTTAAAGGATTTTTAAAAACTTAATTTCCTTCTAGTCCCCTCAACTAAAACCCACTGCTATCAAGTTGATGCCACCCCATAGAGACCCTATATCGGATTTTCCAGGCTGTAAACCTTTATGGTTCCAGATAATCTGCTCCTTTTTATGCAGAGAATAGGCATTGGGCATTGACCAGATTTGGGTGTAAAAGTTGCCCCATTTTCTAGCTAAATGATGGTAGGTTACTCACTCTGAAGCTCAGATTATCTTTGCCATGAAGATAATCTGTGAAGTGAGCCAGCTGTATTGAAGCAATTTGGCCATTTTAACTTATAAACACTGGCCATGATGATTCAACCTAGTTCAAACGCCCCGATTGGTGTGGGGAGTAAATGATTCTGCATAGAAAGCACTGAGCTGGTTGCCCACACGGTTTTAGCGTTGGGCATATTAATCTTCCAACAGGTGCTGCCTTTTCACTTGTTGGACTCGGTGTGCACATCTGTTTTCTTCAGGCTCGGCCTCCTCTGAGCTTCTGGGCCATGTAAGCCTGACTTGTCAGTCTTCCTAGTTTGCTAAGGCTCTCAGTGCAAACCCTGATCATCTTCAACAGCCCTTTCCAAGCCTCTGATAGTTTTGATTCCAAAACCCAAGTCATAAGTATAGGATTAGGGACAAAGCCGGAATGTCAAACAAGTGAGAGTAGCTGCCCAATCTCGACCTCTGAATCTGTACAAGGTATACAATGTGGGAGCCTTGGGAAAGCCAAGTAAAACAAAACCCCACCCCGTGATCGAAGTGTGAGCCAAAGAACTTAATCGTGTAAAATACAGAGTACAGTAGTTTGAAGCTAATAAAATGATTGGGGTGAGATTTCTCTGCCAGCCAGGAGCCCGTCACCAGTCATGACATTTCTCAATACCATGCATTATGTCCACGTGTGCTATTAGAAGGGGGTCATTTTGAGATTTCAAGCTCTTGGGCCGTGCAAACACTTACTGTACTCAGCGGTTAACCCAAAGGTTGGAGGTTTGGGCTCACCCAGAGGCTTCTCTAAAGAGAGGCCTGGTGATCTATTTCAAAATGTCAGCCACTGAAAACCCCTTGGAGTTCTCTGACACAAACACGGTCTCCACGAATCAGACTCAACTCTAGGGCAGATGGTGACAGCCCAGGATTTACTCTGAGGGTCCAAGAGAAAAGCCAGGCAGAAACTCTGGTCTCAGAAAGGAGAGAGGAGACTGGAACTCAACTGTGTGGAGCAGCATGGAGTTCTGTGTCCACAGACTTAAAGTATTGAGTGTTCTATCCTTGGTTTCTTAATTCCATTTTCATCCACAACAGCTAAATCCTGCTTGAAAGGTGCGGATTTTGATTGGTTTAAGATATGAGCATGTACTTGGAATGTCTTCCCCCAAATACCTGGGTTTCATATTTCATTATGGGTGATGCAATGAAGGAGCCCTGATGGCATAGTGTTTGCTAACTGCAAGGTCAGCAGTGTGAAACCACCCGCTGCTCTACTGGAGAGAGATGAGGCTTTCTACTCCTGTAATGACTGCCAGACTCTGCCAGACTCAGAAACTCACAGGGGCCAGTTCTACCCTGTCCTACAAAGTTGCTACGAGTCGGCATTGACTTGATGGCAGTGAGGGTTTGACAGTAATGCATTCCTTATGGCTATTCTGGCAGATCCTAGGAACCAGCAAATAAATGTGTTTCTCAAAATAATAAAGGGCTGAGAAAGGGAGAACACTGTGAGCGCCTTGCCCATTTAAAAAACAAGATATGTGCATGCCTATTATTTGCTAGACAGAGGCCTCAGGACATATTAAAATGAACCAACCAGACAACAATCTCTTTTATATTTGAGGGATAAAAGGAGAGAGAGGAATAAAGTAAGATAAACCCAATAAACAAGGAAATAACATCTTAGATGGATTGGGGTCCTACCTTAGTTTCCCAGGGCTGCCAAGACAAAGCAGCACAAGCTGTGTACCAAAACTACAGAAATGTGTATTCTCGCTCTGTTCTGGAGGCTAGAAGTACAAACCCAGGGGTCAGCGGGGCTGGGAGCTTCCTGCAGGCTCTAGGACAGCGGTTCTCAACCTGTGGGACACAACCCCTGTAGGGGTCAAATGCCCCTTTCACAGAGGTTGCTCAATTCATAACAGTAGCAAAATTACAGTGATGAAGTAGCAACAAAAATTTTATGGGGGGGGAGGGGTCACCACAACATGAGGAACTGTATTAAAGGGTTGCAGCATTCGGAAGGTTGAGAACCATCTTTTCTTGTCTCTTCCCAGCTGGCAGCCCCAGACATCCCTTGATTATGACGGCCTGAGTCCAACCTTTGCCTCCTTTTCACAGGGCCAGTGTCCCCGAGTGTCTGTGCATCTGTGTCTTTTCTCCCTTTTATTAGGAAACCAGACAGATGGGGTTAGTACCCACCCTACCCCCGTGTGACCTCATAACTCACTTTACTTCTGCAAATATTCTGTTTTCAAATAAGGTCGTTTTCACAGTTCTGGGGTTAGGATTGGAAAGTGTCTTTTAAAAGAGATACAATTCAACCTTTAATAGCAGAGAATAAACTGGGACAAGAGTCTAGAATGGCAGCTGTGACCAAACCCTCAGAACAACTTTATGTTGCATTCCAGAGGGTGGAGCTCCTGGCCTTAATGAACTTCTCTTCCTACTATCATTCAGTGGCTCTTGGTGGAAGTGAGTGGGATGTGCTCGCACTATAAAGCAGAAAGCGCCTGGCCACATAAGTCACATACCTGCTGGAAGAGCATAACCCGTAAGATGGACACCACACACACACCCCATGTATATCACATACACCACAAGCCACACACCACACTATACAAGCACCACAGCATGGCCCCACACTCCTCATGCATAACAACACACCACATAAACATACAATCAAGACTAGGAACAACACTTCCTCATTTTTAGGAGATGCTCCATAATTTGCTGAGAAAAAGTAGGCTAGAGGGTGCAAGAAATAAAGAAGTCCCCCAAAGTACCAAATTCTCCTACTGTTGCTCTAGCTCAGGGATCTTCGGAGTGTCCTTCCTGGACCACCAGCACCAGCATCTGGGAATTTGTTAGGGATGCAAGCTCTCTGGCATCACCCCAGATGCCTCCCATCAGAAATTCTGGTGTGGGGGCCCAGTCCTCAATGCTTTAATGAGCCTTGCAAGTTTACTTTTCTGATCCAAGAAAATCCTTGAGAACCACTGTCAGGTCATACTTATGAAAATAATATTTAATAATAAACATTCTATTTTAATGTTTTAATAGCTATTTTCTCATGTGAACTGCACCGAGGAGCCCTGGTGGCATAGTGAGTTATGCACTGGGCTGCTAACCGCAAAGTCTGCAGTTTGTAGCCATCGGCCACTCCAAGGGAGAAAAATGAGGCTTTCTAATCCCATAAAGAGTTAGTCTTGGGAAACCCACAGGAGCAGTTCTGCTCTGTCCTATATGATTGGTATGAGTGGGACTAAGTGAGTTTGGAGTTCTGGAGTGCATGGTGCAGAACAGCAGATTCTATGACTATGAAGAAAAAGAAAACAAAACAAATGAAAATACTTAGGCTCAGAGAGGTTTAGAAAGTACTCCAGGGTCACACAGCTAGGAAGCATCAAAAAAATAGACCCTGATCCTTTCTTGTTCTTTCCAAGTAATCTCCATTTCATGCTTTCTCAGTCCTTCCTTCTTTTATCTCCAATAGACATATGCTAGAGAGAACTTACTCGCTCATTGCCTTTGAGCTAGTCTCAACTCAAAGTGACCCTCAAAATAAAAATTAAACCACACTCATTGTTGACCAGGTGATTGTGACTCGTGGTGATCCTATAGGGCAATTGCCCCTGTGAGTTTCCAAGACTGTAACTCATTATAGGAGTAGAACCTCTCACCTTTCTTCCAAGAAGCAGCTGGAGGTCTCAAACTGCTGACCTTGCAGTTTGCAGTCCAGCATGTAGCCACCAGGGTTCCCTAGAAACCTACGCTCGCTGCCTGTTGTTTGCTGTTGTTATTGTTATAGCTGCGACTGAGTTGGTTCAGACCCATAGCAGCCCTCCCTCCGTTCAACAGAACACAGCACTTCGCAGTCGTGACCCCGCCTCACAATTTGATTTGAGCCTATTCTTGCGCTCACTGTGTTCTCACATCAGTAGGGAACAGAATACAGAGATTACAATTGATACGTCGAAATATTACTGACAAAAAATCTTTCTCTCTAGTGTCTGAACTATGAGTTTTCTTCAGCAAAGATATAATTCCAGGTTACCCTCTATAACAGGAGAAAGGGCATGTTTAGTGGACAGCAAGCACTCTGCGTGATCTCTCAGGGCAAGTGAGAATTCTGATTCTGGTGCTTCTTTGGCCCTGCAGGCCAGATCACTGTTTTACCAGGACGCACAGGTCAGTGGTTCCCTGGTCCCCTGTGGATTGTGTGGTTTTGTGATCCACACTGCCATCTTCTGGGAATCTTGCTCGTGGCCAGCTGTTCCACTTTGAAGGTCAAACTTCAAAGCAAAGGCAGACACACTCATCTTTCCAACTGCACCTCTACCACAGTTGAAATAAGGCTGCTGGTGCTGGTGGGAAAACGATGATAACAAAGAGAGAATCAGAAGGGTTCCTGAGCTTCCCACTGTTTCTGAAGCACATCCCTGCAAGAGCAGAGTTGATCAAACAGCAAAAAAGGACACACACAAAAAGAGGGCTACTTGCACCCTTGGATTGAGGACTGTAACTCCCTGATGGGAGAGGAAGCATATAATGGCCACCCCAGGACTGTGGAATGGGCAGTCGTTGGACCTTAGGACCCCGGCTTAGTGGGCATCCAATGAAAAGGGACCCAGAGCCACCATATATTTAGTATCACAATGCTTCCTTTGCATGAGTATGACAGGTATTAATCGGATAGGCAAGGTTTTATCCTTGTAAGAAATGATACAGGACATTCCCCCCTAACACCAACCCCATGCTCAGTGTAAACAGAACTCAATCAATTAAGAAATCAGTCTGGATAAAGCAACAGCTCATCGATTGCAGTTTGTAGCTAGACTGTACTCACATAAACTCCTCTTATCAACAGTACATTAATCTCCATGGCATTTGATAAATTATTGATGTTATCAATGCAAACACCAGGATAAAATGTTTTTCTTTCTTTTTTGTTTGTTTTCTCTCTTTTTGCTTCTGTGTTTATTTGTTTTTGTTTTCTTTGGCTGTTGTTCTGGTTTTTGTTTTTGTCATAATATGACCACCAAAGTAAACCAGAGTTATTCACATCCTGTAGACAAGCAGATGGATTCTGGGCTTCCACTTAATTGTAGTCCCAATCCAAGAATAGTTAGTTCTTATAACATGGCTTTGTTGAAACTCGCCTTCATGAGAAGATCACTGAGGATAAGGGTACTGCAGCAAAGTGTGGTGAAGCAAGCAGATGGTGCCTGGCCATCAACTGGAAGAGTGCTGGGGGGTCTGAAAGGCTTCGGTTCAAACAGTCAGCTAAGTGAGGAGTCAATTAAGTCCACATAAAAGAAGCACACCAGCCTGCGTGATCCAAAAATGACGATACCAAAATTTAAATATGATGAAGGGGAAAGTACCAGAGCTTAAATTGTGAACACGCAATTTGTAGAAAGCTATGGAGGACAGTGGGAGCCCAAAATCCATCTGCAGAGTATCCAGTCAGATCAAGCCACTGGTAGACCCCCCCTCTGACACAGGTGAGCGACTCAAACAGCTTTACTATCCGACAGAGACTATTGTCAACTTGATTATGATGAACTGAGCCATGGTATCATATGATAGTTGACCAGTCGACTTCTCTGTTGACCCAACCTAAATTTGTTCTAGGTTTAAATATTTATTGTTTGTTCCACAACAGAAATTTCTTCTCTGGCATCTTAATACTGTTGGCGGTCTTTTCTTTCTTATTCTTTATTTTTATCTTTATGTTACTATTACTTTCTTCTTTGTTTTGTTTTTGCTTTTTATTCTTTCTGTTAGGTTTCCCAGTTTATAAAACACAGAAGGAATGGATGAATAGAGACCCTAACTGATGCAGTGATTTATCAGTGATGGGGCGGGGACGGAGAGGAGGGGGAGGGGAGGGGAATTGGGAACCAAACAATGAATATGGGAAGGGGGAAAGAGCACTAGAATTGATTGGGATGATGTATATACAACTCTTTTTAAAAGCAATGTAACCATGAAGTGTATAATGTATTCATACTAAATCAAGAAAATTACTAAAAATAAAGAAACCAAACTTGACCAATGGTCACCATGGGCGGAGAAGAGGAGTTGCTGCTTAGGGGACATTGAGTTTATGTCAGTGGTGGTGGAATAATTTGAAAAAGGATATCAATAATGGTTGCATAATGGAGTACAATCGATGGCACTGAAATATACATGCAGAAGATGTTGAATTGGAGAATGTGCTGTTTTGTATGTTTGCCACAATTCAAGAGTAATTGCACTCATAATGAGTACAAGGAAGAAGAAGTGTGTTAAAATTGATTGTGGCACTGACTGCACCACTCTTCAGGGAGTATGACATGTGGAAGAAGCACCAATGAAACTAAAAAATAACCAAAACGAGGGTGAGGGTGGGGAAGAGACAATGAAATGGCATTCAGGAGTTTGAGAAAGAGGACTGTATAGGGTGGCTGAGTAGAAGTGTGCCACGTCTCAGAGTCTGAGCATCGGTGTAATATAATAAACATTACAAACACACTGAAAAAAAAAGAGCTGCTTTTATTTCTAAAAGATGCAAGAGGGTGGACTGGGCTGGAGATATGGGGCTTGAGGATACAATTGACAGTGACTGGCTCTTAAAGCAGGATCGAGGGTGCTTTGTCCATTCCGTTTTCTACAAATGCAGGCAGATTGGAGGGTGCCGTGCAAGGACAGTGACAGTTCAGTGGTAGAATTCTAGCCTTCATGCTGGGAACCCTGGATTGGTTGTCAGCCAGGGCACTTCATGAGCAGCTACTACCTGTCGTCTGTCAGTGGCGGCTTGCCTGTTGCTGTGATGCTGAACAGGTTTCAGCAGTTTTCTACTCTAAGAGTAGGAAGAAAGGCAAGGTGATCTACTTCCAAAATGGGTCAGTGTAAACCATATGGGTCAAAGGTGTTCAAACCATCATGACGCAACACAGGCCTAGGCAGTAATGCATGGGGCGGACTCAAAAGCAGCTAACAGCAACAAGGTACATTGCTTAGGATTATAGCTCCTTGGAGCCCTATTTTCTCATCTATAAACTGAAGATGAGAATATCAACCACTCAGTCTTTTTGTAGAGACGTACCATTGCAAAGAAAACACTCAGCAGCTCTGGTTTTTGCTTTAATGATGAGAATAAAAACTCCAACCATTTTACAAATTTAGAGAAACAGGATCACACAGAACTTGAACTAAAACATCCTGTTTACATAGAGAACTCTGTGGCACACGATTTCCAGACATCGTTGATCTCTCTTTCACAGTGTATTAGCTGGGTGCAGTTGAGTGGATGCCAACTCCGAGAGTGACCTCACATGACAGAGTAGAACGTCCCAGGGTTTTCTTAGCTGTCCCTTTTATGGAGACAGGTCAGTCCGTCTTTCTCCTTGGAGCTGCTGCGTAGGTTTGAACTGAGCACTTACTTGTTTATGGAATAGCACTTCTGGGCATAAGATTTCAAACCTGGTTAGATTTTTAAATCTCGCTCATGACACACTAGTTTTGAATTAACTGCCTGTTTCTGGGTTTATATCTGTCTCCTGCAGGCAGCACCATAAGAGAGGGAACCAGCTCACATTCTAAGAGTACCAACAACTCCCTTCTTTCCCCTACTCAGAGCAAGCTGGACTTTGCAGAATCAGGTTCATTTTAATGTGATTCCAAAAATGCACAAGGCCTTTGTTGTAACGAGAAGGGAACCAAAATCTTCTAGGCACAAAGTAGCTGCTTCATCAACCTAATTAAAATTCACTCATCCGAGCCCTGGTGCTAGAGTGGATTCTGTGTTAAGGCTGCTGACCACAAGGTCAGCCGTTTGAACCTCGAAGTTGCTATGAGGGAGCTAGACAAGGCAGTTTCCTCCCAGAAAGACTTATTGCCTTGGAAACCATAGGGAGCCAAGAGTCCAGCAGTACCACCTGGCTCTCAGCCATAGCCAGCATCTCTAACCCCTTCTCCATCCACACCTTGCCTTCGGAAGAGGTCTCCATGAAACCTTCCCTCCTCTCCTCACCACTCTGCTGGTGCCACAGCCAGTCGGAGGGAAGCTCGGGCTCCTTTTAGACGTGACAATTTATTTCGGTCCCAAAAGTTTAACACAGAATTCCTTTGTTCGCTCTCTTTCTGTTTTGTTTTGTTTTTTAATCTTTTCTTCACCTTCTTGTGTGGTCGCACGTCTGTCCCTCTGTCTCTTCCTCTCTCTAGCTCTCCCTTTCCTACTTTCGGCTATTCTATCTTTACTCTTGTCTTCCAATCTCCGCTCCCCCTGCCCCCTTTACTCTCATTCCATTCTAAACACCAGGGCAGGTCGTTAACTCTAGTAAAGCCTGTTAATTAAAACACATGCTCTGGGTCCGCTTTCCTTTTATTTTGGTTGTAACAGGGAACAGGTGGGGTTTTGGGGAGGTGGGGGTTCATTAAAGCCAAGTATGTAGAGTCAGAGATACGTTTTCCCAGAAGGCTGTAATATCAACATCAATCTTTTTGACTGCATTAGTTTCCCCATAAAAAGGAGCCTTGAAAGGCAAGGTGCTCTGAGGCGAGGAAGGAGGTTGAAGGACATTCCAGAGCCTGGCTCACTGCTGGGAACACACTTAAGAGGGGGAAAGGTAGTAAGATCTGACAGGGGCTCCTCCAAAGGGTAACTGCCATGCCACCTGAGACAAAGCCTCGGAGGCAACAACTCGGATATTTACACATGCATAGAGCTCTCTGGGGCCTCTGCAAATGGCCATGTGTCTTTGTATATACAGTGTTTACAGAATGTGTAAATAAGTTTGAGCAGAATATGAAACACATGCGCCTGTGTTTATCAAATACACATCCACTGATGCTGATGAAATTACTTCCATCAGAGAATAAACAGCCATCATCTACAGAAGTGCAACAGATTGGGGAGATGACTGGAACTTTTGGATCTCCATTCTACTTGGAGAAACTGAGTCATTAAAGTGATTAGGACAAGACACTAGGTGGTTAGCTTAGCATAGGATATTTTATTGCGTAAACTGCATGTGAGTTGAAAAGAAATATTTTTTAGTTACCTTCTGAAATCTTACTTCCATAGCAGAGGAAAGTCAAATTTGCTTCAAGTGCAATTGACATGTCTTAGAGTCACATATCCAGTTGTAGTGAATTTTTGAAAAATCAGTTGCTCTGAACTGTGGTGAATAAAGCTGATGGTACCCAGCAATCAAAAGATATAGCATCTGGAGTCTGAAAGGCTTGAAATTAAACAAGCATCCATCAGAAAAAGAAGCAACAAGCTCACATGGAAGAAGCACATCAGCCCGTGCAATCATGAGGTGTCGATCAAATCAGGTAACAGGCTCAGAAGACCCCAAACATACAGGCAAGCAAACAAACAAAGAAAAATATATTGTTGAACTAGGGGAGACCCCAAACCCATCTGTAGACAATAGGACATCCCCTCACAGAAAGGCCATGAGGAAGAGATGAGTCAACCAGGGCGCAGTACAGCACCAATGAAACATACAGTATTCCTCTGGTTCTTTGAGGCTTCCTCACCCTCCACTATCATGACCAAAGTCCTGCCTTTCACTGCAGACTAGGCTGGAGCATGTACACAGGTACAGATGTACAGATGTGAGATAAGAGCTCACAACAAACAGAATCCAAGAACAGGAATGGGAGTAGCCATACCAGGAGCGTGGGGGGAAGGTGGGGAGAGAAGGGGAGAAGAAACTGCGGGGGGGAAAGGAGACAGCAGTTGGTGCAAGATATGAAAAATTTTTTAAAATAATTTATCAAGGGGTCCCGAGGGTAGGGGGAGGGAGGGAAAAAGGAGGAATTGCTATCAAGGGCTCAAATAGAAAGTAAATGTTTAGAAAATGATGATGGAAACACATGTACAAATATACTTGATACAATTGATGTATGGAATGCTCTAAGAGCTGTAAGAGCCCCCAATACAATTGTTTTTAAAAATTTTACCTAGAGCAGTGGTTTCTTAACCTGTGGGTCATGATCCCTTTGGGAGTTGAACAACCCGTTCACAGGGGTTGCCTAATTCATAACGGTAGCAAGATTACAGTTATAAAGTTGCAATGAAAATAATTTTATGGTTGGGGGGGGGTGTCACCACAACATGAGGAACTGTATTAAAGGGTCATAGCATTAGGAAGGTTGAGAACCATTGACCTAGAAAAACAAAACCAGGACACTTATGATTATATAGATAGATAGGTTTATATAATGAGAAGGGATATAACAGCTAATTAGTCTACACAGCAGTACAACATCAGTTCAACTCATTTTTGTGGAACAGTTAATATACTGAAGGTCCTTCAACTCATGCTGGTTGCTGGTCCAAGGTCAAGGAAACAGACAGCAGAATCTTCTCTCAGGCAAGACAAGCAGAGTTGGCCCTCAGGCAGCAGAGAGCAGAATGGGGCAGCAATAGTCAGTAGCACAGAATATAGCCAAGCAGTCCCTGATGGAGTCTCAAGCTCTAGTGATGCACACACAGCAACATGATCCACAGGTTGGCTCAGCCCACAGATGTGCAGCACACAGCTGAGGCAAAGGACTAGCTCAAGCAGCAGCACACTGGTCTGGTCTACAGGGAGAAAGAGAGAAGGAGGCTGCCATGGAAAAACATTTATCTTGGTCGCCCTCCAATCTAGCTTCAAACTGATTAAACTTCATCCACATGCTCCTATGGAGGTCTAGCTGACACAATAAACCTAATTAACACAGGTTTTCTTATTCAGTGTCCAGCTTTCATATTAATCTATGGCTATTTGCTCCTGTAAAGATTGACAGCCTTGGAAACCCCAAAAGGTGGTTTTGCTGTGTCCAATAAAGTTGACACATTGCCTTGGGTAAATCTGCGGCACACGATCTTGTTAAAGTGCTGAAAAGGAAGGATGTTACCTTGATGGCTGAGGTGCTCCTGATCCAAGCCATCGTATTTCCACCCCCAGCTTTTTTCTTTATTTAAAAAAAAAAAGTTTACGTTTTTTTTAAACAAGTTCGCCGACATATAATTCACATATCATACATTTAAATAGTTTGACGGCATTCATAAGAGTTGTGCAACCATCACTATAATCAATTCCAGGATGTTGCTTTTTCCTTGTAATCATTGTTGTTAGCTCCCCATTTCCTGTTAGTCTTCCCTGCCACGTTCCTTTGAATCTATTGATCCAGTTGTTGCCTCTCTAGCTTTATCTAATCTGGGTTTCATATACAGAAAATCATACACAATCACAACAATATAAACAAACCACCCGATGATACCACAAAACAAAGAAAAACCCTAATCGATAACAAAGAAGAAAATATTAAAAACTGGAGCAATAATACCTAATTGCAATTGCAGTAATCACCCTACAATGTACCATTTCTGGTCCCTCATCAAAAGCCATTTGCCGGTAGCTTAATATGCACGGGGGACACTGTTAATGAGTTTTGGTTTGGGCCATTCACTGTCATTCACAGCCTTCAGCAAATGAAGTGCTCAGAATTTAAGCTCTAATACCAAGCCTTCCTTCTGGTTTAGATTTTATTGCTTACAATTCTCAAGCCATGGTGTTTTCAAGCCTCATAAGCACGTGAAGTTGGACACTGAATAAGAAAGACTGAAGAAGAATTGATGCATCTGAATTATGGAGCTGGTGAGGAACATTAAACAAACGATGGACTGCCAAAGGAACAAACAAATCTGTCTTGGAGGAAGTACAGCCAGAATGATCCTTAAAGGCAAGGATGGCGAGACATCATCTCACATACTTTGTCCATGTTGTCGAGAGACCAGACCCTGGAGAAGGACATCATGCTTGGTAGAGTAGTGTAGCCAGGCAGAAAAAAAGAGGAAGACCATCAACAAGATGGATTAGGCTGCATTGATAGGCTCAAACATAAGAACAATTGTGAGATGGCACGGGACTGGACAGTGTTTCATTCTGCTGTACATAGGGTCACTATGAGTTGGAGCCAAATGGCCGGTACCTAATAACAGCAATAAAGTCACTATGAGCATTCAGAGGCTGTTGTTATTAGTTGCTGACATATGTAACAGAATGACAGGTACCCAGTCCTGCGTTATCATAGTGATTGTTGATATGTTTGAACCCAGGTTTGAGGATAATGTGCCAATCCATCTCACTGAGGTTTCCTTCATTTTTGCTGGCCTTTAGCAAGCAGGACTCTTGTTCTAGCATTTGGTCTTCTGTGGTGGAGTGTCCAAAGTATGTGAGTTATTCTTGCCATTCTTGCTCCTAAGTAGCATTCTGGTTGCATTTTTTGAAGACTGACTTGTTTACTCTCTGGCAGTCCATAGTGTAGTCTATACTCTGCCAACACCATAGCTTGAACACAAATTCTTCTTCTGTCTTCCTTTTTCATGGTCTAGCTTTTACATGTATGTGAGGTAACCTTTTTTTTCCTGGCAAAATTTCCCCACCCACTACTGTACACAGACAGAGCTCACTCCATGAACATCAGTTCCAAGGCAACTCTTCAAGGTCACACATCGCATCTCCTAGATCATTTAATCAAACAGATACATACACATTGTTTTCTACAAGTATAAATTCTTATAATTATCAATGGCAAATTCATCAATATTCTTCCACACATAAGGAGTCCTGATGATACTGTAGTTATGCACTGGGCTGCCAACCACCAGGTCAGCAGTTGGAAACTACCAGCCCACTCTGGGATATAAAGATGAGGCTTCCTAATTATCTTCCAAGTTACACCCTTGGAAACCCACAAAGGCAGTTCTACCCTGTCCTTTGGGCTGATAGGAGTCAGCATCAAATCCACAGTGGTAAGAACTCTCTCATACACGTGGTATGGCAGAAGCACTGCTGTCCTGTTTTCACACTGCTTCCTGTTGCGATTTCAGTTTTCAGTTAGCTTGGGCTCATGGAGCAGAAGTTATGAGTCATTTCTAGGTCAGCATATTTAAGTTCGGGAGTGTCTCCTCCACCCTTCTCCTTCCATGCTTCAATAATCTAGGGAGACACTTGTTCCACATGCCACAGTTATGATATACAAGAGGGTCATTTAACTGCATAAGACTTTATAAAGGCCAGATTTCAGGGTGTATTTGCTGCTGCATGTAGCTTGGCCTACCTTGACAAATGTCAAACATTGATTCATACTTTGGACGTGGGTGTTTGTATCCAACTATAAAGAAAATATTTGCTCACATATGACAAGTAATGGATTTTCCACATTGAAATTTATGTAATATCCACAGGGATGTTTTAAAAAGGAATTTTGTGAATAAATTGTTTTATTTCTGATTCCTCTCCTGCTATAACATATATAAATTGAGGGCAGTTTTATAAGATTCTTGGCAGTGAAGTTTAACTATCTGATTTTGCTATAAGAAGTGAAAGCGTGATCATCAGAACAAAATATCTTACCATAGTGAATGATGGGGGGAGTGCGGAGTGGAGACCCAAAGCCCATCAGTAGGCCACTGGAGATCCCATTGCAGAGGGGTCTTGGGGGCGGGGGGGAAGACGAGCCAGTCAGGGTGTGATGTAATAACAATGAAAAATACAACTTTCCTCTAGTTCCTAAATGTTTCCTCCCCACTCCCACTACCATGACTCGAATTAGACCTTGCAAGTCTGCCTAGACCAGAGGATGTACACTGGTACAGATAGGAACTGAAAATACAGGGAATCCAGGGCGGATGATCCCTACAGGACCAGTGGTGTGAGTGGTGAAACAGGGAGGGTAAAAGGAGAATGGGTAGGAAAGAGGGAACTGATTACAAGGAACTATATGTGACCTCCTCCCTGGGGGACAGACAACCGAAAAGTGGGTGAAGGGAGACGTCGGACAGGGCAAGGTATGACAAAATAACAATTTATAAACTATCAAGGGCTCATGAGGGATGGAGGAGCGGGGAGGGAGGGGAAAAATGAGGATCTAATGCCGGGGGTTTAAGTGGAGAGCAAATGTTTTGAGAATGATGAGGGCAATGATGTACAAATGCGCTTTACACAACTGATGTGTGTATGGATTGTGATAAGAGTTGTATGAGCCCCTAATAAAATTATTAAAAAAAAAAAGAAGTGTAAGCATGAATGATGTTTCTATGGTTTTAGTTCCTTCTTTAGCCTGAGCAACAAAAATGCATACTGCAATCATCATTTTGTGCTTTTCCTAAAAAAATTAATTCTTCTACTAGAAATCTCAGAATAGTTTGTTTTTCCCCCCAGAATTTTAAAATTGAAAATGAAGCAAAAATTGACAGTTTCAGAGGCAATAATATATGAGGTATGATATACATACATACATACACACACATATCTATTTTTTTACTTTTCTTTTTCTGAGCCCATTGTTGCAGCCACTACATCAACCCATCTCCTTTAGGGCCTTTATCTTTTTTGTTGCCCTTCTATTTTACCAACATGATGTCCTTTTCCAGGGACTGTCTCCCCTGACAACATGCACAAAGTGTGTAAGATAAAGTCTTGCCATCCTTGTATCTAAGGAGAATTTTGGCTCAATTACCTCCAAGACATTTGTTTGTTCTTTTGGCAATCCACTTTAATTCAAAGTATCAAGTACTGGTAATTCAAATCCAGCACCATCATTCAAATGCATTGATTCTTCTCAATTTTGCTTATTCAATATCAAACTTCCACATGCATAGGAGGCAATTGAAAATACCGTGGCTTGAGTCAGGCACACCTTAGTTCTCAAAACAACATCCTTGTTTTTCAACACTGTGAAGAGGTCTTGTGAAACAGATTTATCCAATGTAATGCATCATTTGATTTCTTGATTGCTACTTCCATAGCATTGATTATGGATCCAAGTGAAATGAAATCCTTGACAACTTCAATTTTTCTGTTTTTCATGATCTTACCTATTGGTTCATTTGTGAGGGTTGTTTTTTTCTTTACATTAAGTTGTAATCCATATTGAAGGCTGCAATCCTTGATATTTATTAACAAATTTTTCAGGTCTCCCTTACATTCACCAAGCAAGATTTTGTCATCTGTATATAGCAGGTTGTTAATAAGCCTTCCTCTAATCCTAATACCAAATTCTTTCTAAAATCCAGCTTCTCTAATTATTTGCTCAGCATACAGATTGAATAAGTATGGTGAGAGGATACAACCCTGACGCACACCTATTTTGATTTTAAACCATGCAGTATGCCCTTGTCTGTCAGTTTGCCATACTGTGTTGGCTTATGTGTTATTGTGATGCTGGATACTATGTCACTGGTATTTCAACAGCAGGGTACTCCAAAGTAAACAGATTTCAGCAGAGCTTCCAGATGAAGAAGAGACTGAAGAAGGGATCAGCTGTCCACTTCTGTGGAATAAGCCAGTGAAAACATTATGGATAGCAGTAGAACATTGTCAGACACTGAAAACCTCAGGATTAGCATCACAACGTTATCAGAGAGAGGACCAGAACATGAGCCTCTTGGGTAGGAAGGCACTCAAAATATGACTGAGGAAGAGCTCCCTTCTCAAAGAAGAGTTGACCTGAATAACATGGATGGAATAAAGCCTTTCATTTGCTGATGGGGCACCACTCAAAAAGAGAAGAAACAGACCCAATTATCAATTAATAATTGGAATTTGGAATGCACAATGCATAAATATAGGAAAAATGGAAGCTGTTAAAAATGAAATGCATAAATATTGGTATCCTATGTATCAGTGAGCTGAAATGGACTGGCATTAGTCATTTTGAACCAGACAGTCATATGGTGTACTCTGCTGAGAATGATGAGTTCGAGAGGAATGGCATTACATTCACCATCAAAAAGGACATTTCAAGACCTGTCTTGAAGTACAATGCTGTCTGTGCTAGGATAACAGCTATTGCTGTACAGGAAAATCCAGTCAACAACTATTATTTAAATATATGCACCAACCACCAAAGCTAGTGATGAAGAAGTTGAAGCATTTTACTAACATCTTCAATGTGAAATGGATCAAACATGAAATCAAGATGCATTGATACTTACTGGTGATTAGAATGCAGAAGTTTGAAAGAACAGTAATTGGAAAATATGGCCTTAGTGATAGAAGCAAAACTGGAGACAATATGACAGAATTTGGCAAAACCTATGACTTCTTCAGGAGCCCTAGTGGTACAGTGGTTATGCTCTGGGGTGTTAATCACAAAGTCAGCTGTTCAAAACCTCCATTTTCTCTGTGGGAGAAAGTCCAGACTTTCTACTTCCATAAAGAGTTACAGTCTCAGAAACTCACAAGATCAGTTCTACACTGCCCTGTAGGGTCGTTCTGAGTTGCAATTCACTTGATAGCTGTGAATTTGGTTTGATTGTTAATGACTTCATTCCAAATACCTTTTTTCAACAACACAATCAATGACTAGATATATTGATTCTACAGATGGAATAGGCAGAAATAAAATTGAGTACATCTGTGGAAAAAGACAATGGAGAAACAATATCAGCAGCTATATGAAGTGAAGGGCCAGGTGTGGAATAGACGATTCATTGCTCATATTGAACATCCAGTTCAGGTTGAAGCTGGAGAAAATTAAAAGAAGTCCACGAGAGCCAAAATACAACCTAGAGTCTATCTGACCTGAATTTCGAGAACATCTGAAGAACAGATTTGACGCATTGAGCATTATTGACAAAAGACCTGCTAAACTGTGGGATGACATCAAGAATATCACATAGGAAGAAAGCAAAAAGGAAGAAATGAAGTAGAAGAAGTGAACAGAAAGTTTCAAAGGGCAGCTCAAAGTATAACTCTATAATTCTAGAACACATTCAACATATTGCAAACTGGAGGGGAAACAAATCAAACCTCAAATTGTACTATTGAAAGATTCTATAGGCAACATACTGAAGAATGCAGGGAGCATCAAAAGAAGATAGGATGCATGCACTGTCACTGTACCAAAAAAAAACTGGTTGACATTCAGCCAGAGAATACTAGAAATATGTTTACTTGTGTTTTATTGACTATGCAAAGGCATATTGTGTAGGTCATAGCCAACTATAGATGGCCTTGAGAAGAATAGGAATTCTAGAGCACTTAAGTGTGCTCACACAGAACCTGTACAAGGATCAGAGGCAGTTGTGTGAACAGAACAAGGGAATGCTGCATGGTTTAAAAGAAAAAAGGGTGTGTGTCAGCATTAAAAAAAATAATTTTATTGGGGGCTCATACAACTCTTATCACAATCCATACATACATCAATTGTATAAAGCACATTTGTACATTTGTTACCCTCA
>NW_022103924.1:4095557-4103406 GCF_000313985.2 Echinops telfairi
TCCTCCGGATTGTTTATCCAGCCTATCTTATTTAGATAGACCTGCGGAGATAATAACATGCACAAAAACAAGACAGAGCAAAACCAAGCAACAAAAGAAAACAAAACAACAGCAACAACAACAAAAAGCCAATGACAAAACAAAACAAAACAAAAAAAAACACAACACAACAACAACAAAAAAGAAAAGCTTGTAGTTAGTTAAAGGACTGTTTGTTGGCCTTTAGGAGTGCTTTCTAGTTGAGTCTGATGGGGTGCCCTGGCCCCAAAGTCTCTTTTTGGTATTCCCTGGGGACTTCGTTGCTCTGTTCCCCTTGCTGTTCTGTTGCATGTCCTAAGTGTTTTGCCTCGGTGTGGTGGAATCAAATCGGGCGCAATACCCACACTGTGTCTCCAGTGTTGTCCTCTGTAGGGGTATGCATCAGTGAGGGACATAGTGTCTCATAGTGGGGCCGGCCATATGGTCTTCTCTGTGGATTGGCTGCTCTGAGTGAAAATATCGTTGTCAAGGTTGGTGGGCCAGGATGTGCTCCACTCTCTCTTCCTCCCCTTTCATTTGCTCCCATGTGCTCTGATCAGACATGTCCCTCTCCTTGAGCTGCAGCTTCAGTGCTGTCCTCTGAAATAAATTCTTCTGGGGGAAGGGGCAGCTGTCCATGTAGTTGGGATTTGGGCTGGCCCCTTGGATCTCTCCTCTGGTTTGCTACTCCATGATGGCATGTTGCATTCACATCTTGGGGCACCGGGTTGAAGTCTAGTCTCTCTTTCCCTGTGGAGACATAAACAATACCCTTCCCTTGGGTGGGTTAGTGCTATGCTCCCCCACTACCCATTTCTTTTTAATTTTTTTCCTTTCCCCCCTCATTTTTAGTTGGCCACCAAATGTATGCCTGGATTTGGTCTGGCCCCTACCATACTACCTGGTCCTTTCCCTAACAATGTTTGCATACAATAGCTTTTTCCCTATTGCCCTTTTGCGTTTCTTTGTTTGTTTGTTTTTAAACTTAACTCAGTGGACTCATGTTATACTTGTCCTTTTGTGCTTGGCTTACTTTGCTTAGCATAATTTCCTCCAGTTCTTCCCATGCGGCAACAATTGTGGCTGTATAATATGTGCTAAAGTCAGGCAAAGCAAGGTCTTCACCTTTGTTCTTCTTCTTGAGGAGTTCTCTGCTAATTCTGGGTTTCTTCCCTCCACATGGAATTCTCTATTTTGAATGGCACAATGACAGGTTTTAGTATGGAGTATAACACCACTGCATTTAGCCAAAACACTCACATGAAACAAAGAAAAAAAAGTTTCAAGCTTTGCTGAAAACAGAACCAAATTAAGCCCTAGAACTAAGAAAATATTCTCATGTTGCTTGTTACTTCTTTACATGACATTGAACTGAATATCTTAATTCTCTGGTTAATTAATTAAGGATGTACATTTTCACTCAGCAAATATTCCTTGAGATTCAGGGTGGGACTGTGTATGTGAATGTGCAAACATTCCATGGGCGTCCTGATCTCAAGGATCTTTGACAGTAGTTGAAAATAAGCAGGGAGCCAGTAGAGACGTCTGAGGTGCCGGCCCCAATCCCAACTACGTGGACAGCTGGCTCACCCCACCCCCAAAGAATTTATTTCAGAGGACGACACTGAAGCTACAGCTCAGGGAGAGGGACATGTCTGATCAGAGCACACGGGAGCAAATGAAGGGGGAGGAAGAGAGAGTGGAGCATATCTTGGTCCATCAATCCTTGAGGATGATATCCCTGCTCTAAGCAGCCAATGTACATCACTGACCCATAACCCTATAAGGGGACAACACTGGAGACACAGTGTGGGAATTGTCCCCAATCTGATCCCACTAAACCGAGGCAAAACATTAAGGGCATGCAACAAAACAGCAAGGGGAGCAGAGCAAGGAAATCCCAAGACTTTGGGGCCAGGGCATGGCACCCTATCAGACTCGACCAGAAAACACTCCTAAAGGTCAACAGACCTTGAACTATTTACAGGCTTTTCTTTTTTTTTTATCATTGGTTTTTTTTTTGCTTTTGTTTGTTTTCTTTTGTTGCTTTGTTTTGCTCTGTCTTATTTTTCTGCATGTATTATCTCCGCAGGTTTGTCTAAATAAAATAGGCTGGACGAACAATCTGGAGGAGAAAATACCAAGACTGAAGGTTCCAGGGGGACATGGAAGAAGGGGATGTGGAGGGAAAGGAAGTGGTGTTAACACACCCAAGGACAGGGAACAACAAGTGATCCAAATCAGTGGTGAGGAAGGTGTAGAAGGCCTGCTAGGGCATGATCAAGGGCAATGTAACCGGGAGGAATTACTGAAACACAAATGAAGGCTGAGCATGATAGTGGGACAAGAGGAAAGGAAATAGAGGAAAGAGCTAGGAGGGAAAGGGCATTTAAAGAGGTCTAAATACAGGCATGTACATATGTAAATATATGTATATATGAGGATAGGGAAATAGATTTATGTGCATATATTGATAGGTTTGGTATTAAGGTAGCAGATGGACATTGAGTCTCCACTCAATTACCCCCTCATGCAAGAACACTTTGTTCTATTAAACTGACATTCCATGATGGGCACCTTCTTGACACATCGCTGAAGACAAAGTGGGTGCATAAGCAAATGTGGTGAAGAAAGCTGATTGTGCCTGGCTATCAAAAATAGTGTGCCTGGTTTTTTAAAGGCTTGAAGATAAATAAGTGACCATCTAGCTCAGAAGAAACAAAGGCCACATGGAAGAAGCACATCAGCCTGTGTGATCACCAGGTTTCAATGGGATCAGGTATCAGGCATCAAAGAACAAAAAAATCATATCATTGTGAATTAGTGGGAGTGTGGAGTGGAGACCCAAATCCCATCTGTAGGCAACTGGATAACCCTTACAGAAGGATTATGGAGAGGAGATGAGTCAGTAAAGGTGCAGTAGAGCACTGATGACACATACAACTTTCCTTTCGTTTTTTTAATGCTTGTCCCCCTTCCGCAACCCCCATTATCATGATCTCAATTCTACTTTACAAATCTGGCTAGACCAGAGGACATACACTGGTACAGATAGGAACTGGAAACACAGGGAATCCAGGACAGATGAACCCCTCCAGACCAGGGGTGAGCATGGCGATACTGGGAGGATGGAGGAAAGGAGGGGTAGAAAGGGGGAATGGATCACAAGGATCTACATATAACCTCCTCCCTGGGGGACGGACAACAGAAAAGTGGATGAAGGGAGACATTGAACAGTGTAAGACATGACAAAATAATAATAATTACTAAATTATCAAGGGTTCATGAGGCAGGGGAGGGAGGGAGGGAGGGGAAAAATGAGAAGCTGATACCAAGGGAATGTTTTGAGAATAATGATGACAACAAATGTACCAATGTGCTTGACACATTGGATGTATGTATGGATTGTGATAAGAGTTGTACGAGCACCCAATAATATGATTTAAAAAAAATTTTTTAAGTCACAATAACTAACATGATACTGCAAAAGATACTGCAAGGTAGTATGTGATTCTGAATTAATGAGCCAACAAAGAGGCCATGAAGGGCTTCTAATGGACTGAACAAGACAATGGAATTGTAGGCATGACGCAGATTCTGAAAGTCTTGAGAAAGGGGCTGAGAGGAGATGTGGTAGGCCCGAGGAAATGGCAAGTTAATTATGAAGGGAAAACATGCATGCCAAGGGCAGAGTGGGAAAGAGTAATAACAAGTGCAAACCTCGAGTCTAACAGTTTGAAACCACCAGGTGCTCTGGGGAAAGAAGAGGCTTTCTATTCCCATAAAGAGTTACTGCCTTGGAAACTCACAGGGGCAGTTATACCCTGTCTATAGGTCGCCATGAATCAGCACTGACTTGGTGGAAGTGAGTCTGGTTTGGGAGTTATTGAGCACTCAGGGTCTGGTGGTGTAGTGGACTGCTAACCCATGGGCCAGCAGTTTGAAACTACTAGTTGCTCTATGGGAGAAAGATAAGGCTTTCTGCTCTCATAAATGATTAAGAGCCTCAGAAACCCAGAAGGGCAGTTCAACTTTGTCCTTTAGGGACACTATGAGTCAGAGTTGACTCAAAGGCAGTGGTTGGAGTAAGTACACACGGTCTATTTGGGCACAGTAGTGGTTTAATACTAGAATTCTTGCTTTCCATGGGGAACACTTGGGTTCAATTCCCAACCAGTGCACAGCCACAACCTGCCTGTCAGTATAACAAGTTTTATCCTAGCTTTCAGACAAAGATAAACTTGGAAGAAAGGCCTAGCACGTTACTTAAAAAAAAAAAATCAGCCAATAAAAACCCTAAGTATCACAATAGTCCGATGGCAGAGGCGATGCAGGACAAAGCAGCATTTGTTCTGTTGTGCATGGGCCACCAGGAATTGGGGCCAAGTCAGCAGCATCTGACAACAACCACAATAACAATGTTGTCAATCTGGTTGCACTTGGTTCCCAAACTTATTTGGCCTACTGCACCCTTTCCAGAAAAACAAACAAACAAACAAACAAAAATTGCCAGCACCTCCCTGGCAATTAAAATCTTTTGTACCATAGCGCATAACTCAGTGTCAAGGTTAGGTACCTGATTTTGCAGGTCCCCTGGATCATTCCAGTGGCCCCCAGAGGGGCAGTATTGCCCACTTTGGGAAACACTGGGCAAAATCTTTACATTTTATCTTTTCAAATTCTTTATCCATTTTTCATTTTGTTGTTGCTGTTAAAAAGTTATTTAGATATTTTGGATACAAGTCCCTCATTTACAAATATGTTCTCCCATTCTGTGAATAGCTTTTCATTTTTATTGTTATTTAACTTTATTTATTTTGCTATTGTTAAGAATATTAACAGCAAATTCAATAGTGTCCACATGTTCAGTTTAGTGACAGTGACTTCATCCTACAAGTTGTGCTACTGTTCTCAGCCTCGTTTTCTGCACTCGCTGTTCCCTAAGGTTCCTATGTAATCTTTCTGGTTGCTGTTGTCAATTTCTCTAACTATCTTGGCTTTACTTTATTTATCTTTGTCCTAACAATAATTTTATCTGCAGATCATAGTCTACCAAATGGTGAAAACATCAGTCAATTTAGAATCTTCCCTGCATTTCTCAGACTTTTGTCTAATTTCTTAGGTGGTTACACAAAATCAGGTTGTTCAATGGGTGGCAGATGTCAGTTTTGGAGGGATGTCTTCATTCTTGATGCCCACATATCACTGATAGCTCCTCCCTGGTTCAGGCACAGGGCCTCTTCAGCTGTGTTTTCATAGCCTTTAGGTGCTTAGGAAACATTCAGAAGCCCCAGCTTGCTCTGCACTAGAGGAAACTATAGATACTCTTTTGATTCTGTCTACATAGACAAAGCATTGTGTTCCAAACATGGTGGACACAGGGAAACACGTCTCCTGTTTTCTCTCCTTGGCATTGGGAGCACACGTTCCTTCTGGTTGGAATTCCTAGTCAACCCAGATGTCTGTCCGTCATCCCTCTGTACAGTGGAGTTTGGCACAAGGCTGCCATGAGTTGTGAATCGACTTAATGGCAGCAAACAACTGATAGGTTTTCATTATTATTTGAAAAGATGTGTTTAGTTTACACATATCCATGTATTTCTTAATTTAAAATCCAAACTATTCAGTCTCTACTTAAATCTCTATTTGAGATTTGAATTCAATATTCTATTCACTATTCAAATCTCTTTTTTGAACTTTATTAGCGTTTATTGTAAGCTTAATTTACTACTGAGCTGTAAATTTTTCCTTCTGTACTTTCTTCTGGGAGATCTTTTTCTTCTGGGTAACCTCCTCTTCTGCTTTAGGAAGAAGGTGTTCCTTTTCAGTCAGGGTCATCTCAATGTGACAGGTGAGCCTACAGATGGGTAGATCCAACTGTGGGCTCTGTAAGTCTGGCGGCACATCTTGGGGGCTTTGTTTACCTGGATGTGCTCAATGACCAAGGAATCCACATCTAAACTCTTAAGTTCAGCATTACTCTCTGCATTTTTAAGCATGTGCAGTACAAACTCAGCACTTTTTCTGAGCCACCAACCATAGGTCCAATCTCAATTTTTGGCCTGGGCACATATATCAACTCCACTATTATAACATCAGAAGGGCACATACTGCTTCTACAAAGTGACATCTTTCAACTACTTGGTGGCTTTCTCAATGTGCAAACTCTTGATGGCTTGGGCCGTTTCACAGGTGTTCTTTAAGTGGACCCAAAGATTTGAACATCTTGTTTTGTCTGATTTTGGGGGGTAGGGTGGTGGTTCCTGAGTCAAGTGAGTAGCAAACCATTTTGGGAGATCACCTCAGGCCACTAGAGGAAGAGGGTCAAATGTCTCCTTCTTGGACAGAAAAATAACATTAATAGAAAAACTGGTGAGATTAATGTAAAGACTGGAGTGCAGTTAAAAGTAATATGCCAATGTTAACCTCAGAATGTGATACACATGCCGCAGTAATGTAAAATGTTAATAATAGAGGAAACTGGATGAAGGGCATATCAAAACTCCCTGCTCCGTCTTGGCAACATCCTGTAACTTTAAGTTGCTCTGATTAGGTGTATGCTAATAGGTGAAGCTGGAATGGGGGGCTCGACATAAGGCCTTTTTCTGTTCTTCCTGCTGACAGATGAGTCATGGAAGAGGGGTTGTCTGGAGGTCAAAACCGTGTAAAGATGCTCATTTCTTTCCAGTGTAGATCTATGAGTTGAGATGGGTTTCTATGTAACTAGCTGAATCATGTCAAGGGTGCGCCTGGCATTCTCAACACTTCTGGGGCAGATTCTCCACCTTTCTAGGGGTGGGCGAGGCAGCAGCACCCAGAGTGTCTGTTCTTCCAACATTTCCAAAGATTCTGTAAGCACCAGGTTCACGACATTGAATCCTTAACTGCTTAGAGTGCCGATTGCTGCTGCTAGTGGCCACCAAGTTGATTGTACATGGCAACCCTGAGGTAGTTAGTTTATTGTGCCAACCTGGCTGATAAACACATGTGGGATTAATTGAAGGGCTGAGGGATAAATGGCTCAGTGAGCCTTGCCTTTTGAGTTCTCAGGTCTCTTGCTTTGTGATGGTCAGACCAGGGTGCAGCTGTCTTAGTCAGTTTCTGCTTCAGCTGGCAAGGCTCACTTCCTGCAAGACATCCCTGAGGAGAAGCCACATCAACCTACCCTGATGAAGCCCTGGGTGTTGGAGCAGCTGTGTGGAGACCCCTGCCAGTGCTAGATACTTACACATTCACTGATTTGGCTTTTCTCCTGTAGTTGGCATCATAGTGTTTGTTTTGTGAGATGAAGGAGGACTTTGTGGATTGGTGTCAGATAGATGGGTTAATGTTGGACTTGTGGGCTTGGGCAGCACTGGGTTGGGATGTTTTCTTGATGTTCACTTACCCTTTATATAAAACTCTCTCTAAAACAAATGAGTTTCTGTGGATTTGTTTCTTTAAAGTACCCAGACTAACACAAACCCAATGACCAAGAGAAGGAAACATTGCCCAGTTCTGCCCATTCTTCATGGTTGTTCACGTGTTTGAGTTCATTGTTGCAGCTCTTGTGCAGTGCCTTCTAATCTAGGGGGTCTCACCTTCCAGCACTATATTGTTGTTAATATGATAATATGAGGGAGTACCCCCAACACTGGAATTTTTTCAAAGCTATATATTTAATTTTTTTTACACAATAACCTTATCACCTTCAAGGTACTATCCATTACATTTAATATATTTGTTAAATCTGCAATTCTATTATTTTTTTAAATCGTTTTATTAGGGGCTCATACAACTCTTTTTTTAAATCATTTTATTAGGGACTCATACAACTCTTATCACAATCCAT
>NW_022103924.1:4104035-4120842 GCF_000313985.2 Echinops telfairi
ATGCCTTATACCTGATCCCTTCGACACCTCATGATCACACAGGCTGGTGTGCTTCTTCCATGTGGGCTTTGTTGCTTCTGAGCTTGATGGCTGCTTGTTTACCTTCAAGCCTTTAAGACCCGAGATGCTATACTTTTTGATAGCTGGGCACCATCAGCTTTCTTTGCCACAGTTGCTTATGCACCCGCTTTGTCTTCAGCTGTTGTGTCGGGAAGGTGAACATCATAGAATGCCAATTTAATAGAACAAAGTATTCTTGCATTGAGGGAGTACTTGAGTGGAGGCCTAATGTCCTTTTGCTACCTTAATACTAAACCTATAAATATAGGCACATAGATCTAGTTCCCCATCCCCATATATAAATAAATTTGCATACGTACATGTCTTTATCTAGACCTCTATAAATGCCCTTTGCCTCCCAGCTCTTCTTTCCCTTCACTTTCCTCCTGTCCCACTATCATGCTCAGTCCCCACCAGGCTTTCAGCAATTCCTCTTTGTTACATTACCCTTGATCATGCCCTGCCAGGCCTCCTACACCCTTCTCACCACCAATTTGTATCACTTGTTGTTCCCTTGTCCCTGGGTTTGTTAACACCATTTCCTTCCACCTCCCCCTCTCCCATGTTCCCCCTGGAACTGTCGGTCCCGTTGTTTTCTCCTCCAGATTGTTCATCCAGCCTATCATATTTAGACAGACCTGTGGAGATAATAACATGCACAAAAACAAGACAGAGCAACACTTTTTAACCTTATCTGTCTGGATGGCTGATAACACCTCCCTCATTTTTAACTTCACCTCTTCTACTTCATCAAATTGTTGTCCCTTCTGGTTCCTGTTCATCCAGAGAAACAAAAAGAAGTCGCACAGAGCAAGTTCAGGTGAATAAGATGCATGGGGCAAGAGAAGCATGCTGTTTTTTTGCCCAAAACTGGCACACTGAGATGGCTGCAGGAGTAGGAGTATTGTCATAGTGGCAAAAGCAGTCCCCCATCTGCCACAAATCAAGTCTTATTTGTCACACACTGTTGTTAGTCAATCTTTTCAGAACCTCTAAATAGAAAACTTGATAAACAGTCTGACATGGTGCAATGAACTCCAAATGCCTATCTCCCCTCACATTAAAAAAAAAACCAAAACAACCCTCCAAAATCAAACAAGCATTGATTTTGCTTGAAGAACTTTTTTTGGGTAAAGTGATGATGGTTTGTTTCCCTGGCTTGATTGATGTTTGCTTTTCTGATCGTAGGAATAGCACCATGTCTTGTCACCAATCATGACTTTGGAATTTTGTCAAGGGAAGTTGACGGATGTCCAGAATGAGGTTTGTCATCAATCAACACTTCACTTTTTTTGAAACAAGAAAACCACTTGTACACTTGAGTTTTCCCCATAGTGCTGTCCTTGTAAACTGTGTTCTATATTACAACAGTTTCTGCGGCATTTTTCCCAAGCAGGAAACAGAATTTCACAGTCAAATGCTATTCCCTTAAATCAGCCATCACAAAAACAAGGTTTCAGTGAAACAGCTTTGATGAAAAAATCCACTGTGACCAGAGAGAACCTTCCCAGGTGATGTCACTGGGTGCAAAAACTCAGAGCAAGTTGCTCGACGCTGGCCTAGAGGGAAAGATGCCTACGATGAAAGCTCCACACAGTAGAATTTTATTCTGTTTCTTTCTTTTTTGGGGGGGGATGGTGGGGGTGGTGTTAACCCCTCATATTCTATTGTGACCCCTAAAGTTTTCCCTGGAGTCTCTGATGACGCAAATGCTTAAGCGCTTGACTACCAGCTAGCTGAAGGGTGGCCGTTCACGTTCAGTCACCTGTGCCTCAGAAAGCAGACCTGGTGATAGCTGGAGAAATGTCACCATCTTGAAAACCCTATGGAGTGTGTCTACTCTGCATGTGTGGGGTCATTGTGAGTTGGAATTGACTCAAATACAGCGAACAGCAACATCAACAAGGTCTTCATTGGCTCATTTTCAACCAAAGATCACCAGGTCTTTCTTCTGAGTCTGTTTTAATATGGAAGGGCTACTGAAACCTGTCCACCATGAGTGGTTCTGCTGGTACTTGAAATACCAATGGCATCACTTCCCACATCATCGCAACACACAACCCCCCTACTATCCGACAAACTGATAGGTGGATGGTGGGAAGGGCCTATATCCCTTCAATTTTCTGTTGCTGCACTCTGACTGATGAAATTTAGTCTCCTAAGTGAGAAGCATAAATTTACAGAAAACCAAATTATAATTTCAAAAAAGCTCTTTGAAGAATCATTGCTTCTCTCTCAGTGAAGCTGATGGGCATTATTTGAAACGCAAATATTTTTTCACAATGTACTCTTAATTTAGAATTTATAGTCTGTCATTACCGGAACTTCCTGGAACTGTAAGGCTGATGTAGTAATGTAAACACCATCATATCTCAAGACTCTAGACACCAGGAGAAATGCCAGCGGTTCTATTCAATTTGAAATGGAGGTGCTGTTAAAAGAATAAACAAATCTGACTCAACACGAGTCACAGAGGGAAAGGACATTTTTCATGTTTTTCCCTTTCTTTCACATCTGTGGGCAACATTTCTAACGCTTAGTACTGCTTTTATTCGGTGGCAGTCTAGCTTGCATTCATCTACCTGCACCTTTGACCCAGAATACCAAAAATCTGACCTATGGCAACCCCATATATGCTAGAGCAGAATTATGCTTCATAGTGTTGATTTTTCAGACAGAAATCACCAGGCCTTTCTTCCAAGGTAACTCTGGGAGGACTTGGACATCCACCCTTTGGGTTAGCAGCCAAGCACATTGAGTATTTCTACCACTGAAAGATTGCAGGCCTTGCTAATTGGGAGCTGAGTGGCCCTTGGAACTTAATACTGTTTGCTTAAATATCTAAGCCAAGCATGACCTGGCTGTAAAAATTATCCCTGTTTTCCTTCTCAGGCACAAACGTCATAGAGGGTCAGGGGTCCTAGGTTGTTCAAACCTTGCACCATTGATTTTTCACATTGGAAGGTTCAGAGAAGAGACTCAATTCAGTCATCAGGCCAGGCCAGTTGCAAACAGCAAAGTTTGTTTCTTGCCTGAGTGCAGACAGGCTGAGGCAGAACAGGGCATTAGCCTGGCTGAAGCTCTACCATGCATCAGCCCCACGCTCAGGGACTAGTGCCCTTATCTACTGCGCAGAAATGAGGAATGAGATTGACCAATCTGGGGTGGAAAACACAAGCTGAGGTCTTCCTGATCAATCGGTGTCATGAGAGTTCCTGGTAGTCATTTTCAGTAATCACTGTCTTTGGTTCGCTGGTTTCTGACAAAGGCACGTTCTTTCCTGTTTGTGCAGAACTTTTTACTGGGTCAGTCTTGGGGCAGAACTTTATAGGTGGGCTCAGAGGTCAACCTGGAGGAATTTTGGTTCTTAGCAGACTCTATTAAGCCTCACATTTCATACTATTGTCTTTATCTATAGGATGAGGGGTGACATCTTTGAGAGCTATGTCAGGCTGGCAAGGGGTGATGTGTCTATCCTAGAATTTAAAGGGTTTGGTGTTGCTCTGTAACAGAACATGGCTGTGAGTCCGCAAAAGAACCGATTGCTCCAGAGCTTTGCTGGCTAAAATTGGGACTGTGCCTTGGATTGCCTGCATGCCCTTTTTAATTAGAAATGGTGACAAGAGCAAAATTATATGGGAATCGGGATTGGGATCAGGCGTGGCTTAATGTGTTGCCAGATTATTTTGGACGAACTTGAAAAAAATGATGGTCTTTGGGGTAAGGTTATTTATTGTTCATACCCCGGGTAGGCTGGAGTTGAGGTTTGGGGCACAAAGGAGAGTTGGGAGAGCTGAGTTAGGAGTTGGTCTCTTAGGCTTGGGTGTACAGGGTGCATAATGCTGGGATGCTCTGGGGATAGAAAGAGAAGTTGACTTTGCCATATAAGATAAATGATAATGAAGAGTGAGAAAGTGTAGAACTGTACTTCTTCCCCAGAAAGAGTTGAAAGGAGCCTCACAGAGTAAACAGTGGTAATTCCATGGTGTGTGCGTTTCTGACTCTTGAGGGTTAGGATGGCTGCGATGGCCACTGCCCTTAGGCAAGGTGACCATCCCTGTACCATGGATGTCTAGTTGCCTGAATAAGTATGCAGCAACTTGCAGGGAGGGCCATGTTTCTGCACTAGGAGTCCCACTACCATCGCCCGCTTATCATCAGTATACAGCAGGAAAGAGAAATCAATAGAGTGAAGATTTGGGCCTGCAGAGGGCTTCTTGAAGAGTTTGGAAAGGGACTTGTTTGGGATGTATGGGATCTAGGGGCTCATGGATTAGGCCTTTAACTACCAGGTATTGTTTCTTAGCTAGAAGAAAAAAATGGGTATGCACAGGGAAAGGATCCAATGGGACTGAGAAAGGAGAAGTGAGCTTGTTTGTTTTTGGGGATTGGGAGATTTTCTCTGAGAGATAGCTGTTTCTAGGTGATGCTGTGCTTGTTCTGAGTCAAGGAGATTCCTAGGTATGTGGCAGTGGGGCTGAGCTTCAGCTTTGGACACTCTATTGCCTTTTGAAGCTAAAACATTTTAGCAATTGGACAGTATGGTTAATAGAAAATTGTAGGGAAGGGCTATACAGTAGCAAATCATCAAGATACTTCAGTAAAACTGATGGATTGGGATTTAACTGTTGGAGATCTGAGGAAAGTTCTTCAGACTTCTGCTCATGCCCTCTCACAACGCAAGAATACTTTGTTCTAACAACCTGGCATTCTGTGATTGATGCTCACCTTCCTGACATGATCACTGAAGACAAAAAGAGTGCATAAGAAAATGTGGTAAAGAAAACAGATGGTGCTTGGCTATCAAAAGATATAACATCTGGGGTCTTAAAGGCTTGAAGTTAAACAAGTGGCCATTTAGCAGAGAAGCAGCAAGCCTGTATAGAATAAGCTCACCGGCCTGTGAAATCATGAGGTGTCAACTGGATCGGGTAAAAGGCATCAGAAGACCCAAACCAAACAAACAAACATAAAAAACAAAACAAAACAAATGATACTGTTGAGAATGAGGGGGCTCACAGCAAAAACCCAAAACCCATTTGTAGACAATGGGACATGCCTTCACAGAAGGGTCACAAGGAAGGTATGAGTCAATCAGGGCACAGTATAGCACTGATGAAACACACAATAGTCCTCTGGTTCCTTGAAGCTTCCTCACACACCCCTATCATGATCCCAGTCCTGCCTTTCACTGCAGGTAAGACTGGAGCATGTGCACAGGTACAGATAAGAGATAAGAGCCCCTGACACACGGAATCCAGGAACAGGAATGTGAGTAGTGACACAAGGAGGATTGGGGGAAGGTGTGGAGAAGAGGGAACCGATCAAAACAATCGACACATAACCCCTCCTCCCCAGGGCGGGGCAGTGGGGGGCGGGCAGGGATGAACAAAAGAAACCACAGGGGAAGGGAGACAGTGGTCAGTGTAAGATATGAAAATAATAATAACTTATAATTTATCAAAGGGTCATGGGGGGAGGAGGGACAAAAAAGGAGCTGATACTAAGGGCTCAATAGAAGGTGTGTGTTTAGAAAATAATGATGGCAACATATATACAAATATGCCTGATACAATTGATGTATGGATTGTTATGAGTTGTAAGAGCCCCCAATAAAATAATCTTCTAATTAAAAAAGAGAGAAAGCAAAAAAAAGAACAAAGAGATGGTTCTCTTGGAAGCTCTTGAGGACAGCCCAGGTTAACTGGGAGGAGCAGTGAGTATTTGGGTCAGTCCAAGTGAAGAAAACTATGTCTTGGGAGTTACAATGGAGGGGAATGTTGAAGGACGCATCTCTGAAATCAAGAACTGAGAGATGGGTTGTTGTAGGGGGCATAAAAGAAAGTAAAGTATAGGGATTAGGTGTAAAGAGATGCAGAGGTTGATAAGACACAAGTCCTGCACAAGGTGATATGTCCCATTTTTTGACACATACGATAGGTGAATTTGTGGATTTTAAGAGGCCTCCTTTGAGGACCCACGTGATTAAAGGTTTGAGCTCTTTCAAGGCTTCAGGGGTCAGAGGGTATTGCTTTGGGTTGGGGACAGATGTCATGTCTCTAGCTTGATACGTACTGGGCATGGTGAGCAGCCACAGATGGTATATCACTGTTCCAAACAATGGGAAGGAGACAGGAGAGGAGACGTGTGGGTCATGACCCCTTTGGGGGTCAAATGACCCTTTCACAGGAGTCACCTAAGACCATTGGAAAACACATATTTCTGATGGTCTTAGTAACCGAGACACTGCTCCTCTTCCCATCTCCAGGCAGGTCCACCCACATGCAGATACGCCAGTGTGATAACATCATTGTGCCAACTCCATCACATACACCCCTTACAAATACAGGTGTATGTGACAGAGTTGGTGCCAAAAGATACTTATGTAGAGCAGTCACACATGTGTAGAGAGCAGCTACTGTGTAGAAAGCAGCTACTGTGCTGAAAGAAGCAATATTGGAGGTAAAACAACACTTCATGAATTATAATTACTGGGTAAATGTAAAATTATACACTGTAAAATCATCCACTACTGCAAGAAAAAAATATCTGTACCATGGGAACTTAATCTGGATGCTGATCGGTCTTTTTATATTCAACTATGGTTATGTTCAATATGTAACAAGGAAAATACATCCTGCATATCGGATATTTACATAGTGGTTCATAACAGTAAAAAAATTACAGTCATGAAGTAGCAACGAAAATAATTTTATGGTTGGGAGTCACCACACCATGAAGAACTGTATTAAAGGGTTGTGGCATGAGGTAGGTTGAGAATCACTGTGCTAGAGACTTCTGGATAATGAAGGAACATGAGGAGGCAGCTGGTACCAGCTTGGGCAGTCGGTTCAACATGGAGTCTGGAAGAAAGAGTAACAGAAGTGTTGAATTTTGGTTCTTCTTCTTCTTCTTCTTCTTCTTCTTTTTTTTTTTTGATTAAGCAATTAGAATATTTATTGTGTGTGACGTGTAACCTTAGGTTAGTGATTGCAGTTTGAAACAAGAGTAGGATCCTCACGGATCCTTTAAGTGTATAATATATTTCAATAGCAGTTTTTTTTAGAAATGATTAAATATCTGAAAGGTTAGAGTCAAACTTCATTTACTAAACAATTAAGTGAGGAATATTAAGTAACAGTTAATAGGGGAATAGAAATTTGGAACGTATATGTTGGTCTTTTAGCATTGTTGTATATATATAATATTGAATTTTGGTTCTTAGCAAACTCTACGAAACTCTTGCACACAAGAACAGCTGATCCCAACTATTAGGCCCCATGTCCAGGTTCTAGCCTGCAAAGTGTATGGGGCTTCCCGAAGCCCGAGCTGCACCCAAGTCTTGTGCTCCAAATCAAATGTAGCCCACTAGCTGCTGCAAAATGAGCTGACTCAGCTTTAGGTGACTTTCTGGATTTAACCTTTCTCCTGTACTCGCTGTTTGCTTCTAATAAATGTTTAACTTCCTGACTAATTTCAGTGATTTCTGAAGGTAATCTCCCACAACTCTGATAATGTGCTCTAAAGGTCCGCCGAGCTGTTAGCTCACTCAAAACCGTAAACACTTTGGATTGCCTTTTGTCTAAGTATGCTCCCTTAATATGTGTGTTTGCCTCAATAAATTTTAGCCTCTATTCTTTCTACCATCAGCATAATTGCCTGCATTTAAAGGTCTTCCACTTTTGTTTTCATTGTCATTGGGAAAAGAATTGTTTGTTCCACCTTCGCTAAGTTGGTATTTTTCTGGTTTCTTAGCTCTTACTTCTTGAAGAATGGCATCTAATGGATTTGGATGCTTTTCACTTTAGTGCCTGCTTGCTGGCAACCAAACTGCTTTTCATTTTCTTTCTCCCCGTCTGTTTCTCCCAGGGAGGGGACTTCTTGCCCACATCTTTATTCCATTTGCGTTCTTAAAAGCTTTGTGGTTCTTTGTAAGAAGAAAATGTTATCTGCTGCCGTGGAATCCGACTCCTGTCCCCTGTCACTTGCTCTTCACACCCTGGGTCACATCCCCAGCCTCCTTCCATACCAGACGACTGGACTTGGAGGCGCCACGTAATCCCATAATGGAACCACACTTACAAGTCCACCGGGTTCCTGCGAGCCCTATTGCTCTCATAGATTCCCATTACCGGAATTGGTCAATATGCGACTGAGACAGCAAAGCTGCTGGGAGGACATTTGAAGAGACAATTAGAATGATGTAGACTTTGGCTCTTGGCAGATTTCCCCCCAGGGTTTCGTTCTCTTCTCACTATGGCTACACAGCCTTCCTCTCCCCCTACCCCTCTCTCTCCCTCCCTCCCTCCCTCTATCCCTTCCTCCATCCTTGCCTGTCTTCCTTCCTTTCTCATCACGCTCCCATTCCTTACACTAACAAACACTTTAATACTAGCAGTCCCGTGATATGATTTTCCATTGTGGTGATGCATTGGGCTGCAGTCTGCACAGTGAGCAGTTCGAAACCACCAGTAGCTCCTTGGGAGACAGACTGGGCTCTCGAATCCCATAAGCAGGAGACTCACAGATTTGGTTTGTTGTTGTTAGCTGCTGACTCGAGCTCACCTCATGCACATTGTGCTCCATAGGGTTTTCTTGGACTGGTCTTGAAAAGTCGACTGCCAGGCCTTTTGTCCTAGTCCATCTCAGTCTGGAAGTGTCACTAAAACCTGTTCAGCGCGATAGCAACATGCAAGCTTCCACTGACAGGTAGGTGGTGCCTGCCCACGCGCAAGGTGCACCCACTGGAACTGAGGTCCTGGTCTCTTGCATGGACGTTAGAAGTCCACCACCAAGCCACCACTGTCCCCGCAGGCGCGTATGCACCATTGCTTAAACACAAATTACCGAATGCTGCACATACTGTATAAACCAAACCCAAACTCACTGTCATGCAGTCGGTTCTGATTCGTAGTAGCCCGTGCATGGGTTTCTGAGGCTATGCATCTTGACAGGAGCAGGCAACCTCCTCTCTCTCCTGCAGAACAGCTGGTGGGTTTGAATTGCTGCCCCTGTGGGTAGCAGCTGAATGCATGATCCAGGTTCCTTGTAACCTATATAGAGCCCAAACCAAATGCACTGCCATTGAGTGGCTGGTGTCTCATAGCGACCCTACAGGACAGGGCAGAACTGCCCCTGTGAGTTTCTGAGACTGGAACTGCACAGGAGTAGAAAGCCCCGTAATGAGTCAGAATTGACTCACGGGCAGTAATTTGGTTTTCTTGATTTTGTTTTGACTACTCACTGTAAGGAGCTTTGGGGGGCACTGTGGGTTAATTGCTGGACTGTGAACCAGGAGGATGGCGGTTCAAATCGCCTCTCCAAAGGAGGAAGATGAGTAGAAATAGAATGGGAGGCAGTGGTGGGGACACACTGTTGTTTATTTTGCATCTTGCTTTTTCCCTGTAAACCTGCAACTTAAAGATCATTCCAATGAGTCTTTCTGGTTTTATTTTTTTAATTGGACAAAAATGGCATCAGCCAACACATTGCTATTTTCACACTTAGTACCCAGAGACCATACTTATCTCGTTCAACATTCTTTTTAAAAGGTCTGATGTTCTGTGCTAGCATCCTATCTTAGGTATTGGCAATTCCGGCTACACTAATCAGAGCACCATGTAAATACTAGGTGCTCCATTAATGTTTCTGACTTGACCTGATTTGAATTGAGGCATTTTATAGGAAAAACCAAATGCCATGTATGATGAGTTAGGTTTGGGATTTAGGGAAGCAGTAGATTTTGAGCATCTAAAGGTACCAAAGAGGTTTTAGCTTCTTGTTGTTTGGTTGTTGTTGTGGCATCTCTTTAGAACAACTAGGATTTTTTCCCAAGCCTCTTATCAGAGGGTTGGTGGGTGTTCTTATCACACCAGAGAAGACATGGGAACCAGAAATGGGAACATGTCATTTGGACTTTACCTTCCTGATGCGATTTAGGTCTGGAAGTCTAGAGACTTGCCTAGATGCTTTCTTGAGGCCTTGCCAACACTATGATTTTATAATTCAGCGGTAAAGTGTCAGTAAGACTATCTCACGCCTGCTTCAAGATAATAGTCAGAAGGTGTGGCAGTGTGAGCTGCAAATGTCTTTGGCTAAGCCTGGAAGCTGGCAATTTGACTTTCTTTTACAAATAGATAAAAAATACCCCTTGAGCATTATGGCATTTTAATAACTCACAAATTATAATTTTTGAAGAGTTCATCAGATCTTATCACCCCCTTATTTATAATTCTCCAGTGACTTCTCCTTGCAAATTATGCCCTACAAGGTTCTACATGGGGGTAGGCAAAATAGAGTGCCAACTCTGACTACTGCAGAGCAAATGCCTCCAGGCCGCGGTGTCCAGTGCTGCTATGGCTGCTTTCTGTGCTGCAGTGGTGGAGCTGAGTAGTTACAAGAGGTCAAACGGCCCACAAAGATGCAAACGTTTACCCGATAGCACCTCGCAAAACTTTTACAAGACCTGGCTTTTCCTTACCTTCAGTCACATCAGTTTTCTTCTGTCCCTTGAACATACCAAGCTTCCTCCCTTTCAATACTTTTACCCCCTATTGTCCCCATTCCTTGGAACATTCTTCTCCTGAATCGTTCGTTCTATGAATCACTTCTCCTCTCACTCAGGACTCCATTGACCTTGGTCTACATTTTATGTATTTTCAGCTGCACAATGCTGTTAGCTGCCATCGGGTCTGTCTCTAACCATTGGCAACCCATGCACAATAGAACCGTAGTTCTATACTATCCCCTTGATCAGTAGCAGACCACCATTGTGATCTACAAGGTTTTCATTGACTGACTTCAGAAGTAGCTCCCAGGCCTTACTCCCTTGCTGGTCTTAATCTGAAAGCTGAAATCTATTTAACATCGTAGCAACAACCAAGTCACTATTGGCAGGTGAGTGATGGCTCTATATAAGATGTATTGACTGTGAATTGAACTCAGATCTCCAGCTCAGAAAGAATTCTACCACTGAACTGAAACTGACCCCAGGTGCAGTTTATTGCCTGTCAGTTATACCTCAACAACCACAACCAAAACTGAAACCAAACCCACTGCCATCAAGTAATTCTGACTCATGGTGACCCCATATTTAGGACAGGGTAGAACAGTTCCTCTGGGTTTGGGAGATTATACATCTTTATAGGAACAGAAAGTCTCCTCTTTCTCCTAAGGTGGGTTTGAACCACTGACCTTGCAGTTAGTAGTCCAACACAGAACCCATTATACCACGAAGTCTCTTTACACATCAATAGAGCTATTCTTAAAAAGAAAGCTCTTGTTAGGAGTCTCCACTTCTTGTGATTTTCCCCATAGCCACTAGAGAATGAGTCAAGGGCAGAAGCTGGTGACAAAGCAGACTTGGATGTCTGTGTTGGTCACACAACCACTGAGGCCACTTCTTCCAGTAATCCAATTATGGCTAGCACCTCCAACAAAGAGGAGCATCCTTGGAGGCAAAAAAAAAACATTCCAAAGGATGGCTCTGCCTGTGTCTGGAGACCCTCTGATCACAATGAAAGCAGCAAACAACCCCCAGAGAAGTCGCTTCAGCTAATGTGTCACTCCTAATTTAATAAACTTGACCTTGAATGAGAGGTCTGAGTGCCTCAGGGACAAAATCCTCTCAATAAAGTGAATTTAAGCTGCTAAATAATTGGAAACTGGGGTGCTTTGTCACAAGAGCAATTGTCATTGTTCTTTGATTGCTCACTCTACTAGTTTATTAGCTCATTGCCATTAGAACCACTGGGACTGAGGTAGGGGCTTCCTTGCATATATAAAGTGTTTTACAAAGCAGACCAGAACAAAGGGTCCCCTAAAACCCATTTGTTTTGGGAGGTCTGTAGACTCTCTCTGCCATCTGTGTGCTTGGAGACTCTTAAAGCCCATTTCACAGGGAAACATGGACTGCACTACCCATTCAAGGAATCAGCAGTTTATGACTACTCCTCTGTTGGGAACATCAACTTTTGTTTAGCCTCAGGATCTATGTCGGGAGCTTGGGGGAATCCTGATTGGACCATTAATCTTTATTTTTGAATAGCTTGGCATTGAACCAAGCTAGGCAGAGCTCAGGCCTGGAAATGGGAAGGAAAAAAAAATCTGTATTCTAAACTTTCTCATCAGCTAGAAGATGTGAATGTGCAAAGATCTGGAGTTAGAAAGCTAAAAGGGAAGAACATGTTCAGCATATGTCAAGCTGAAGGAATTGAAGAAAAAATTCAAACCTCAACTTGAAATATTGAAGGATTCTCTGGACAAAATAGTGAACAATGCAGGAAGCATCAAAATAAGATGGAAGGAATATAGAGTCACTGTACCAAAAGGAATTGTTTGACATTCAACCGTTTCATGAGGTAGAATATGATCAAGAGCCAATTGCATTGAAAGAAGACCTCTAAGCTGCACTGAAGGCCCTAGCACAAAACACGGTTACAGGAATTGCCAGGGTACCTAAGTCACAGTGTCTCAACGAATGGAAGCACTATTGTAAGCACTCATTCACCTATATCAAGAACTTTCATGAAATCCAGGATCGATGAACGTAGAGGGACAGCAATTAGAATAAGGGCCTCGGGGGAAGGGGTGTGCCATGGTGGAGGTGGGGTAAAAAGGAGACGATGTCAAGAAGTGCAGGTAGAAAAAGAATGTTTGGAATCTGATTGTGCTAACAACTGTACAGCTTACTTGACATAATTAAAATTTGGAGTGATATATGTATTAAATCTCAACTACTGCTACTAATAATAAAAGAAAAGGAACTTTGGAAGACAGTTGTCCAACAGACTGGAAGAGTTATACTTTTTGTAATTACTCCAAAGAAAAGTGACCCAACAGAACACAGAAATTATTGAACAATATCACTACTATCACACACAACTAAAATTTTGCTGAAAATAAGAAAATTGTTTCAGCGGTGCATACCAGGGAGCTGACAGAAGAGGACTAGGAAGGAGGGATATCACTGATAATGTTAGATGGATATTGGCTAAAGAAGAAAATACCAGAAAGATGTTTATTTGTGTCTTATTGATGCTGCATATGGATAACATTGCAAAGAATGGGAATTCCGGAACACTTCTTGGTGCTCATTTGGAAACTCTCCATAAGTTCTTTCTAGGTGGTCTTTTGAACAAATCCAGGGGATATTGCATGGCTTAAACTCAGGAAAGCTAAGTGTCAGGGTTGTATCCTTTCACCACATTGTGTGCTTATCAAATCATCTAAAAACGATTTATATAAAGAAGAATAAAAGATTAGAATAAAGCTCATTAAAACCCTGCAGTCTATAGATAACACAACTTTACTTTCAGGAATTCAAGAGGCCTTGAGGCACTTGTTGATGAAAATCAAAGACCGTGGTCTTCTGGATAGATTACAACTCAAATGAAAGAAAACAAAAATTCTCACAACTAGACCAATAAGCAATATCACAATAAATGAAGAAAAGATTGAAGTGGCCAAGAGTTTCATTTGTCTTGACTCCACAATCAATGTTCCTGGAAACAGCAGCCAAGAAAGCAAACAATATATTTCACTGGAAAAATCTGTTGCAGGATAGCAAGAGTTGTATGCAATAGAAGCACATTCTCTTATATACACAATCCTTTAATAACAGTGATCTACGAGAAGATGCATAGAGAGAAACAGATTGACTTAGGAGGAGGGAGTGTGAGAGTATGCCCACAAATATATATAGGTTCAACAAAGGATATTAGTCCATGGTCTTTACCTTTGCTGCATGTGGTGGAGCATATAGGAGGTAAAGATATAGCACTTTCTTAGTCATAACCATACACTTTGAGGCAATGAGTTTTCTGGGCTTGAAGGAGCACAGTCTCGGGCACAACACCAAGGTCAATTGGCACAACATAGTTCCCAAAGACAATGTTTGAGATCCGACTTTGGTGAGTAGTGACTGGGGTCTTAAGAGCTCAAAGGCAGCCATCAAAGATGAAACTCTTGGTCTCTCCTCAGATGGATGAAAGAAGAGCGGTGAAATTTGAAAAACCCATGAAAACAATTCGTAGGGACTACTGTACCATGCAACAGCAGTCTCCAAAACTCTGAGACCAGAAGAACTAGATGGTGCCTGGATACCACTACCAACTGCTCTGAAGGTCATTAGAAGGTCACATTAGAAGGTCCTGGATAGAGTAGGACAAAAGTGGGCACAAACTCAAAATCATAAAAAAGATTAGACTTGCTAGTGGAATGGAGACTAGTGGGACCCAGAGACTCAGTCACCCTTTGGGAGTGAAAAGACCCCACCAGATGGCTCAGTTTTCAGTCAAACAATAGAGGCCTGTAATGGGAACAGTAACACTCGATAGGATATTGCATACCCTTGGAATATTCAACCATGGGAGATAAAAATGGCAGCATTTACCAAGGACAAGGTTCAGAAAGAAGAGGAAATGGAAGTGGGGATTGTGGGGAGCAAGTGTTTGTTGTTGCACTGTGAGAATGCAATCAACAAAGTGTTGAATGGGAAACTGATCTCATCTCTAAACCTTCACCCCATTCGTAATACAAAGTTTTTTAAAAGAAAGAAAACATTTTTCAGGGAGATTTTGCCACCACTAAGTCCACCTTGCTAGAATTCGTGTTCCTGTGTCAGCAACTTTGGGATTTCTTCTTCAACTGGCAGATTCCTGGGAGTCTAAAATAGTTGTGGTTGAGAGTGGAAAGAGGAAAGTGATAGAATGTTCATCAGAGAAAATAACAGTTAATTGGACTTCCTGGGAACCTGGCCATATGTGACATCAAAGTACTTTCTAGCTAGTTATTAAACTTACCCAAGTGCTGTGAGAGCTTCATGCTCTCTCATCCTTATTTAGAGACTGAGCCACTGCGGAATAGTCCACTGACATGGGCTGTGTTGCTGAAAAAGTGCCCCTGGCTGGAACCTTTAAGATGATTAAAGCCACAGCCACCAGACTTAATTCAGGGTGTAAGGGTTATTAGGGGAATTAGACTGTTTGCAGATTATCTGTTTTAAATAATCAGATCAGATCCACAGTGTGAATCATCAAACTGGCTAGATTCTGTAGTGATTCAGTCCTTGGATGACAGGCTAGACTCTCTCTCCCTCCTTCCCTTATACTGGATCTTCTGAGGCTTAGAGAATGATGAGTTGTAGGATGGTAGCCACCATGATGTGCCCTGGCTGTGCTTCCTATATAACCCGAACCACTGTCCATGCTGTTATTGCCCCCACCCATGACTTAGACTCAGAACATCAGTTCATCAGGTCTTGGACTGGGATCGGAACCTCACCTTTTATGATCGCTGTTCCAAGAAGGTGATGCATATCATGCCAGTCTGAAAGCAATGGCAGAAGATGGTTTAGACGCGGGGTCAGTGGCTCAAGAGCTATATCTTTTTTTATGTATATGTGGCTCTAAAATTAAAAATGAAAGTAAAGCTGCCACAGTTTTGTTGAAAGGAAATGATTCAAATAATGATGCTTTGTTTGTAAAAGATATTTAAGGCTCTCAAAGGAGTTTTAAATTGTTGTGAGGGACAGGATTGGCTCTTCCATCTCAAGTTTGCCAACTCCTGGTCTAGACCTTGGAGAGACGAGCTGTTGCTTTGAGTTTATGCTCATGGGTTTTGTTTGGATGTCCGTAGTTTGAGTCTACAGCCCCATTCTTCATCCTTTTGCACCTGCTCTGCACCATAGAGGGAGGCATGTAGGACTGTATCAATGGTTCCCTTCCTATGTGGCCTCCAATTCAGTTTGGTCAATGGAGAGCCTCGGAAAGAAGGAAAAAAAATGAGCTCTGGGCCTTTTAATCTTTTTCTTTGTGGTCACTAGAAGCTAGCCCCTTCAACCCAGTCTCAGGGCCTGGCAGACCTCCACCTTGTCTTTTTTCTCTTTATATTTTGGTAACTTTCAGACAGAGTAACAGATAGTAATGAAGCCCTCCATACTCTCTACTGGCCCTGAAATGTCACAAAATCCCCCTGGGGCTTACTTTCCTGCCTGCAGCTTTGTCAACAGTCCCTTGACACTGTTCTCTTTAAATCAGCCCAACTTGAATTTTTGCCTCCCATTTCCCACAGAGACACTAATTGAAGCTGTTTCCATATATATTATTACATAATTATCACATCAATTATATTTCAAGAAATTTTTCAAGGTGGAGCTGGTGTGGTGTATTAACTGATTAAGTCCATGCTAGATACAAGGCTACCACTTATCTGCTCGTTTTTCATATTATGGTGCCTTGCAACTTGTGACGATGTTGGAAGCTAGGCCAATAGCATTTCAAATACTATGAGGTTCTCTGATGGTGGCTAGGTTTCAATGAAGTTTTCAAACTGAAACAGTTTAAGGCAATCTAATTCTAAAAATTAGCCAGTATCTACATCTGAAATTTAGCCAATGAAACCCTGATAGTTTACAACAGAACATTTTTCTCACTTGCTAGCTGTAGATGGTATTTGGTGGCATCAGTTGCTGAAAGAGGACATCATATTTGGTGAAGCAGCAGTGCAGTTATTATTATTGTTGCTAATTGCCCTGAAGTTGGTTCCAACTAACTAGCGACCTTGTGTGCAACAAAATGAACCAGCACTTGGTTCTGAGCAAGCCTCACAATTGCTAGGTTTGGGTCTGTGGTTTCAGACACGGTGTCAACCCGTCTTAAGGGTCTTCCTCTTTTTCACTGACCTTTGACAGGGATTGCTTTCTTCAGATAACATATCCAAAGTATATAAGAAGAGTCTCATCAGCCTC
>NW_022103924.1:4124395-4126445 GCF_000313985.2 Echinops telfairi
CATAGATCTACCAGTCCTGAATTTCATACAAAACAAAACAGTTATACACAATCATACATATCAAGCAAACAACAACCACAAAAAACCCCCTAAGAACAATGACTAGATAAAACAGAAAACCCTCAATCAAAGAGAAAGCAGAAAATAATAAAAACTTAAACTATTTTACAATGGTCAAAAGGGAAATCAAATGATAGGATATTACATTTTAGCCTAAATATATCTGTCACAATCAATTTTACAATGTTCTTTGTGACAAGGCCAATTACAGTCCTCAACTTCTGTAAAAGGGTATTCACTGAAGAATTAATCCATGTGGGGACTCTGAAAATTGATTTTGGGCTTCCACTGTCATCAGTAGCCTTCTGCACACCGAGTATTCACAATTTATGCTCTGATACTATTCCCTCCTTTGGACTGAGATTTCATTATTGACAATCCTTGAACACACAGGCTGGTGTGCTTATTCTATGTGGGCTTAGTTGACACCTCACTTAGATAGCCACTTGTTTGAAGTCCATGATCTTTTTGAAGCCCCCTCATATTATGAAGTCTCCTTTATAGGATAGATCCTACAAGGTAGTTAAACATGTGTAAAGGAGACCGATAAATAGTAAAGTAAAGTTTATTCAGAAGTCAAAGAGATGAGTTCCAAAGCTCTGAGGCAGGGACTAAATTTAGGAGGAAGGAAGGAGTATTAGATGGGTACATATGTGGTAAGATCTTCAGTTACGTGGAGGAAGTGAAAGAACTTCAGGAGAATTTTATTTCATCAGTGATGTAGGAGGGGGAGGTTTGAAGTTGAAGAAAAGTTGAGGAGTGAGTTGATTGGAGAAATGTCCAAAGATGGATGAAGAGTGGTTGTAGAATTTATGGCAATCCATGCCTCCAGTTGGGATGGCTTTCTCTAGAAGTGCTTTGAGTCATTGGGAGCAAGGATTAATGAGTTACTCCAGGTGGGGACGATGGAGAGATAGAGGGGCAATGGCTTAAGGATATAACCAAGAATATCATAAAGTGATGCTGAATGGAATCTAAACTGTATTGGGAAGTCTGAGACAAAGAGGGCTGAAGTATCAGGGAAAAGTAAAGAATGACTAGCAATGCTGAACTCATTTTCTTGCTTCTTCTGTCAAAGTTTCCCTGGTTATTTTGGGAAGAAGTGATTATGCCTTCCTCTTGACCATAAGACGTCCATGTACATGTCATCCTTTACCTGATGTGACAGTTATTTGTGTTCAGGCCACTTAATAAGAATTTATTGAATCTATGATGTGCTGTCAAAAAGAAAACAAAGACCTATGAAACTGAGAGGAATTACTGAAACCCAAATGAAAGATGAACATGATAGTGGGCCAAGAGGAAAGTAAACGGATATAGAGTAAAGAAATAGGAGGCAAATGGCAGTTATAGTTGTCTAAATACAGGTATGTACATGTGTAAATATATTTATATATGATGACGGGGAAATAGATCTGTGTACATATATTTATAGGTTAAGTGTTAAGATAGCAGATGGACATTTGGTCTCTACTCAAGTATTCCCTCAACGCAAGAACACTTCGTTCTAATAATCCGGCATTCTGTGATGTTCACCTTCCCGACATGATCGCTGAAGACAAAATGGGTGCATAAGCAATGTGGTGAAGAAAGCTGATGGTGCCTGGCTATCAAAAGTGTCTGGGGTCTTACAGGCTTGAAGAAAAACAAGTGTCCATGTAGCTGAGAAGCAACAAAGCCCACATGGAAGAAGCACACCAATCTGTGTGACCATAAGGTGTCAATAAGATCAGGTATCAGGCATCAAAGACCCAGAACAAAAAAGTCATATTGTGAATAAGATGGAGTGCAGAGTGGCGACTCAAAGCCCATCTGTAGGCAATTGGACATCCTCTCACAGAAGGGTCATGGGGAGGAGATGAGCCAGTCAGGGTGCAGTATAGCACCAATGAAATGTGCAACTTTCCTCTAATTCTTTAATGCTCCCCACTCCCACCCTTCACTATCATGACCCCAATTCTACTTTACAAATCTGGCTAGACCAGAGCAT
>NW_022103924.1:4128075-4129714 GCF_000313985.2 Echinops telfairi
AATATCAAGGATATAATACATGCAGATTGCAAAAGGTGATAAATGAGCATTTTCCATTTGGTGAAACATCTCAAAAGTCATTCAGACAATTCCTGGAACTCCCCACCACCCCACCCCAATGTCTTCAGTGCATCATGGACCAAAATAGATTTCAGAAGAAGAAACTCTAAAATTTGCTCTTGAATATGAAAAGTAGCTAAAGTGACAGAAATGATGAAGTAAAAGAGCTGAGCAGAGGATTTCACAGGGTGCCTTGAGAAGACAAGGTAAAATATTATCATGAACTATGAACAGACTGGGAATTGGAAAAGCTAAGGGGAAGAACATACTTGACCTTTCTCAAGTGAACTGAAGACAAAATTAAAGCTTCAAGTTGCGTTATTGAAAACCCCTTGGGAAAAATACTGCAAGATACAGGAAACATCAAAAGAAGATAGAAGAACTTTAGAGTCAGTATACCAAAAAGGTTGGCTTGGTGGTATAGGGGGTTACTAATTGGGCTGCTAACCGCAAGGTCAGCAGTTCAAAACCATCAGCCACTTCATGGGAGAAAGTTGAGTCAATTCTATAATATCTTACAGGGTTGCTATGAGTCAGAATCAACTCAATGCCAGTGAGTTTGGTTTTTGAGTTTTAGTACAAAAAGAATTGGTCAACAACGTCCAACTACTTCAGAAGGTAACATATGATCAAGAAATAGTGTATTGAAGGAAACATCAAGCTGAATTGAAGGCATGGGTGAAAAGCAAGGCTCCAGGAATTGACTGAATGCCCATTGAGATGTTTTAACAAACAGGTGCAATACTGGAAGCACTCACTACTTTGTGTCAAGAAATTTTGGGGGGAAAAAAGAAATTTGAATGATAGTTACCTATGCAACCAACTGCAAGAGATCTATATCTATGTCCATCCAAATAAAAGTGAATGAATATCACTAATATCATTTGTAAGTAAAAATCTGTGGAGGATATTAAAAAATGATTCCAGGTATTCAAGCTCGATTCAGAAGAGGGTGTGGAATAAAGGGTATAGCTGCGGATGTCAGATGGATTTTGACCAAGAGCAGAGACTTAGTCAGAAAGATGTTTATTTAGGTTTTACTGAATATGTGAAGGTATAACAAATGGTAAAGAATAAGAGTTCCGGAGTAATTGCTTGTGTTGTGTGGAGCCTGTACAGAGACCAAGGATAGTTGTTTGAACAGAACAAGGGGCTGTGACATAAGAAAAATAAGAAAAAGTGTGCCTCAGGGTTGTCTCCTTTCACTGTATTTATTCAGTCACTGTGTTTGGCAAATAATCCAAGAAACTGGGCTATATAAAGAAGAAGCCTACATCTGGATTGGAGGAAGACAGCAACGTTTGATATGCAGACGATACAACCTTGCTTGCTGGAATCCAAAAGGTTTTGAGGAACTTACTATGAAGATCAAAGACTACATACAACCTTCATTATGAATTATACCTAAACACAAAGAAAACAATTCATATCGGACCAGCATAAAACATTATGATAAATGGAGAAAAGTTGGACGTTGTCAAGGATTTCATTTTATTAGTAGGCCACTGGAGATCCCCTTGCAGAGGGGTCTCGGGGAGGAGATGAGCCAGTCAGGGTGCGATGTAACAATGATGAGAAA
>NW_022103924.1:4130225-4133175 GCF_000313985.2 Echinops telfairi
AAAAAAAAAAAAAAAAAAGGATTTCATTTTACTTGAATCCACAATCAACGCTGATGGAAGCAGCAATCAAGAAATCAAGCAATTTATTGCATTGGGCAAATCAGCGGCAAAAGACCTTTTGAACGTGTTAAAAGCAAACAAGTCACTTTAAGGACTAAGATATGCCTGACCCACGTCATGAGATCTTTCAATGGCCTCATACACACGCAAAAAATTGGCAATAAATAAGGAAGACTAGAGAATTGATGCATTTGAATTATGATACTGGTGAAGAATACTGGAGTTACTCTGAAACTACCAGAAAAACAAACTAATCTGTCTCAGAAAGTGTGTGGTCACAAAGCCCCTCAAAAGTGAGCAAGCTGAGAGTTTGTCTCTTGTAGTTTGGTCCTACTATCAGGAAGGACCAACCCTGGAGAAGGACATCATGCTTGGACAAGTAGATAAGCAAAAAGGCAGACGATCCTTAATGAGATGGATTGACACAGCGTCTGTCCCAATGGGCTCAAACATAGCAACCATGGTGAGGTTGGAGGAAGACCAGGATGTTTGTTCTGTTCTACACTGGCTCACTAGGGGCAGCAACAAAAACTGAGTTACCAGTGGTTCAGTGCTAGAATTTTCACTTTTCTTGGAGGAGATCTGTGTTGAATTCTTAACCAATGACCTCATTTGCAGCAACCACTTATCTGTCAACAAAGGCCTGTGTGTTACTATGATGCGGAACAGGTGTCAGTGATCTTCCAGACTATAACAGATTAGGAAGAATGGCTTAGTGATTGATTTCTGAAGCCCAGCCAATGAAAGCCATGTGGATCATAATAGTCAAATCCATGACGGATCGTGGGGATGGATGATCACAGGACACAGCAGTGTTTTATTCTGTTGTATTGAGGTTATCACAAGGTGGATGCCAACTTGAAGGCAGCTAACAACCATGCTATGACTACTAATACTGCTCAGTTTATGTCTGCCAAGCAAGGGACACACCAGTGAAGAAATTCATCCAACTATTTTCCAAGAGGACCAAAGTGAAGTTATTTTTAAAGAATTAGAGAAGGGGTCTTCATGGTGATTATGTTGAGGATTGACAGCATGCACCCGGGAGAATGGGACAGGTCCTTAGATCTGTATTTCTCACTGCCATCAAGTCAATGCTGACTCATAGTGACCCCTTGTGGGTCTCTGAGACTATAACTGTTGATGGAAGTAGAAAGCCCAGGCTTTCTCCTGAGGAGCTGCTGATGGTTTTGAACTGCTGACCATGTGGAGCACAGCCCAAGGTGTACCACTGCACCATCAGGGCTCCATTAGAGCTGTATTTAGATTGTTTGAAAAAACACATTCCATTGTTGATTTGCTCCAAAAGTCTTTAGCAAGATCTAATTTGGGTCGAACATCTCCAGTTACTTTAGCTGTTTAGACCCAGTTGAGGGCCAAGGCAACTTTCCATCTCGAAAACCTCCCTCCAAGTGCTGCTTTATGGAAAACCAATTTCCCTTTCGAATACATTGCCTGTGCTATGCCCTGGGAAAGCTAGGGAAAAGCTTGGAGCTGCCAGGTCAGCAGGGAGGACAGAAAAGTAACTAGATTGCAGAGCAATATAATGAGGTAGGTAGGCCCAGGGTGCAACTCGAGTTCACAGGAAGTGCTTCTGACCCAACCCTAGAGCCAGGCAAGACCAGTGCGCAAATAGAGCGGTATACAGTTTCAAGAGGATGAAACAGCAGGTGGTCCCATCTTGAGACAGCGAGAACTTGCCTCCTGCAAGAAACCCTAGACGCCTGGCAAACTGTGTGTATGAACTCTGGACATCGATGGTCCTCTGCTGTTTTAGCTGGGCGGCTTTGGGAAAGCTACTTCTTGAAACCACAGTTTCCTCTTTTGTTCGAGGGAAATCATAACTTTACTTATTCATAAGGTGTGGTGGGATTAAGTAAAAGCACATAGCACAATACTAGGCGTGTAAAGATCACTCAGTAAACATGTCCGATTGCCATTATTACTCAGAATCATAGATTGCAAGAGAAGGAAGAAATGTTTCAAAAGCATTTCATTCTTTCTCCTATTTTTCAGATGAGGAAGTGCTGACCCAAGAGATTAACTGATGTACCTATGGGGAGTTGGTGTCTTAAAGAACTGGTCCTGGAATCTGGGTGTTTCTTGTCCTTGTTCAGTGAGGCCTCCAAACAGGCTTTGGACTGTCACAGACCATGACTCAAACCCTTCCTGATAGTATGTGGCAGTAGTCCTGAGAGTAATCCGAGAGAAACTTGTTTTCTCTGCTGTAACACGGAGCTTAAATGTCCTTCTGCAGGTTGGCATCAGTATTAAACTCGATGAGATGCATGGGGGCACATGCTAGGATGCTAACGTTTGGTAGCATGATAATGCTCTTTTTTCACCCTGAACTTTGCTCTTGGCAAAAGCCTAAGTGCACAGAAAAACATTAAAATTACTATGCAGAACATATTTACTGGAAGTAGGTATGATCTGAATTGGAAAACTTCAAAGCAGGAAACATTTGGAAAGGCTCTAAAGAAGGGACTGTGAAAGGGGTATATATATATATACACACACACAATGTATGCATGCATATGTTATATATAACACATGTTATTCTGATGTTAATTTCTCAGGCCATACCTTCAAAGTTCAGTGCAGGATTTCAGAGAGTGTAGATTACTGAGTCACTATGGAACATTTTAAAATAGTCTCTAGCTGATATTAAAGAGTTCAAGAGGGAGGAGAAGGTTTTGAAACTGTTTGTGGTAGCAATTGTACAATACTGCTTTATATAATTGAACAATGGAATGGTATGATTATAAGTCGTGATGAACCCATTGGCTACAACATAAAACAGTTCTCTGTAGGGTTTCCTTGGCTGGACTCTCAATGAAACAGACCACCAAGTCCTTCTCCACAACACTGTTGGGTGGGTTCAAATAGC
>NW_022103924.1:4133497-4162743 GCF_000313985.2 Echinops telfairi
TCTTTCTCCCTCAGAGCAATGGGGGGGTTTGAGCTGCCAACCTTGTGGTTAGCAGTCCGACGCGTACCTGACAAAGCCACCAGGTCACCTAAGAAATGTGGCCATAGTCTTCTAATATTTGACAAGAAACCCAGGAAAGATGAGGTCAAATTCATGCTGCTGTGTCTCCTACCTTCCTCTTGTGACCACCTATAGTTCATTCTCGTGCAGTTTAAATTGGTCACGTCACTTTCTAGCTTAAAACCTTCCCACAGTTTTTCACGGCAGTATTAACAGAACGCCAGCGTCTCGTGCTGGCCTGCAGCCTTTCTAAGCTGCCCCTGGCTTCCCTTTCCAACCTTATCTTCTATCATCCTTCTCCTCACCCAGGTTTCTCTACACACTGGTGGCCTTGCTGGTCGTTGAAATCTGACAGCCCACTTTTGCCTCAGGGCCTTTGCACTTGCGGTACCTTTTGCTGGGGATATTCTATAAATAGCTCATTTGGTTGCTCAGTCTCCGGTCAAAGACGATTTGTGCTTTTCTTACAGCATTTATTGCCCCCTGAAAAGGCTTTATGTATCGGTTTATGATTGACTGTTTTATACCCTATCTCAATCACTAATAATGTGGGCAGGACATGTGTGTCCAAATATCACCCTAACCAGCATGTGGTATATAGTGTGTAGTACACAGTGGGTACTCAATCTCAGGAGTCCTGATGGTGCAGTGTTCAAACATTTGGTTGCTAACGGATAGGTCAGAGGTTTGAACCCCTGGGAAGAAGATGTACCACTTCACTTCCATAAAGACTTGAGAACCCTACAAGGCAGCTCTACTCCACCCCACAGGGTCAGTTTTAGTTGGAAACGACCAGGGACAAAGGGTTTGGCGTTTGGGTCTGGGGTACTCAGTGACCTTTTTGAATGAGAGAGTGAAGGAGCACAGGCTCCAAAGTGACTTGCTGAACCTGAACCTGGACTCCTGACCTCCTGAGATGCATGGTGATACCTTTATGCTGTTTTGAGAAAGAGAAAAAGCTGCCTGAGAACCAGAGAGCAGATTTTTGAGGCAGCAGTGGGTAACCACAGAGCCTTGTCTGTCCCTGGAGACATGCCACAGAGCCACAACGGTTTCTATCTGGGAACCTACAGGTCATGTGGGAATGTGAGCTTTGGAATCAGACAAATGAGAGTTTGAGTCTTGGTTGTGCCACTCCTGCTAACTGCCACCCTTGGATTCATTATTTGACCTTGATAGCCTAGATCAGATGTGTAAAAGTAAGGGTAGAAATAGAAACCACCTCATAGGAATGCTGAGTTGGTTAAAGGTTGCTTCTGAAGCTTTCTGTTTCAAGTTGCTTCCAATTTCCCCAGAGATTACAGATCTATCTTTGGTATCCACAAGCACTGGTAGAGTAGTGGTTAAACGTAGGGCTGACAATCTCAAGGTCAGCAGTTCACAGCCACCAGCGATCCTTGGGGAAGAGATGAGGCTTAAACAGTTACAGTCTTGGGAACCCACAGGAGCAGTTCTAGCCTGTCTTATAGGGTCACTTGATTTGTTGACAGTGAGAGCTCTGGTACATAAGGAACTTTCGTGGTGCAGTGGGTTAAGCCTTGGGCTGTTCGTTGAAATGTCAGTGGTTCAAACCCAACAGCTTCTCTGAGGGAGAAAGACGAGGCTGTCTACTTCATATAGAGTTACAGCATTGGAAACTCTGGGGCAGTTTTACTCAATTTTATAGTGTCAGAATTGACTTGATGGCAGTGGGTTTGCTTTTTTAAAAACATCTTTTGTGAAGCCCTGGTGGCACTGTGCGATAGCATTGGGTAGCTAACTGTAAGGTCTGTAGTTCAAACCCAGCAATCCCTCTGTGAGGGAACGATGAGGCTGACTGCTCCAGTAAAGGACCCATAAGGATCGCTATGAGTCAGAGTGAACTCCATGGCAGTGGGTAGGTATCTGAGGGTAGTGTTGTTTCAATGATAAAATTCTCCCCTTCCATGTGTGAGACTCAGGTGTGATTTCTGATCAACGCTCCTCCTGCTTGGCCACCACCCTGTGGAGGTTTGCTGGTTGCTCTGATGTTTCAGCAAAGCTCTCAGACGAAGACGGACCAGGAAGAAAGACCTGGTAATCTACTGAAAATTCAGTCATGAGCGCTTGAGGGATCATAAAGTTCATGGAATTGTCACAGGACCTGTTGCTGACAGAGTTGAACTGGGCCCCTTCTGGCCACAGTTAACAACCACAGCAACTAGTCTCCATTATCTGCATGAGGCCCCTAAGGCTAGAAAGGTTGAAGAGGATTCTCTTCAGGAGAACCCACACTGCTGTGATAACCCTTTCAGAAGTGGCATTTCTTTACCAGCTGCCCTCGCCACCCTCCCAGTAAGCAGAAGTGCCCTCAGTTCAAGGGGGGTGGGGCTGGGGGGCTGGTGAGAGAGGTGGATACAGCCGAAACTGATACTGCTCAACTTCCTCGCTCTGACACAAAACAGAGGTGACCTTGGGTTGGAGCCTGGTGATGAAACTGGCGATTGCTCTTTCACAACCGGATTTAGAGCTGTTTTCAAAATTGGTGGGACTGCACACACTACTCAAGTCTGCAATGTCTGAACTTGGAGTGTGTTCTTTGGTGAAAGAAGAAGAGAAATCATTGTCAAGCGGGCAAGGAGCAGTGCTGTACTAGTGGGAGTGGGGTGGGGGGTTCAGGAGCGGAGGAAGAAGTTTCCATAAGTGCCAGTCACACTTGAGGTGATTGCCTCCTGTCTGTCCCTTCCCTGGCTACTACCAGCTAATGTTTTTATGCACCTTGACCCAGAAAAGCTCTTATTACCATCAGCTGACACAATAATTGAACATCCCAGTGCAGGCACAAGATGGTGATTACCAAATCTCTTCAGGCCCCTTCTGAAGACGAGAACTTTCTTCTTTCTCTTCAGAGAAAAACCATAGTTGACATGATCCATATCATAAAGCCCACACTGGTACAGGCTGGGCACAGTTCTTAAATAGTCTACCCATACTGCTTGTCTAATCCTCCCATGGACTCTGCTAGGGGTACGACCATTAACCCCAGCTTACAGGTGTGGAAACGTTTGCTCAGAGAGGTTAAGCAACTTGCATAGGCTTTCACAGCCAGGAAATGGCAAGGCCAGGATTTAGACCCAGAATATCTAGCTCCAGAGTCTGTGCACTTGACTGCCATGCTGAGTGGTCTCATGTCAATCGTGGGTTGGATGGCTGCTTGACAGGTGAGGAGCTTCCTGAGATTATGTGTTGAAGTGAAGAATACTGAGCCAGACAGACATCTTGTCTATTTATTTGGTGTGCCCCCTGTGTTGTGGGCCCTGAGCTAAGCACTCTGTCAGTGCCGTCTCATTTAATCATGGTGACAAGCTTGCCAGACGACACAATCGCTCTATTTTACAAATGAAGAAACGTGCACTCTGACCACAGGGCCTGGTACATGTTCTTCTTGCCACAGAAAACGCCTTCTCCCTTCACCACCAGTTGCTCTCCAACATCCTTCAGCTCTGTTCAGATGTCACTTTTTCAGCAAAGTCCTCCCTTACCCTTCTACTTGAAGTCCCCTATCTCCCTTCCATTCTTTCTCACTAGCACATACAGATTATCTAATAAATAATGTCTATTTTTACTTTCCTGGTGGTGTAGTGGTTATGAGTTGGAATAAAAATTGCAAGGTCAGCAGTTCGCAACCACCACCCACTTTGCAGGAGAAAAGTCTTCGTAAAGTCTCAGACACCCACAGGGGCAGTTCTACCCTGTCCTAAATGGTGACTATGAGCTTGGACCTTTAGCGTGCCATTATCTGCTTTCGTGTGCACTCTGCTGACGCCTGGGCTCAACAAGGGCAGGAGTTGAATCTGTCGTGTTCACACTCGCTCTGTAGGACCGAGGACAGTGCCAAACACTTAGTAAGTGCTCAGGAAACGCTCTCATAGGAATCCGTGCAGGAATTGTCTTAGGATAGCAGTCTGCTGACTTCACAGCGGGCAGGGGTGGATTGGGGGGCACTTTGGCTCCAGCGTGGTCTCCAGGAGCTAGTCTGTCAGCAACGGTGGTTCTCTTCTGTAGGAAACGCAGCGGTTGGCAATGAAGGCCTCAATTGCCCTTGAATAATTGCATTCTCGAAAGGAAGAGGCCTGAACGAGGGGTCCAGTACTGGGTCCGCAGAGAGGTAAGGGCCAATAGAATGGAGTCCACTTCTGCCAAGGTTGGTCACAGAGCAAGGACTGGCAGAGGACAGGGGCAAGGGGCAGGTAGTGCGCATGGGAGAGGGGCGGGCAGTAGCCGCAGCGCTTAGAAGCTGGAGCCAGGACCCATAGGCTAGGGTGCTGGTTTCATTATGTCCCACGAAAGCCAGGTACTCGATGTTGCTGAAATGCCGTTTTCTATTTATTGCGGGGGTGGGGTGGGGTGGGGGGGGTGTCGGTGGGGTGGTGTGGGGCGCGATACTCCACAAAGGACTGTACTGCCCTGGCAGGGTCTTTGTTGGGGCCAATGGAGATCATGGAGGTGACACTGAGCAACGCCCAGCAAAGGCAAGCGGCCTCCCTTGGCGTGACAGGCGACTTCAGGGGAAGTGGTGGGCGGGGAGCGCGGCGGCGGCGTGGTGGGCGTGGTGAGGGCGGGGCCTGAAGGTGGGGGCGGGAACCTGCGGCCAGCGGCTTCTTCAGGCCACACCCAACGGGCCAGGTGCGCCAGTTCTGCCCTGGGAGGTGAAGACACACCACACCTGTCGCCACCGTTCGCTGTCTACCTTCCTGCCGCCAGCACCTGCCGCCCAGCGCGCAGCAGCCCGGCCCCAGCATGACGGACCAGGCACCCTTCGACACCAATGTCATCACCCTGACCCGCTTTGTCATGGAGGAGGGCAGAAAGGCCCGCGGCACCGGTGAGATGACTCAGCTGCTCAATTCGCTGTGCACCGCCGTCAAGGCCATCTCCACCGCCGTGCGCAAGGCGGGCATCGCTCACCTGTAAGTCAGGCCCTCCTGTCGGGCTGGCAGGGAATCTGCCTGGCAATCCGACCTCTGGCCCCCAGGTCCTCCTGCTGGCAGCTTTCTGTTGGTCTGTCTGACATCTGGCAGGCTCTCTTCAGAAGTTTGCCTAGCTGCAGGACTCAGCCCTCTCTCCCCGCCCCTACCCTACCCACGGCCTCACCTTGGAAGTGGACACCTGCTCCACCCTGCGTGGATCCCTCTTACCGGGTCCCAGCAGCCTGGCCAGGGCGCTGGTCATCGGTTGGTCGTACCCATATTACGCAGAGCGTCACTTTGGAACCGAGATTCCCGCTGAACTTTCCAACCAAGCAGGGCTCTGACCAGGTTCTGACCCTATGCAAGCCCTGTAGGCCCCCAAAGCCCAAGACCATTGAGTTGATTCTGACTCAGGGACCCTAAATACAGGATTCCTGAGATTGTAAATCTTTTTGAGGTCAAACAGCCTCATCTTTCTCTTGAAGAGGAAGAGCTGGTGGGTTTGAACTGCCAACCAGCCCAGCACTTAACACACAGCGTCGCCAGGGTTCCTAAGTAAGTTCTGTTACTCAGGGCCATCGAGGTGATGCTGACTCATAGCGACCCTACTGTGAGTTTCTGAGACTGTAACTGTTTATGGGAGAAGAAAACATGTCTTTCTCCCAAGGAGCGGCTGATGGTTTCGAGGGGCCAGCCATGAGGATCGCAGGGTGACATGTAACCACTACTCTACCAGGGTTCACAAACAAGTCCAGTTAGGAGTGACCAAATCCCTGGATGGGTGAGGAGGCATCTTGTATGCGCAGAGCTCTCCTAGAGGCAGTGATGCTTGTGTGCATAATGCCCTGGTGAACTGGCCCTTCCCCGCGGTCTCTGTGCTGTCTCAGCCAGAGAAACCTCCTCCTGGCAGGTTTAAAACCTCTAGCCCTCTGCAGTCATGGTGTGTACCCGACTATGGGGAGCTCACAATTGGTGTCTAAATGAAATGGCTTAGAAGGAGCTAAGCTTTGCAGACCAAACTAATGTGATAAAATGAGGCCTCTCCTACAGTAGGATAGTGTAGAATTGCCCCTCTGGGTTTCCAAGACTAAATCTTTACTGAAGCAGACAGCTCATCTGTCTCCCTCAGTGGGTTCCACTGCCAACCTGACAGTCGACAGACCTAATGGGTAACCTCCTGTGCCACCAAGGCATTCACAGCGGATCTTTAAAAAAACATGACCTTGTTTGCTGCCGTTCTTCCCCTACCATCTCTGCTTGATTTCAAGCTACAGCAGACTGGCTGACTGCTGGAGCTTAGGATCAAAATTATGTTCAGATTTCAATCAGAGATGGCCTTGAAGAGAGAGATTGGGACCAGTATGTCAGAATTGTGATAATTCCATTGCTATTTGGCTCTTGGCCTCTCAATAATATATTTCCAAAGACTCACTGCTTTAGGAAAGGCACACCGATTAAAAACCTCACTTCAAGTTTAATTTACAACAAATATAGGTGGCCTCATAATTTTAACTACCTTTGAGAACCAAGATATTAATTTTAAAAGGGTACTTGTGCTTTCTTATGCCATTATTAAAAATATGGCAGTACCTTTCACATCTCAGAGACTCAGAAGCACAAAATCTGTTTGTAACAGAATGTATCTTTCCTAACCTTTAAGTAATCTCAGGGCTTACAAATGCTTAAATTGTAGTGAGCACCTGCAGGGAGATTTTTCTCTCTGAACTGATAAGGCCTTTGTTTGTGTATGGTTTTGAAAGTGGGTTGGATTTGTAGCAGCAAGATCAGGGTTCAATCCCACTAGCTATTCCTCTTGAAAAAAAAAAAAAGATGTTTTTCTGCTCCTGTAAAGAATTTTAGCCTCAGAGGTGGTTTTGTGGGGAAGTGGGATGGGGGTGGGGTGGACACAAGGTGTTGCTAATTGTGGCTGTGGGCACTGTGGGCACTTTTAGATTAGATAGTTGTGAATATCAGGTTTTAAAAATGATTGTGTTTATAAACTACTAATTGTTGTGATTATAAACTACTAAAGAAGTTTTACGCATTGACAAAATTCAAAAGTGCATAAGTGAACCCTTCTCCAAATGCATTCCCCAGAGTATCAGTGTCCATGATTTGATAGCTATTTGTCCCAGGTACTTTTGAATATACTCATATAGCATGAATGCGGATATGTTTATACAAGGGTAGGTTAGAAAGTGTGGTTCATACATGTACTAGTTTATTCCAAACAAACTGTGTTTAAACATGTCTCTAATCAGTGGATGCCTGCAGACAAGTTCTCTCAGAAATATGCTGGTCTTAGTCTCATTAGGGTGCTTTTCAAACTCTAATGAGTCAATTATATGCAAGGCAGTGAGCTCAGCTCAGAAAGTTATGGAGACTTTGAGTGTGGACAGTGTGTGTGTATGTGTGTGTGTGTGTGTGTGTGTGTGAGGTGGGGGGGGAGGATACTGAGTATAATCTTGATGGATTTTCTCAAAGAATACAGGAAGATTACAGGAGTTTGTTGTGAAGAAGTTTTTTTTTTTAATTGAAAACTGTTGGTGAGAAAAGGCCTGAAGGTTGTGCTGAGGTGGGTGCCCACACTCCAATCACAACAGTGTACCTCCTCATTCTTCTCTGGCTAGAAGGGCTGTCCTCTGAGAATTTCCTGAGAAACCTTACCCCACCCACCCTCCAGGCCTGATCTTGTCCCTTCAGACTTCCTTTTGTTTCCCAAACTCATGAGTTTTCCAAAACAGACAAAATTTTTTTTTTAAGGAACAATGATATGAGACCTTGGTGTCAATTGAGGATCACAGAATTAGTCAGGAAAAGGTTAGAAACACTGCCTTCATAATTACACTGCCCTCTATAGGGTATATGTCAAGAAACAAAAGGTTTCTATAAAAGTTTCTGTGATTGCGTATGTGTGTGTGTGTGTGTGTGTGTGTGTGTATATATATATATATATATATATTTTTTTTTTTTAACTCTCATTTTCTTACTTTAGTAGTGAGGTTAGTCATAGATTAGTGGTGGAATTCTCACCTTCTATGCCTGGGGCTTTGATCCTCAACAAATGCACTGTAGATCTGTCTGTCAATGGGGACATGTTTGTTGCTATGATCAAAGGAGCTCTGTTGGCTGAGCGATAAAGCTAATGATTGAATCCACAAACTGTGGTAATCTGCTTTGGAAACTCTATGGAGCAGTTATGTGTTCCACAGGCTTGCTATGAGCTGTAATGAATGAAATAGCAGTGGGTTTGTTTTGGTTTAGGATATTGACCATGTTGTGGTGGAGCGTCTAGATCACAATAAAGAGGGAGAAAGATCTGGCAATCTATTTCTGAAAATCACCTCCAATTGACCATGGGGATGGTGCAGGACCAGTCAGCAATTTGCTTCATTGTTCAGGGGATTCACTTTGAGCACAGGATGACCCAACAGCAGTTAACACAACTAAAAACTAAAACCAAATCCATCGCCATAAAGTTTGATTCTGACTCATAGCGAAGCCATGTATTACCAAGCAAAACTGCTCCATGGAGTTTTCTGAACTACAATCTTTATGAAAGGATACGTGGGTGACACAAATGGTTAAGTGCTTGACTACTAGCAAGAATGTTGGCAGTGTGAACATGCCTCAAAACACATTTGGAGACAGGCCTGGCAATCTGCTGCCAAAAGACCAAAGCCTTTAAACCCTGATGGAGCAATTCTTATCTGCAAGCACGGGGTTGTCACGAGTCAGAATTGACTTGATGGAAACTAACACCAAGAGTCTGTATGGAAGCAGATTCTTCTGCAGCACCATGGAACGGATTCAAAATGCCAGTCTTTAGATTAGTAACAAAATGGGATCACACTCATACACTTTCATGATATGCTTTTTATCTTTCAACAAATATAACGAACATCCTTCAACATCAAGAACATATGATCAGTTTTGTCCTTTAAAAAAATGCAATTATTGGGTGTTCAGTCAAGGTTTATTTAACAGTTTAAGTTACCAGTTAACACTTTCTATACATTGTTTAGTGACCTTGGTTATATTATTCCCAATAAGTGAACTTTCTCATTTCTGTTCTAGTTGTCCTATTTCCATCCATCTAGTCTTCCTCCTACCTAAATGTATTCTTAACTTTGCTTTAAAGTAATTGTTGATGGTTGGCAAAGGTATACAGATGTCATCTAGTTCTTTTGGTTTCAGGGAGGATGAGGCCATGGCTGGTGCACAGTATTTGTCCTTGATAGAGCAAGAACCAAGCCAAAACTCAGGTATCAAGTAACAGACTTTATTGGGGAGCACAGCGTGCCAGACTACTCAGAGTATGGGAAGACAGAAGTAGTCCTGACACAAAGGAATCACTCACATATATACCCTTGGGGGTGGAGGCTGGTAACTTGGGTTGGGAGAGCATGCTATTGCCCCCTGATTGGCAAGTTTGAATGAAGGGGTGACATGGCCTCTGACATGCAAAAAAGGCTTTTGGCGAGAGAGTCTGTGAGCAAGAAACATGGGAGGGAGACATTTGTAATGACCAGGCTCAGTTTATACTCAGCTTCATTCTCTGGATGAGTCAAGACCAATAATTGTGTCTTAGATGGATGTTCACAAACTCTCAAGACTCCACACACTACTCACCAAGCTAGGATGTAGACCGTAACTTTATGAACTATATTATGCCAATATTGTGAGAGAGATGTTCCTGAGGACTATGATCCTAAACTTTCAAACCCAGAAATCCATGAGGTCTTTGCTTATGTCTAAGATGTGTCAGTAAGGAGCTCTGGTGTGGTGAGTTATGAGTTGAGCTGCTAGCCTCAAGATCAGTGATTGAAGCCCATTTCTTCAGAGCAGAAAGATGAGCCTTTATAGTCTTGGAAACCCACAGGGCCAGGTCTCCTCTGTTCTGTAGAATTGCTATGAGTCAGAATTGACTTGATGGCAGGAAATTTGTTTTTTCAGGTAAAATATCAGTAACTATGCCCCCATGTGCTTTATTATATATCTGTGTGTAGTGTCACATAGATATGTATACATATGCATGTATCTATATACATACATATATACACCTATAGCATATATTCACTCACATATACAATACATACATGCCTATGCTCATAATGAAGGGGATTCAAAGAATTTATGAAAAAATTTCCATTTTCTCATGAACTTTTTGAAGGCCCTAATACATATACAGGCCATGGCATTTACCAGCAGGTCCTTTGTGTGTGTTTATTTTTCAGGAACATCCTTTACCTTTGTTGTTGGTTTGGGGGATCATTTACCTCAGTTCTTGCTTCTCAATGCTGAAAGAATTCACGCAGCAGAAGCACTTTTGTAATCCAAGTAACTTTTATGAGGGAAAGGGAAGTTTCAGGTAATATAGTCTCAGCTAGTTCATGTACATTCCATCTCTGGAAAGTGTGCAAGGGGGCCTGGGAATATCCATTAAGAGGAATCTACAGAACCAAAAGAGGAGTCACAGGACCAAAAAAGAAGAAGAGAGAGAGAGTGCGAGGCTTGAGAGAGTACACAGCACACACAGGAAAGATCCCACCCTCCGACCTGAAAAGAGAGTGACCTGAGAGAGAGTGGCCTATTCTCAGTCTGTAAAATTTATCCCTTCCTATTCCCGCTTAGGTGGGGGGCATGATTGAGGGTATTGGCCATTCTTAGTGGCTGAGTTCAGGTGCATGTGTGACATAATGTTGCTGGTGCCCAGGCTGACCTTCACCTAGGTCTAGGTGACATTGACCTGAGCATCTCTAGCTTTGGATTATCCTCACAGGTGTCTAATGTATGCCTGATTTCTTTCCAACCCCTATGTTGTGGAATGGCCAGCAAATTTTTATTTAGTGTAGACATTCGGTGGAGACAACGTCCTTTATTCCTAATCTTTCTACCTTTCATATATATGGGGGTGGGAGTACACCCCCCCCCAAAAAAAAAATAACCCCAGAAATTGTGCTGGCAGAGCGGAGCTTTTGTAGTATGCATTTTTCCTGCTAGATGAGCATTGAGCAACTTTCTCTGAGTTAGTGCACTCAGTAGTGTTGCCTGGGAAGATTCTCTTTGGTCACAGTGAATTTTTTTGTCAAAGCAGTTTTGCGTGAATCTTGATTTTTGTGATGGCTGATTTAAGAGAACAGCATGCTGCTGTGATATTTTGTTTACTGCTCTGGAAAAATGATGCAGAAACTGTTGTAATGTTGAACACAGCTTTTAAGGACAGAGCTATGGAAAAAAACTCAAGTGTATGAATAGTTTTCTTGTTTCAAAAAAAGTGAAATGTCGATTGATGACAAGCCTTGTTCTGAACGTCCATCAACTTCCTCAACAAATGAAAATGTTGTCTTGTAGTGCATTTATTTCAAGTTTGTTCCACTAGGTCAGACTGTTAATCAAACTTTCTATTTAGAAGTTCTGAAAAGATTGGGTAACAACAGTGTGGAACAAAAAGGCCTGATTTGTGGCAGACGGGGCACTGGTTTTACCACCATAACAATGCACCTGCTCATGCAGCCATCTCAGTGCTCCAGTTTTTGATAAAAACCAGCATGCCTCTCTTGCCCCACACACTGCACTCACCTGACCTCGCCCCGTGCAACTTCTTTTTGTTTCCATGAATGAATAAGGACATGAAAGAATAGTGGTTTGACAACGTAGAAAAGGTGAAAAAAAGAGGAGGTGCTGTCAGTCATCCAAATAGATGAGTTTGAAATGTTTCTTAGAATGCAATTGCAGATTTGCAAACATATTAAGTGTAATGGAGAGTACTTGGAAGGTGATAAGGTTGCTCTGTAAATAAATTTAAATACCTAGCTTTGAAAAAAAATGCGGGATTTTTTTGGGTACCTCTTGTATATTACCTCTAATAGTGACTTCAAAATGTCAAGGAGCCACAGAAGTTATTAGCATACACACACACACACAACAAGAGAAACATAAACAAATAAGTGAATACCAACTAGACTTAAGTGCCTGAAACTAAATAGGCTAGCGATTTACCAGAAAAAGAATACAAAATAATGATTATTTCACTCATGTAACTGTTGAAAGAAGAGTCTGAGAGAAAAACTGAGGCAATATAAAAGCTAGTAACCTCACTACATGCTGCAGAAGAAAAACTCCAAACAGAAGCACAAAAAAACCAAACACTACAATAGCAAAATTAAACAATACTATAAAGGAACAGCACAATGCTATAAAAGAACAGAGAAACAAAATTGAATAGATGGACACTGAATTGATGAACTAGAAGACAAAGCTATAGACTCAAACCTAAAAGAAGAACAAATAACAAAAAATGCCAAAGAGATCGAGAATAGCTTGAGAATAATGTGGGATACAATCAAGAGGAACGAAGTACATATTAGAGGGATTTCAGAAGAGGAAGACGCAAACAAGTCCACACAGAGACTATCCCAAGAGCTCCTGTAAGAAAACTTTCCTCATAGTCTAAAGGAGGAAGAGGTAAGTATTCAGGAAGCTAAAATAATTCCAGTCAGGAAAGATCCCCAAAGGAAAACTCCCCGGAATATTGTAGTCAAGATGTCTTATATCAATGACAAGGAAAATATTCTAAGAGCAGCCAGAGAAAAGAGATCAATTACATAGAAACGATCAGCAATGAGAAAAACCTCAGATTTCTCAGCAGAAACCATGAAGGAAAGAAGACAATGGAGTGGACATCTACAGAGTACTGGAGGAAACGACTGTCAACCTAGACTCCCTTACCCAACAAAATTATCACTCAAATGTGATGGAGAAGTAAATGTATTCCAAGACAGGGGAAAATGAAAATAATTCACAAAAACAAGACCACCACTACAAAAAATACTCAATTAAATACTATGGGCCAAAAGACCACTAGCAACAACACACAACCAGTAACCAATATACAAGACAATTCCTCACAAAAACAAACACAGAGGAAAACCCACAGTAAGGAAGTAGCACAGGAAGAGCCAAGAAACTAAACACAACACTTGTGCAAACACACAACAACACAAACACATATAAAGCAAAATGACTATCACAAATACATATCAATAATTTCACTGAATGTTAATGGACTAAATACACTAGTAAAGATACAGGAGAAGAATGGATAAGAAAACGAAATCCATCACTCTTTGCCTACAAGAAACACACCTCAAAAAACAAAGACATGAACAGAGTCTGGATGAAAGCATATCAATCAAACAGCAACCAAAAGAAAGCAGGAGTAGCAATATTGATCTCCGAGAAGATAGACTTCAAGGCAAACAATGTAATAAGAGATAAGAATGGGTAATGCATAATGATAAAGAGGGCATAGCTCAGGAAGCCATAACTGTAATAAGCATGTGCAACCAGTGAAAGACCCTCAAAGTCAACAAATCCTCACAGAATTGAAAGAGGCTACAGACACATCGACAATAATAACAGGAGACTTCCACAAACCACTCTTGAGGAAAGACAAAATGTGAAGGTAAGAAATTAAATAAAGACACACAAAAAGCTTGATAACACAGTTAAAAAAAACAAACCACCTCATAGACATATACAGAACATGCCATCCAACAAAACAACGATATACATTCTTCTCCAACACACACAGAACATTCTCAAGAATAGACCACACCACATAGTAGGCCACAAATCATACCTCAACATGATTTGTTGTAATGAAAATGGATTTGTTTTGAAATGAAAAATGATTTGTTGTAATGTTTAATGAAAACAGAGACATTACAACAGATCCAAATGAAATAAAAAGAATAATAACACACTGCTATAAAAACTGTTCAAATAAATCCCACCATCTAGAAGGAATGGAAAGATACCCAGATGCACATCACCCACTAAAATTAATGCAGACAGATATTGGAAAAACTCAACAGACCCATAACAAAAAAAAAAATGGACCAGGCCCTTAAGAAACTTCCAACCAGGAAAAGACCAGGTCCAGATGGTTTCACAGAGGAATTCTACCAAATATTCAAAGAAGATCTGACACTAATACTACACAATCTTTTCCAGGACATAGAAAAAGACAACAAATTCCCAAATTAATTCTATGATTCATATCTATAACACTGATGCCCAAGCCAGGAAAGGACCCCACAAAGACTGAAAATTATAGACCAATATCCCTCGTTAACACGAACGCTGAAATCCTTAACCAAATTCTGGCCAAAAGAATACAGCAGCAGATAAAAAAATGTAATTCACCATGACCAAGTAGGATTCATTTCAGGAATGCAGGATGGTTCAATATTTAAAAAAACAAAAACCCAATCAATGTAATCCACTACATAAACAAGGCAAGAAATAAAAAAAATCACACAATCATATGAATAGATGCAGAAAAGGCATTTGACAATATTCAACATCCACTTATATTCAAAACGCTCAACAAAGTAGGAATAGAAGGAAAATTCCTCAAAATAATAAAAGCAATATATATAAGAAACCAACAGCCAACATCATGCTCAATGGGGAAAAGCTAGAAACATTCCCACTAAGAACAGAAACAGGGTAAAGATGTCCCCTATCACCACTCTTATTGTGCTGGAAGTTTTAGCTAGGTATCAGAGCACAAAAAGAACTCAGGGGAATACAAATAAGCAAAGAAGAAGTGAAACTCACTGTCTGCAAATGATATGGTCCTATACATAGAAAACCAAGTCTCCACAAAAAGCCTGCTGGAAACAATCTAGCAGTTCAAGATAGTAGATACAAAGTTAATCACCAGAAATTAGTTGGATTCCTATATGCCAGAGAAGAGAGCTATGAAAAATACATTCAGATATCAGTACCATTCACAATAACCACCCAAAAGATGAAACACTTAGAAATAAACTTAAGAAACAAGAATTACACAGCGAAAACTACAGAACACTACTACAAGAAGCTTAAAAGGACCTACATAAATAGAAGAATATCCCATGCTCATAGACAGATTTATAATTGTGAAAATGGCAATATTACCCAAAACAATCTACAGATACAATGCAATACCAATTCAAATCCAAAATGAATTCTTTAAAACAATGGAAAAACAAATAGCTAATTCCATAAGGACAGGCAAAAGATCCAGGAGAAGCAAAGAACTCCTTAAAAAGAAGAGTCAAGTAGGAGCCCTGACACTGCCTGACCTAAATACCTGCTACGTAGCTACAGTAGTCAAAACAGCCTGTTACTGGTACAATGGGAATGACATAGACCAATGGATCAGAACAGAAAACCCAGACATAAATGCATCAGCCTAAAGGCAACTAATCTTTGACAAAGGACCTAGAATGATCCAATGGGAGAAAGACAGCCTCTTCAACAAATGGTGTTGGAAAACCTATTTCCATATGCAGAAGAATGAAACAACACCCATACCTTTCCCCATGCACAAAAACAAACTCAAGATGGATTAAAGACCTCAATGTAAACCTCAAAGCTCTCAGAATCATCACGGAGAAGGCAGAAACAAATTAAGGGCCCTATTGCAGGGCATATATAGACTAAGACGTATAATGAAGACAAGATATTTGATTGGGACATGCTGAAATTACAACACTTATGCACATCAAAAGACTTCATCAGGAGAGTGAAATGAGAGCTCACAGATTGGGAAAATGTACTTTTTAACAATGACACATCAGACAAAGGGCTAATTACCCAAATATACAGAACTCTACAACAGCTCAATAAGAAAATAACAAGAGAGCCAATTAAGAAATGGGAAAAAGACATGAAGAGACAGTTCACCAAAAATGACATACAAATGGCTAAAAGCACACAAAAAATGCTCATAATCACTAGCCATCAGAGATATGCAAATTAAAACCATGATGAGATACCACTTTATACCAACAATGTTAGCCTGCCCCCCAAAAAAGAAAACTGCTGGGGAGAATGTAGGGAGATTAGAATTCGCATACACTGTTGGTGGACTTGTAAATACATACCACCGCTGTGGAAAACTATATGGTGATATTTAAAGCAACTGGTAATTGAAATCCCATATGATCTAGCAATACCACTAATAGGCAAATACCTTAAATCTCTGAGAGGTGTCAATACTTATAGAGATAGCAAAACTACTGAGCATAGTAAAATGATTGTGAAGCATCAAGGTGGGCATCCAAAGTGGGCATTAACAGATGGTGGAAAACCTGATTATTAGCAGGCATTCAGGTTGGGAGTGAGTGAGCTAGTGGCCTGAACGGGGAAGTGTTTCTCGAGTTACTCCTCTAGTTTGAAGCAGGTAGTGTACCTGCATGCCTGTGTGTTTGGGATGGTAAATTGTGAGTGCACTGGGGAGCTTCAGTTAGCAAGGGGGCATGCTCTTTTGTGGCCCTGTGCACACAGAAGAGGATGTGGGTTGTTGAGTAGGATGGTACATTAATCCTGGGCCTCTATGGTTGGAAATAGAGAGATAAGACCTGAGAAAAAGTCCATGGAAGAGGGGAGGTGTGACAAGCACAGCAAGAACATTGAGCATCCCTGGGAGCCAGTCCTACTCTGACACATGTGGAGTCCCTTGCATGACACAACAGTCTGCTTTTGAGTTTTTGTTTCTAACACATGTTTAAACTTCACCTTCAACTTTGCAGGCTTCATGACAGCATGAGACTTTTGAAAATCAGACAGAATTAATTATATATTTCTTGAATTGTCTTCTAAGAAAGGTGCTCTGATGGCATAGTGGCTACACGTTGCGCTGCCAACCACAAGGTCAGTAGTTCAAAACCACCGGCTGCTCTATAGGAGAAAGATGAGGTTTTCTACTCATTCCTATAAAGAGTTAACACTCTCAGAAACCCATGGGGGCATTTCTATACTGCCCTATAGGGTTGCTGTGAGTCAGAATCAACTCGGTTACAGTGAGTTTGGTGTATTCTGAAAGAATGCAATTAATTCCTTTCTATAAAAGCAATGCAGCTTTCTGCTTGCCCATCTTCTGTCCACGTGAACACAAGCAGAGGAGGGAGGTTGACCTTTGAAAGCTAAACAGCACCTGTCTTCAGCAATTTCTTAACTGACCCTTGGACATGCTGAGCTGTGTGAACAGCGGGTCATTTACCAGGGCACCATCAATCAATGACAAGTGAGAGGCCACCTTTCAGCGTTACTTTTGACTTTCGCCATGAGGATTAAACAATAAACCACCTCCCATTTCTTTAGTTGAGTGTTAAGAAAACAAGCTTTCCCACTTGGTTCTGCTGTCCGGATCTAAGTGCTGCATGTTTCAGCTCCACAGTGTTAGCCTTAGGAGGAATCCCATTCTCCAGAGCTCTTCCCCAATGGCCTGCCCTGGCTTTGGTCCTCGTGCCTGCCCATGTGTTTCGTGCTGTTAGGAATGGCGCTTGCAGTTTGGCACGTCAGGCGCCACAGACTGTGCCAGTGTCCTGGGTGGTGCAGCGGTGTTTGGCACGTCAGGCGCCACAGACTGTGCCAGTGTCCTGGGTGATGCAGCGGTCACAAGCTCACCTGCCAGCTGAGAGGTTGGAGGTTTGAGTCCATCCAGAGATGCTCGAAAGAAAAGCCTGGCTGGCAATTTACTGCACCCACATCAGCTACTGAGAATGCCGTGGTTTCACTTTGACCCACAGGGGTCCCCATGAGCCAAAATTGACACGATGGTGACTGGGTTGCTGGCAACAAAATGGCTCATCATGTTAAGGCTTTAGAGATCACATGTGGATTTGGAAAAGAGTGCAATCTTTAATTTAAATCTTCAGGGGGTTTAAACTAGTGTCCATAACGAGTTTAAACCCTGCCCTGTTGATGGGTTCCCTAGCACATGAGTTAAATAAATTGTAAGACTTTTTCCAATTTCAGTAAGGTTTCCAATAAAAGGAGAACCATTATTGACAACTTCTCAAATTCATTTTTGCTCCCCAAGTCCCAGAAGGCAATTCTTTGTGACTCAGCAGGTTTCACAAGGAAAGGCCACAGGGACGTAAGCCCCAGTGGGGCGCTATCCCTACCTTAAACCCTCTTGGGCTGCAGGGCCAAGTAATTTAAATAACATTGGAGTGGAATGTCCTAAGAAATTAAAAGGAAATCATATTGCCAGTGAGATTCAGCTCATGGGGTAAATGCTGAGTGCTTTCCTCCCACTTACCGTTGACAATTCTGCACTGGCTGTGTGCCCAGAAGTTGCCTGGAAAACAGGTTTAGAGGTTCCTCCCTGCCCACTAAACTATAGAAACAAAACTCACTTCTGTAGAGTCAATTCTGACACATTTAGGCTCCTGAGGACAGGGCAGAACAGCCGCTGTAGTTGTCTGAGACTGTAATGATTTGCCTGGAACATTTCAAGGAGTAGAAAGCCTCATTTGTCTCCAGAAGAGCAGCTGTCACTCACTATGTGACCAGGGCGCCTTTCCCTGCCCACTAGCCATGACATATTCAGTGGACTTCCGTGAGCCTCTATGGAAAAGAAGAATGACTACCACTTATGGGGGTGTAAAGCGGGGACTGTTGGGGGTCATACTACCTGATGGGTGTCACATGGTGGCTTAGAAGACTTGAGGTCTTTCTGGTGCTTGTTCTTACCAGGACCTCACCTGGTTTCTTCATCTGGTTGTAGTTGCGTTGGCAGGGCTGGGATGGGAATGGAAGAATAACTGGCAATTGTTGAGCACTGACCTACATGTATTCGAAGCACTCCTCTTGTATCAACCCATTTACTCATCTTCTAAGCACAGCAAAATAGATACAGCCCCATTTAAAAGATGCAAAGCCAAGACTCAATGTTAGTGGCAGAACTGCGATTTGAACTCCAGTGGTCGCGTTTAGAGCCCCGGTAGCCTAGTGGGTTGCACGATGGGACTGTTCACTGCAAGGTCCAGCATTGGAAACCACCCACCCACTCTGAGGAAGTGAAGCAGACTTTCTGTTCTCATAAAGAGTTACAGTCTCAGAAACCCCTGGGGGCAGTTCTATTCTGTCCTAGAGGGTCACTACCATGAGTTAGAATTGACCTGATGGCAGTGAGTTTAGTTTGGTCTAGCGTCCCAGCCTTTGGTCGTGGCCATGAACCTTGTAGTCACCTGGGATCTGGCTAGAGGGAAGGATGGTGTCACTTACCACGACACCACGAGATCAGAGGGTATACTAATCTGGGCTTTGCTAGGGATGCTTTTGCCTGGGGAAGATTGTAATGGAGAGGCATAGACGATACCATTGGGCCTGGTGGAATTTGGGAATCTTGGGAACTTTCAAATTTCTCTATAACTCTTTATATTCATTCGTTCATTGTTTATTGAACACTTACTATGTGGGGGCATTGTTCTAGGTGCTAATGATATATGAAAAAAAAAAGGCACTCGCTTTTCAGGCTCAAGAATTGATAGATCTTTGTTCAAAAGCTCTTTCTGTGACTACAATAATGGTCATTTTAGCCCTCTTTAGGGTAGTGCAGGGAGCTCTGGTGTAGTGGTTACTGGTTGGGCTGCTAACCAAAAGGTCAGCAGTTCAAAACTACCAGCAGCTCCCCAGGAGAAAGATGAGCTTTCTACTCCTGTAAAGAGTTACAGTCTTGGAAACCCGCAGGGGCCGTCTCACCCTGCTCTATGAGTCAGAATTGACTTGATGGCGCAATGTAGCGACGATGAAAAATACAACTTTCCACTAGTTTCTAAATGCTTCCTCCTCACCCCCGACCCCCCACTATCATGATCCGAATTCTACCTTGCAAGTCTGGCTAGACCAGAGGGTATACACTGGTCCAAATAGGAACTGGAAACACAGGGAATCCAGGGTAGATGATCCCGTCAGGACCAGTGGTGTGAGTGGTGACACTGGGAGGGCAGAGGGAGAGTGCGTTGGAAAGGGGGAACCAATTACAAGGATCTATATGTGACCTCCTCCCTGGGGGATGGACAACAGAATGAGGGCAATGAATGTACAAATGTGCTTTACGTGGATGGATGTATGGATTGTGATGAGAGTTGTATGAGCCCCTAATAAAACAATAAAAAACAAGAATTGACTAGATATACGTGAGCGTGAGGACAGCTGAGAGCCCTGCTGCTAGAGTGGATTATGAGTTGGGCTGCTCGATCTAAAGTCAACAGTTAGGACTCTCCTTGGAGAAGGATGAGGCTTTCTGCTCCCATCAAGATTTACAGCCTCAGCTGTTCTACAGGCTCTCTGTGCACTGAAATCAACTCCCAGCTCACAGCAGTAGTATGAAGAACACGTGCAAGGTGGCTGTGTGCTCTGGCCTTTCACATCAAGCAGCGCAAGACACAATCTGGCTGCTTGGTAGAATCTAGTACAGATCAGCTTGCGGTATTTGTTGACCTCAGGATGGCCCAGTCAGGGTGTCTGCAGGAACCAGAGATTTTCCCATTCATAGCACCTAGAGCAAAACAGGTTGGGCTAAGTCCTCTTTTACTGGAGTCTTAGTGTTTCCATGGAAGTCAGTCAAGTGTGATGGCTCCTCCCAGAAAGGAAGGGGACCTCCCTAAGCCTCAAGGCCAGTGTCCCAGGGAGATGATGCCTCCGTACCATGTGCATTCCTGGTCCTGTCTGACAGGGATGCGGAGCACAGACTATAGGGAGCTTGTTCCTAAAAACACTGCACATCATGGAAGCCTTCCTGGGGCCCCAGAATCTGCAGTTGCAGGTTCTGATCCCGGAGCCACTGTCCACTCTCCTCTTTCTAAGACCACCTGAGCCAGTTTTAGATTGTCAGTTCCCAGCCTGAGACTCCAGAACAGGGTTCGTCCTTTCCAGATGCCGTGACTTTATTTCCAGAAGCTTCGCTTACATCAACCACCATTGATAGCAACATTGACTTGCTGTCAAGTCAATCCCAAGCCATAGTGACTCCATGTGTGTCATTAGAGTAGATCTGTGCTTCAAACGATTTTTAGTGGCTGATTTTTGAGATATAGATCAGCAGGCTTTTCTACTGAGGCCCCTCTGGGTGGACTTTGGTTAGCAGGTAGGAATGTTAATTGTCTGCAGCACTCAGGGCCTAATAAATGATGATATGTTGACCAGGAACAAGAAGAGGTACTCACTTTAAGCAGTCTTTTGTTTTCTATCAAACACAAAAGCAAAAATATCCCTTTTAACTAATAGTACCCAATAGGTTAGATCTAGTCATTATATTTCTTTACAAATTTAAATCAAGATCCAACCTAACACGAGACCTCTGCAAATGTAAGTCAGTCTATCAGTATGTGTCACCATTATCATTCTCCTTCTTGGTCTAATAAAGATCTTAACTTTGACTGGGACCGACAGCAACCCAATATCTTGGGTACTGTGGAATCAAAGCGAAGAAAACTCAAACTCACCGCCAACTCATAGTGACCGGACAGGACATGGTAGAGCTTCTCCTGTGGGTTTCTGAGGCAAAATCTTTTCCAGAGCAGAAAGTCTCATCTTTCTTCAAGGTCACTGGTGTTTTGAAACTGCTGACCTTGCAGTTAGCAGCCCAACGCATAACTCACCAGCCACTTTAAAAGCATGTTCTAGACCTCAGGGGGATGATTTATAATGTTCTCTATCATACAATGATAATGATGTCTCTAATGTGAACCAAAGACAAATATAAACCATAGATATATGAATGGATTTGGGGCTCACACTTAAGTCTAACCCCAACCTTTGTTCTTCTGACATGGCCCTGCTCAATTCTCCTGATAGATCCTTTGGTGTTTTCCTCGTGTAAAAGGAGTAGTATGGTAAAAAAAAGATGCTGGTGAGGGAGACGGCTGGAGGGTGAGCTGCTGCCTCCCAGGGGGTAACCACAGAGGCGCAGAGAGAAACTGGGCGGAGCGCTGTAGTTAATTTTTATTTAGTTATTTCGTTTCTTATTTCTATGTGTAGTTAATCCCATTAACAAACAAACAAACAAAACCCTCATTCTAACAAAGCAGGCTGTATTTTGGTCTAGACAATTAGTGACTTGCAGGTGCATAGGTGTGTTGAAAAGCCCTAATGTCAGCAGTCCGAAACCAGCGGCTGCTCTTTGGGAGGAAAGCGAGGCTTTCTGCTCCCATCAAGAGTTACAGCTAACGAGTTCATGAAACTGTATTGAAAATGCTGATGGCAGCAATTGTACAACTCTGCTTGATCTAATGAAACTATGGATTGTAATTGTATATGTAAGAGCTCCTAATAATTTTTTTTTAGAAAGAGAGTGTAAGGACCCAGATGGCAACATTGAGAAATAAAGGCTTCACATAATTTTGATATTTTTGTTTTAAAAAAAGTTATAGTCTTGGAAACTCACAGGGGCAGTTCTACCCTTTTCTATAGGGTAGCTATGATTTGCAATTAACTCAATGATAGTGAGTGTGGTTTTTTGGAGGTGCATTAAAAATTGGTAAAAGCCACCATGAACCACCCCTTCATCCTTGAGAACTCTTGCCCAAGGCAGGGGCAACCACAACGAGAACGCTGGCCTGGTAGTTAGAGTGAGCTCAGACATTTCCTTTGGGGCCTCTGTAACTGAGTTTCTCCCACATTAGAGGAGGAGGAGGGAGTGATCAAGGGCTAGAATTGTTACACTTGTTAAACCACACACACTGGATTTAGCTTACATCGTTGGTCACACCAATCCAGAAAATGTCCTTGTATGTTGTGTCTCTTAACTGGTTTATTTGACTCATTCATTGAGAGGGGAGTGATTTCCTTACATCATCTAGTGATCACGGCTGATTTTTGTGTGTGTGTGTGTGGTTTCCTTCCCTCTAGCTATGGAATTGCCGGCTCTACCAATGTGACGGGTGATCAAGTTAAGAAACTCGATGTCCTCTCCAATGACCTGGTTGTTAACATGCTGAAGGCCTCTTTTGCCACTTGTGTTCTTGTGTCGGAAGAAGACAAAAATGCCATCATAATAGAACCGGAGAAAAGGGTGGGTTTATACCTCAACTGTTAATGACTTTAATGTTACCCTTTCTCTTTCTGACTTCATAAATGACTCCACGACTTCATGAGGCTAGATTCTTAGGAATCACTGTAGATCTCTCTTGATTCCCATCCATTATTATTCTACCAGTTCTACTGAACTATCAAATCTCAAATCTGCCCTGTCCTCTCCATTGCTCACATCAGCATCAGGCTTAGCTCAACAAGCTCACCCTGGGTTCATCTGTTCATGTCTATTGTCATGCTCAAGCTTTTCCAAAGCTTTCCTTCTGCTAATCCTTTGTTTGCTTCATCTTCATTCACCCAGGGGGACTCACTATCTATCTATCTATCTATCTATCTATCTATCTATCTATCTGTCTGTCTGTCTGTCTGTCTGTCTATCTATCTATCTATCTATCTATCTATCTATCTATCTATCTATCTATCTATCTATCTATCTAACATCTCCTTCCCTATCTATTTCCCTTCTTATCTACATCCCTGTATCTGACCTCATATCTTCCATGGCAGCATAAATAAAGAAGGCCCACATTTATTCTTTTAAATATGTTTTATGGTGAATTAGATGAAGGTTTACAGAGAACATCATCAGTTTTACATTTAACAATGCATATACGTTTTGTTTCAAGTGTGTCCATTACAATTCCCTTAATGTACTTATCCTACTACCTCCCTGTGCCTCCTGCTTCCATTTCTCCTTCTTTCCTAACCCTCGGAGGGTTGCCCTTGAGTAAATGTTGCTCTTTTAATCTTAAATGTCTGATTATTGTAATATGGGTGAGTTTAGTTCAAGACCAGTAGGGTTTAAGGGCCTTGTAGTCTTGGGGGTCCGACCAGTCTCTGCCCCATCAGTGAGCCTAGTACCCTTTAGTTCTGCTCTACATTATTTTGGCATGTGATCCAGGATCTTCTCATGTGAGCTTTTTCAGGGCAGTTTGTAATGGTAGCTGCTTACTATCTAGTTCTTTTGGGTTGTGGAGACTGATGTTGGTGTGGTTCATTAGTCCTTTGAACTAATTGTTTCTATATATTTATTGATCTGCATCCTCTTCTTTCTTCTGGATGCAGAGGTACCAGGAGTTGCCACCAGTAATGACTGCTCATATGGCTTTAAGTCGATGACTCACCAAAGTAGGACACAGAACATTGTCTGCGTCCACTATATTATGCCAATTGATCTTGGTCACACTTCTTGAGCTTTCTCCTAGATTCCTACTGTTCCCCCTTGGTGAACCTGGTTACTTTGTGTTTTATTGTGTACAATAAAGTCACAATTCTTTTTCCTTTGCTCCTCCAGGGTAAATACGTGGTCTGTTTTGATCCCCTGGATGGTTCTTCCAACATTGATTGTCTTGTGTCCATTGGCAGCATTTTTGCCATCTACAGAAAGGTGAGATGTGATCAATGATTACAGAGACAGCTAAGCTGGGGCATGCTGTCTTTTCGGTATTGTGGAGCAGCTGCAATGTATGGTCATGAAATGCTGGGAGGCTTGAAATAGATCTCAAGGTCTGACATTTCAGTGTTATTAATTACATAATGAAGACCCATTTAGCTGTTAATAGAAAATGCAGTCATAAAATGTGGTGGGAGGAAGATACCGTTTCATGTTTGCCTACATTTTTCTTTCATTTATGATGGAAATTATTTATAGGCATGCATTAATGTGAGGAGAGAATAGGATAGTGGTTGAAATGATACAATGTGAATAGATGTTTGTGGAAGTGTGACAAAAGTTGAGATTGTTCATTTAAAAATTGTTCGTTAAATCCTCTAAGTTGAGGGTGGATAAATAATGGCTTGGGCACTAAATCTAGCCTGCTGTCAGATAGTATTGTATGAAATTTAATGTTCATAAATAAAGTTTTATTGGCACACGACCATGCTTATTTGTTACATTGCCTTTGGCTCATTTCATGCTACAAAGGTAGAACAAGTAGTTGTCATACAGACTAGGTAACCTATAAAACTTAGGATATTTATTGACTGGCTTTCTCTTTACGGAAAAGGTTTGCTGAGCCTTGCACTAAATCATGGAAAGCGTAATAGTGCAGGATGGGAACCCAGACCTCTATCCTGAGCCTTCTCCTTTGGAGATCTCAGCAAGTCAGCCTACCTCCAGAGTCTCTCATTCCTTCTTTTCTTTAAGTATGTATGTGTGGGTGTGTGAGCATATGTATTACAGAGGGGAGAAAAGCACATGAATGTTAATGCTATACAAGAAAGAATATAAAAACTCAATCCAACCTACTGCCAACTCATAGCTCAAAATAGAACTGCTCCTTAGAGTTTATGAGCCTGTAAATCCTTATGGGTATAGATAGCCTCATCTTATTCACAAGGAATGGCAGGTGGGTTTGAACCATGGACTTTACCTGACAGTGCCACTTAGGCTCCCCTAGGGCTCCTAAGCAAGTATATAACCAGAAAACCCAAACTCACTGCCATCAAGTCGATGCTGACTCATAGTGAGTGAGCCTATAGGACAGGGTACAACTGGCCATGTGAGTTTCTTAGACTGTAACTCATAACCACGATACTACCAGGGCTCCTAAACAAGTAGACAAGTGAAAAATAAAATGACTACCTGTGGGCCCATCATGAACTTCATAAATCTAAAACCTGTCATCTTGACTTTGACTCTTGTTTAATTTAGAAAGAAACCATCCCAGATACACAGCCAGGTTTCTCGGCTGACCTGAAACCCCGGTCTTTCCAAGTTCCCCTATTCTGTTATCCAACGGCTTCCCGAATGAAATCTAAATAGGCACTTTCCTTTAGAAAGACTCTCATTTTTTAGTGTTGTAGACACTCTCCTTTTAAACAGATCGCAAACAGGACACAGTGGTTCATTGGGATGCATTCTGCTTTTTGAGTCTTGGCTGAGAAGCCTAGTACACCAAGATCAATTTGAGTAGTTAAAAAAAAACTCAACAAAAACAGTTGTTGTTAAGTTGATTCTGACTCACGGCAATCCTGTGTGTGTCAGAGGAGAGCTGTGTGCCTCAGGGATTTCAGAGAAGCAGCTGGCAGGCACCTTCTGGGTGGACTTGCACCCCTAAGAGCACAAGTAAGGTGTCCAAGGCTGTGAATCTTCACGAAAATGGACTGCCACGTCTTTCCCTCCTGGAGTGGCTGGTGGGTTTGAACCTTTCCATTCGCAGCCAAGGGTTTTACCCACTGTGCCCCTCAAACCCAACCCATGGCCGTCGACTCTATTTCAACTCAGCAGCCCTATAGGACAGGGTAGAATTACCCTTGTGGGTGCCAAGACGGTACTCTTTACAGAAGTAGAAAGACATCTCAACAGTTTGAAACCACCAGCTACTCTGTGGGGGAAAAGTGAGACCTAGTGCTAAAAAGATTTATAGCTTCAGAAATCCATAGTGGCGTTCAACCCTGCCCTTTAGGGTTCTAAGAGTTGGAATCAACTCAATGGCAGCATTAGATTTGAGTCTAAAGTTTGCCAAAGGATGCCTGGTGGCACCAATAATTAAGCACTCAGCCACTAACTGAAAGATTGGGTGGGTTCAAGTGACTTGGTGATTTTCTCCTGTAAAGACTGACCTAGTCAGAATCAACTCAAAGGGACTCACCAGCAACTACAAAGTTTACCAGCTCCATTTCCTACCTCACTCTCTAAAATAAAAATGCTCAGTGAAAAAACTCCTAGAATATAGAAAGACACTGGTTATCAATTAAAAAAATAAATATATAATAGTGAAATCAATTTACAACAGCCACTTCAATTATAAATGCTAGTGCAACTCACAGGCTCCAAGAGAAAACTGTCTTCAAAGTCGGAAATGATGAGTATGATCAAGCCAAATGGACCTTAGATTTGTGATAGTTGAGGCTTTTGTGGTCGTGGGCAGGTGATCAAAAGAGGTCAATGCAGCAGATGCAGGATTCAGATCCAGCAGAAGCATGCGCTCTTCCACACACTGTCAGCCTTTACTAAGAGGAGGCCACACCTTAAATGAAACCTCCCTCCATTGTATCAAGGCTGTGCCCCGATTAAGGAGGTGGTCCTCAACTCTAGTGATCACACAATGGCTTGGCTGCTTCACAAATCTCATTATAGAGTTGACCACATGTGTTAGATCACATCTCCGGGGAATCCTGGCCCATCCAAGCTGATATAAAATCTAACGATCACAGGTTCTGTGTGTAAATATCGGTTCATTACATTTTTTTGTCATTGTGTGTGCACACATGTGTCTATATTGTTATTGGTTTGCCATATAAACACTATTTCTTATTGTGGGTCATGATTGAAGAATATGAAAGTAACTGCCCTCCCTTTTATTGACTCTGCTGAAATTGTATGCTCCCAAATTTCTGAGAATAGAATATCTTCGGTGTGTGAGTCATGTGGACCACACTTCTAAGTGTGTGTGTGTGTGTGTGTGTGTGTGTGTGTGTGTGTGTGGTGGGTGGGTGGGTGTACCACAATTCGCAAGAGCTCAGGAAATCGATCTCTTCAGCAGACGAGCTGCCCTGCAGCCCTGGGCTAATTTGCTTTCCGAATGATGGAGCAGGCAGGTGAAAGTCATTGATTGCTTATAATAATATGAAATTACTGGGAGCTGGCCAGAAGGCCTGTTCTTTTTTGGAAGTGATAATGGAGAACTAAGGGAATATCAAATTAGTAAAATTAGAGGAGAACCCAGATTGGAAAGAAGGATCCAGATGCAGGAAATTTGGGGTCTGGTGGGAAGGCTGCTCTGGTAATATAATCAGGATATTATTGCTGTGTACAGTGAGGCCCCTCTGGGAAGGTACCTTATTACATTAGAAGTCCAGACCTAATTGTCCTTAAGTCATTTCTGACTACGGGTGCCCCATCGGTTTTAGAACAGAACTGTACTTCATAGTGCTTGTATGGCTGACTGTTCAGAAGCAGATCACCTGGTCTTTCTTCCAAGGCACCTCTGGGTAGGTTTGAACAACCAACCTTTCGGGGAGTAGTCAAGTGTTTAGCCCTTGTGACACCCAAGGGCCCACTCACTTCGTTAGAGGAGGCCTTTGGTAATAGGCCCTGTTAAAAGATTAACAGGAGAAAAGGTGCCCATAACACAATACCCAAACGTCTTTTCTTGCTTTCTCTAGACTTCAACAGGGGAGCCATCTGAGAAGGATGCTCTGCAGCCGGGTCGGAATCTAGTGGCAGCTGGTTATGCTCTTTACGGAAGTGCCACCATGCTAGTGCTGGCCATGGAGTGTGGGGTCAACTGCTTCATGCTGGATCCGGTGAGAGATGCGGGGGAGGTTGGCTTCCACGGCTGGAGTGTGCGTGCGTGCGTGTTGGGATGGGGTGAGAGGTGGGGGATGAGGTTCATGGAGGGACAGTGTATCCTTCATGAGAAGGTCTTCAAATGAGAAAGAATATGTCCAGAGCAGAAGAGGGAGTCTTTGTTCCAAGACAAGTTCTTTGGAATGGACATTAGTTAAGTGATTCAAATGCCACAGAGTCCAGACATTTGAATAAACAAACAAACAAACAAACAAACAACCCAAACTCTCTGTCATCCAGTCAATGCTGACTCACAGTGAGACCCTGTGGGTTTCCGAGACTAACTGTTTACGGGAGTAGAAAGCCCAGTCTTTCTCCTGAAAAGCTGTTGGTTGTTTTGAACTGTCAGCCAGGGGGATTGCAGCCCAACAATGTGTAACCACGACACCACCAGGGCTTCTACATGCACCCACGCCTCCAGTGTTGGTGATATCAAGCTGGGGGAAATGAGGCGGAGATCATTTCCTCGTCTCGCTTAGGCCAGGGAGGGCCCTGCCAGGCCCTGAGAGATTCTTTGGTACTTTAACTTGTGGATAATTCCTCCCATATGGCTGTGAAGTGTGAGTCACTTCTTTATTGAGAAATGACAGCTTCAAACAGAGCAGTTAAAGTGGGGGACACATCTTTCTGGGAATAAGTGATGCAACTTTGTGTCTTCTGTAGGCCACTGCCGAGACATCCCTGCAGCATGCCATGTGTGTGCCTGGCGCGGTGCCCCGAGGGGCAGAGAATAATTGGGTTTATATGCTCCTTTTAGTTCTAGAAATCATTTCATATGACATTAAGGAGACTATTTATGCAGTGCTGTTTTTTTGCTGACAAATGGAACACAAGGTCCTGATGGTGCCCCTGAACCCCCTGTGAGTGACAGGGGCCTGTGAGTGACAGGGACCTGTGGGTGGGCGAGGGGCAGGCAGCTTGAGCCAGAACACAGGCTACCTTTGTCCAGGCACACTTACGTAAGCGGACTTTCATCTCCTTGGAAGTAGGGAAGTTTAATAATAAACAAGAGAAACAGCACCAGTCAAAGCCCCCAAGCAGGTGAACACACACACACACACACACACACACACACACACACACAC
>NW_022103924.1:4163779-4167021 GCF_000313985.2 Echinops telfairi
TCATATGTGTATAAGAAAGAGCTTTATATACAAGAGCAATTGAATATTGAGAAAACATCCCAGCCCAGGCCAGATCAAATCCATAAGTCTGATATTAGCCCATATGTCCGATACCAATCTATACATTCCTCTTCAGACTCACACAACATATGTAATGACGCTGAATACAGGAAGATCACAGGCCAGTGGGTGCAAAGTCTTGTGGATCCAATGGCAGTGGAAACACCTCAATGCTGGCGTGGGTCTCCACATGGCTCCTTCAGCTCCAGGGCTCTAGTGTAGCTCCAGGGCTCTAGCGTAGCTCCATGTGTCTTCTCAATGGGAATGTCTTGCAGGGAGTGAGTGAATGTCCTGCCTCCAGTGAGATATTTATCTCTGTGGCACCTCTAAATGAGGTCATCACACTTCGACCTGATTGACAGGCTAGATTCCACCCCTCCACAAGTTGACACCAGATTATGTACCTACCACACTAGCACACAGTGCCTTCTTACAAGTATTATAGGTAGAAGACAGTCATAATGCCCCTTAATGACAATTAATTTAATCTCTTTCTCCCTTCCCTTCTCTTCCTCCTGCTTCCTATCTCTTTCCCTGCTCCATCCTCCTTTCCTGTTCCTATGCCATGGAATTCCTTCCCTCATGTCTTCTTCCCTCTCTCCCTCCTCCTTCTTCTTTCTCCAGTTCTTTCCCTCCCTCTTTCTCCCTTTCCTAGTTCCTTCCTCATCTCCACACCCCTGTATCAGCAGGAAACATGTTGTGGTGTGTTGATGGGACCCCCTTCTTTACTATCCTCCCCAGATAGGCAGATCCTCAATCACCTTCTTATCAGCAAGACATGGGAACTGGTAATCATCCTAGGGACAAAGCAATAGGATCCTATGAGACTCCCTACCCCACTTCCTGCCCCAATTCAAATCTCCTCTAAAGTACCCAAGCACCAAAAGCCTTTAACTCCAGTAGTATGGGGGTGGCATGGGGTGGGGGGGGTGCAGAACACCAGTTTTTCTGGAGAAAAATGACACATTAGACAGAAGGTCTTTAAGAGGTAAATAGACCAAGAAAGCAAGCTCAGAGTCTGCTTCTATCTATAGCAGGTGACAAACAGCACAGCTCCATGGAGACAGGTGTAAAGCCAAGCAAAGCCCTGAGCACTGTGATGACACCAGAGAAGCCCGACACCCACCTGTCCTCTGCACCAAGTTCTTTCACTGTAATTCATGCAGATTGTGCTCACTCCTAGGTGTTGTGCTGGCTTTTTGTTTTGCTCCGTTTTGTGTGGCTTCTTGTTTTACTGCAACCATTTAAGAACAAGCTCAGAAGGCTCTCGTCTGCACCATCTACAGTTCCCCCTTGGCCACCCCATTCTCCGACCCTGTTTGCTTTTACTCCTCCCCACCCTGCCTCTTCTCTCACCTTGCTCGCTATCCTTGGAGAGATGGGCAGTGAGGACAGCCCGGTGTGCTGGCTCCCAGGTGTGACCTCAGGTCATGCCTCCTCCCCGCAGCCCACCCTGCACACACCTCAGACAGACCCCTGGGCCTCTACTGAAAAAAGACTTCTCACCAGCCATTCCTTCCTTGTCTGCAAGGCCATCGGAGAGTTCATTTTGGTGGACAAAGATGTGAAGATCAAAAAGAAAGGGAACATCTACAGTCTCAATGAAGGCTACGCCAAGGACTTTCACCCCGCGGTCACTGAGTACATCCAAAGGAAGAAGTTCCCCCAAGTAAGTGAGTGGGGCACAGGCCTCTCTCTGATCGGGGTGTGGCAGCTGGCGGGGGGGCGGGGGCTGAGGAGGTGAGGGCAGGAGTTGGCTGTCGGTCCTGTGCAAAGAGGGGAGCTTCTAGACCACGTGTGAGAGAAGTTCTGTAGACATCCCCTGGGACATGATTCATGACTTTCCCTGGAAAAGAACGCCACAGGATAGAGGTGGATTAATTAACCCAATAACTCACTGCCAGCAAGTCAATGCTGACTCATAACGAAGCTGCCCCTGTGAGTTTTAGAGACGGCCTCTTTCCGGGAGCGGACGCCTCGTCCGTCTCGTGGGAGTTTCACACGGCTGACCTTGCGGTTAGCAGGCTGACCCCTAGGCCACCAGCGCGCCTCTGAGGCGGGGTGGAGTTCTCCTTTGTACTGACCCCAGGATCTGTGTCGATGCTGGGAACTGTTGGGAGCATCGCCACTTTTTCCCAGGAGAAGAAAATCAGGATGATGAAGTCAATCAGACGGACATGTTAGTGGTAAAAACCTTGTCAGCTCCGAGGACCAGATCTCACACGGTGGTCTCACGTGGTCTCACGCCCAGAGTGCCAGGCCCTGGTCACTGGACCTCTGCTCCTCCAGGCAGAGGAGGGTGGTGGGTGGAAACCCAATCGTCATCCCAGGCTGGGGGCTTCAGGGGCTGAGTTGTGGGGAGTTGATCGTTAGGCTCTTCTTTTGAGGTACCTCTGGGGAGGCTCAACTTTTCCATGTTAGCCTGTTTACCACTTAATGATAGACCAGTGTTTCCCAGAGTGAGTGAGTGATTCAACCCCGTGGAAGGTGCTGGAGGCTTCCTGGGATGTGGACTATTAGAGTACATTCATTTCCAGGGGGGCGCTGAGCACTTGTTCTGAAAAGGGGGCAGTAGGCCAAATAAACTTGGGAACCTACTGTTGTGACTCGAGCTCTTGAAAGAGATGACAAATCGTGGAGTGCAAAGAGAAGACATGTCTGTTGGTGCTGTTGGGCCTGTGTGGAACTGTGTGATTCTGTCATTGTCATGGAAGGCTATTGATCTTCAGGGGTGGCTAGCAGAGCACTCAGAACCTTTTGGACCTGGCCCCTGGCTCTGTCTAGCTGGATTGTCTCCTTTCCTAGACCTCTCACCCCGACGCCCCCCACCTGCCACAGTCCACCCTCATTTCCCCAGGAGGCGCCACCATGCCCAATGTGGAAAGTGCAGGCCAATGCTTCAATTTTGCTGGTCCCTCTCCTTTGAAGACTCCCCACACCAGGGGCCATTGCACACTCTGACTCATGGTGACCCCGTGGGTGCCTCAGTAGAGCCATGCTCCACAGGGTTTTCAGGGGCAGATTTTTTTGAGGCAGATCACCAGGTCTTTCTTTAGAGGCACCTATGAGTGGACTCAAGCCTCCAACCTTTGGGTTAGCAGTTGAGCGTGTTAACTGTTTACACCACCCGCAAAGGGACAGGAATCTTCCCTTCTGTGCAAGAGACCTGGCTTCAAGGCCCA
>NW_022103924.1:4167588-4170064 GCF_000313985.2 Echinops telfairi
CCTCTGCTTCTTCAAAACAAGACTTCTATTACATTGCTTCACACTGTGCCAAACACATCCCCTGTGGGTGATTGTTGAATGGAATAAGTATAAGGGACTCCGGGAGAGCTCTCTTTCTTGTCTGCAGCCCTGATTATTGTTGGTCTTGACTTTGCAGGATAATTCAGCTCCCTACGCTGCCCGGTACGTTGGTTCCATGGTGGCCGATGTTCACCGCACGCTGGTGTATGGAGGGATCTTTTTGTACCCTGCCAACAAGAAGAGTCCCAAAGGAAAGGTAACCAAAGGTCCTTGAAAGCTAGTTGAAATGGATTGAAATCATTTCCAACCTGGGAGATCTGATTTAGGAGAAAAAGGAAGGTTGTGGGAACTGTTGGTCTCGGAGTATCTATGGTGTTTTTGATTCTAGATTTAAGGATGTTCTTGCTAAAGGCAGGAGATGTCAACCAAATATGGCCTCCCAAGAGCCCCTCCATTGCTAAGGCAAAGATAATGATGTCGGACAGGTGGACTCAGTGCTTAGTGGCCCCAGGGTTTAGTTCGGGCCAAATGAATTACATTCTAAAGTGAAACAAGATCATCCAGTTCAGTTACCAAGCTAGAAAAGCACATGTGTGTTCCCAATAGAGGCTTCTTGGAATTGCTTTCAAAAAGCACCACACGGAGATAACGAGGAAGCTGACATATGCTGTTTGGAAAATGCCAACTTTCTAAGAAAGAATCACTGAGTGCTTGGGTAAACTATGATCTCTGGTGGCACTGCCCAATGCCCGTGTCCATCCCAGCAGGTCACACAGGGTTGGGGTCTTGGTGTCATGGCTTCTCTTCTCCCCAGGGTGACAGAGAGCTTGCTTCCAAAGTACCACTCTCTTCATTTACCCCAGTGGACAGATTGCTGTCTTTATAAGATGTGAGAGACAGAGTAGGAACAGTAAATCCCCTTACCAGCCCACGTGCCTCCAGGTGACTCCAGCTCCTGACAACCCCATGTAGGTCAGAATGGAACTGCTCCATAGGCATGTCAGTTGCTGAATTTTGGGAAGTAGATTTCCAGGGCTTTCTTTCGAGGCACCTCTGGGTGGACTCAGAGCAGATGGGCAACATTAACACTCTGCATCGCTCAGGGTCTCAGATCCCCCTTAAGATAGTTAGAAATATCACTCTTTCTTCCATGGCTCCCTCTGATTTCCCACCTCTGTGATTATCTGCTTGATGGTACTTTTCTCTAAGGCCTTAGAGAGTTGTCACTCACACAAGTACCCAAGCTCCTCTAGTTCCGTTTAGCAAATGTGGGCAGCACGCCTGCGTGGAACCAGAGTCAGGAAACACCCGCAGAAAACTCCCTGCTCAGTAGACAAATTGCATGGAAATGCAGACAATTCAGAAGTTAATATTGAAAAGCAAACGCCAAGATGTCTGAGACAGGAAATCCCAACCCCCTAGCCCTGGGAGATCCGTAAATGGAACATACCTAGCGGGGCAAACAGTATGCGGGTTCTTGAAGGGGCCCATCTGCTTTCCAGATGTCTGCAGCCAGCCACCACTGTGGATTATTTTATGCTTTTAGAAGAGGCAACGCGCCATCCAAAGCACGCAGGATCGCTCAGTAGGTCCAGAGAAGGGAGCCAAGGGCTCTGTCCCAAGGTCACATTGACCCCAAGTCCAGATGGTCAGTCTCACGTTTGCGTTGGGTTACATGTGGTCTACAGCTGGATGGGCAGTAGATTAGACCTGTGGTCTCAGTGCGCTCTTGGGAGGCCCTTTCCCAGCGTCGTAGAAGGACAGGGAGGATAGAAGCGCCATCGGAAACTCCTGGAACCTGGCACAGCCTTGCTGAAACAGATTCCTGCTGTGTAACGCCTCCTGGGATGTGGACGCTGCCTCCTGCTCTGTTTTTCAGCTGAGACTGCTGTACGAGTGTAACCCCATGGCCTACGTCATGGAGAAGGCCGGAGGCCTGGCCACCACCGGGAATGAAGCTGTACTGGACATTGTCCCCACTGAAATCCACCAGAGGGCGCCAATCATCTTGGGGTCCCCTGAGGATGTGGCAGAGTTCCTGGAGATCTACAAGAAACACGCCGCCAAGTGAAGCCCGGGCTTTGCCCTCACAGAAAAGAATCGCTTCTCACTGAGCCCAGCGTTCACACTGTGCTGCCATGTCCTGAGTGGGCATCATGCTTGCCCAGACAGCAGAAATTCAAAGCACGGGTATTTTTACTATGTGGTGAGGTACTCTGTAATCAAAATGCTATCAGGATAATGCCGCTAACAATCAAGATATGTTTTGAGGGGGTGGGGGATAAATAAAATATATTATTACTTTCAAAAAAAGAGTTTTCATTGCCTTATTTCAAATGATAATGGCTAACGCAAAAAAAAAACTGGCTCTACAAGAGCGCATATTTGAAAAATACTATTAAGTATAATAAAAGTAAAATCATATCCTCAAAATTGAGGGAGATGTAAAAAAAAA
>NW_022103924.1:4170184-4172068 GCF_000313985.2 Echinops telfairi
AGCAGTGGCAATAATTTCTTTTATACCAGACAAATCCTGAGGAGTTGGAGATTAAAGATGTCCAAATGTTCCACTTTTCCAAGAGGCTATTCTGCTCCATCTATACACCCGCCCCCTCTCTCCCAGACACACCCTCCCTTGAGTTAGTCCATCAGGTCCCTGGGTTCTGCGATTTGCTGCAGCGTGTCTCATTTGAAGCTGCAGGTCAGGAAAAAGTGAGCCAAAGACAGGGTCCAAAGCCAGAAGCCACGTGTCCGAAGCCACAGTAGGTCTTCTTGCTTCTACCACAGTTCAGTCAGGAAATAGAGGTCTGGCTTTCCAGGTGAGGTGATGGGTGTTAGAACGTATCTATGCATTCAGAACTATATGTGTGACGGTACAGTAGATCTACCCCGTACAAGGAAAGTGAAGGATGATGGCTTAGAGCACATCCTCTACGAAGGTCGAGTCAAAGATGCCCCCAAGGAAACAAAAGGTGTGGCTTCATTCATACCCTCTACTAAAATCTGACCTTAATCTTATCCTAATCTTGTCTATTAGTACGCCCATTAGAATGTCTTCCAAAATGAGATTATAGCCATAGATGTATAGCGTCCAGGATATATCCCATAAGGGATATATGATGGCTATGATTATAACTCAGGCATGGGTCTGGGGTGTCCCTGGGCATGACTACTTGTCTCCCCATGTTACTGCTGTTGTTGAGTGTTCTTGAGTCTGTTCTGACTCCCAGCAACCCATCTGACTTCTCATTCATGCATCACCAAGGAAAGGAAAGGTTATGTCATCACTCTGAGGTAACACCAATGACAAGAAAACACTCCACTAAACTAACAAAGTCTAATCAGTCCTCGGGTCTATATTATTACAGAAAAAGAAGAAGAACTCATCAGATGAGCAAGATTGAAGGAGGCAGAATTTGTAACAAGCAAGCATGTTTCGCACTGAGCTCTGTGAACAGGGTCTCCCTCAGCTACCCCTGCCCCTGCTAGAACCAAGATTCCCAGACTGGCAGCGAGCCATGTTGGGCATTAGGAGACACCTGTGGTCTTTCTCAAGTTCCAGATGTTAAAGAGATCTATTTGTTCCCCTGTCAACCTACAACAGATGTTTATTTAGCACAGCTGTTCTCAACCTGTGGGTCTCGACCCTTTTGGAGGTCGAATGACCCTTTCACCAGGGTTGCCCAATTCATAACCATAACAAAATGATAGTGATGAAGTAGCAATGAAAATGATTTGATGGCTTGGGGGGTTACCACAACCCAAAGAACTGTATGAAAGGGTCGTGGCGTTAGGAAGGTTGAGAACCACTGGGTTAAAACTTGATTCTTTCCAAACCCAAAAAGCAAAGCAAACCAGCTGCCATTGAGACTCCAACTCTGACGCACCCTTGAAGAATCAGTAGATCGCCACCCTTTCTTCTGAGGGATCTCTGCGTAACTCCAACCTCAAATCAGTGGATTAACCTCCCTCTAAACATTCCCCACTAACTTCACACTTTCCTAACAGCAATCTTAGTTTGATCTTCAGCACGAGTCCTGCTTTTGTCCATGGCATGGACCCAATGCCGACTCATACAACACCTGGGCAGCCTAGAGAAACAAATCCAGAGACACTCATATGTGTAGAAGAAAGAGTTATATACAAGAACAATTGTATATTGAGAAAACATCCCAGCCCAGTCCAGATCAAGCCCATAAGTCTGATATTAGCCCATATGTCCGATACCAGTCTATAAATTCCTCTTTAGACTCACACAACACATGCAATGATGCCAAATGCAGGAAGATCACAGGCCAGTGGGTAGAAAGTCTTGTGGATCCAATGGTGGTGGAAGCATCTCAGTGCTGGCATGGGTCTCCACAGGCTCCTCCAGCTCTAG
>NW_022103924.1:4173458-4174872 GCF_000313985.2 Echinops telfairi
ATACGTGCTCTTTTTAAATTGTATCTGAGATTGGGGTCCCTTTTGAACCCTAAACCAGATGAACCGTTTAAAAGTGTAATAGGTAGTTGATATTTGTTTTTTATTTATTTTAATTTATTATTATTTCATTAATTTATTTTTTAGTTGATGTTTATTTAAAGCACAGTCTTTGCTTTTTAAAAAAAGTTTCTATTGTGAATTGGAAGGTTTACAGAGAAGATCCGTTTTCCATGAAGCCATTTATACACATTTGGTTTCAATTCATCTCTTACATTTCCCTCAACCTAACATCACTTATCCCACTTCCTCCCTGGGCTTCCTGTTTCCATGCCTCCTTCTTTCCTAACTCAATCTGAACTTCGTCCTCGGTAAATGCTGCCCTTTTCATCTCCAATGGTTGACGTTTCTGAGGTATGAATGTCCTTGTAGTGTTCTTGTTTCCTTATAGACTGAGCTATTGCTTGGCTGAAAATTGAGCCAAGTGGGGAAGTTAATTTCCAGACTAGAAGGGTGGGCAAGGGCCATAGTCTCAGGAGTTTACTAGTCACTCTCTGACTGGTAGGCCTCGTCTTTTTAGTTGAATGGCTTTGACTTTTGTTTCATAATTTCCCACCTCTATCCAGGACCTTCCTGTGTGATTCTTTTCAGAGCAGCGGCTGGCGGTGGCCCGGCACAAGCTAGCAGTTGTGGTCTCAGAGTGGTGGAGACTGATGGACTAACTGTTCCCAGGCATTTTCAATTTCCTTCACTCTTCTTTCCTCCAGACAGGGAGAGATCAATACTGATATCTGTTTCAACTGAGAGTTTTCCCTTGATACTTGTTTGCATTCTACTTCTGATACATGCAGTCTTTCTTTGAGAGAGACAGACATAGGCACACAAAGAGCTCTTGGGATCTCAAAGTCAGCTTTGACATTGACCCTCCGGGAACGTCAGCGCTTGACAGATGAGGGCGAAGTTCACCAGGGCAGAGCATTGTGTGGTGACTTGGCTGAGCTTGAATGTGTTGATTCTTGCTTTGCCCTTAAAATAGAAGATTCTTCTTTTTTTCTAATGAACACAATGGCATGGACAGACTAGGGACTTCGGCTTGCTATGGGAATAATCCTTCTGCTTGCTAAGACTGAACATTCTGTTGGCCCAGGGTGTGGTGAACAGGGCTAAGAGGATGAGCCTTGGGCCCTGAGATAACAAGCCAGGGAAATGTCTCTACCTTGAGGCCTTGCTGAGTTGACCTCTCCAGGTGGGAGTGATAGATGCCTTAACCTGGAGATGAAATGGGAAACATCCAGACAGAACTATATATAGCATGAGCGGAATTAGAAAGAGATAAGGGAAGATCCAAGGATGAACTTAACATTAGAAAGAGATCTCAGCAGACCCAAGGATAAACTTAGAACTTCGTAGGAAGCAG